>NC_059130.1:121323198-121627765 GCF_020740605.2 Lemur catta | reverse complement strand
AACGTACCGAGCGTGTCAGCCCCCTCTAATGGCTTCACATTTGTGTCTGGGCATGTACGAACAGCGACCACCTGGAAAGGTGGGTTTCCTGGAGCTGCAAAGCACTTTTTTAAAACAGAGGGGTGTTTTTCTATGTCATGAAGAAGCAAACCATTCATCTTTGAGTGACTTTTGCTCCTGGGGCACCAGTGTCTGTTGGATAAGCACGAAAATCACAAACTACTTTTCAGTTTTTGCTTTGAAACTGATCTAAGCTCCCGCCCCCCACAGCTGTCTTTACGCTTTTGTAACAGTGGCCGCATCTTTTGAACATACTGTTTATATCGACTCTCCTCGGTGGTGGGGACTCCATGAAGAGAAATTGATAGCAAGTGACTTTGCTAAGTGTTTAAAGCCTACTCAATGCTTAGTGATGCTTCTATACCTATCACGATGTTGGGTGGTCAATAAGGAACATGCTCGTGTCCTTCGAATGCTGCAAAGCTCGTGCCGTGTTTTAATGCAGACTTGAGTCCACGTGAGTTTAGGATATCTGAACCAGGACGCTCATATTCAGCTGACACTGAACTGTTTCGGATGTCGTCAGGGTTCACTCTTACTTTTGTTAACATAAAATCATAGGTTATAGGCTCTCAGACAATTTACACGAAAGTTTTAATCCAATCTATATTAATTCTAGATTTAGTTTTCTATGCATCTATATATCAGATAATCATTTAATTTAAGTGGTTTTAGTGAATGCCTAACTTTTCAACTGCACTACGGCAGTAAACCGTGGAAGTCACATGCCCCACATGTCTGCACAGCACACGGCCAGATAAGACAAAGAGATAGGTGGCGCTCGACCACAGGGCCACATTACAGAACTTGGATTCTTGTCATTTGATAGCAAGAAGCAGACCATAAAGAGTTTTAAACTGTAGAGTTGTGTTGTTCAGTCTCCGTCCAAACATTACTGAGCACCTGCCATGTGCCAGGTAGTATCTGAGGCACTGGAACAAATGAACAATGAACAAAACCTCATAGAGTTAGCATTTACCATGTCAGGTGGTGACAAATGCCATGGAAAACTAAGTATGCTCGGGGGGTGATGGGAGGGAAGGACTTAGCATAGACTGGCAGGAAATGAGGACAGAGCCACGAGGCTATCCTAAAGAGCATTCCAGGCAGGAGGGACAGCAAGTGCAAAGGCCCTGGGGTAGGATGGTGCTATGCCAGCTGGAGGAACACCTGGGAGGCCACATGGTTCAGAGTGACTAAGGGGGAGAACAGTGGGAGTGGAGGAAAGAAAGACGGCAGAAGGATGGCCATATAAGCTCTTGAAGGCTACTGAAAGGACTTCTAGATTTGAGGCGAGAGAATATGGCCCCATTTTGAACAACATTGCGGCACAATCTGAATTACATTGCAAAAGGCTCACTCCAGCCCCTGTGTGGCGAAGAGGCTGCACAGGGGACAGGGCGAAAGCAGAGACCACCGTCTGGAGACTGGCAAGAGGCCAGTGGGGATGGGTGGTGAAAGTGGCCAGACTGTGCATCTGTTCTGAAGCAAGAGCCAGCAGGGGTGGCTGGTGTCTGGACACGGGAGAAACGTCGAGGACGACTCTGCAGTTCTTGGCCTGAGAACCTGGGAGGGCGGCGTTACCCGTAACCACATGGTGGAAGGTTGTGGGTGGAACAGGTTTGCAGGGGATGGCCGAGAATTTGGTCTGGATGTGTGGGGTTTGGGGTGCCATTAGAGCCCTGGAGGAGAGGTCAGGAAGGCAGCTGAGTGGATGCAGGTCCGGGAGAAATCTGGGATCCTCAGATGGCATTTAATGCCACTGTAGAGTAGGACTAAAACAATGTTTTAGTTTGTTTGATGGTGACTTGTTTTTTTGCTCTTAGCTAACAGCCAAATTCCGCTTCTGTACACAAAGCTTGCTTGCTTATTGCTTGATTACAATAAAGAGCTAAAACCATGCTCAAATGCAGTTAAAAAAAAAAGAAAAAAAAACAAACGCACCGCAGGTGGCTTCCTGATAGGGAGGCCGGCTGTGCAGGGCGAGTGTCCTTGGGGAGAGAATCTCCTGGGAGGGAATCTCTTGGGAAAGAGTCTCTTATCAGAAATAACTAGCAACAGACTCCAGCAAAAAAAAAAGTATAAAAGCTTTGTTTTTACCCCAGGGCGGGGTCCTGGTTCGTAAAGAGACCACTGCGTTGGTGCTCTGGGACCTGGACCCTAGCTCGAGCTAGTAAATAAAACTCCTTTGCCTTTGCGGCCTCAGTGACTGTCTTTCTGTTCCCGGGGCCGAGGGGAACCGGCTCTAACATTTTGGGGGCTTGTCCGGGATCCGCAAAGCCCTTGGAACAGAATCCGGAGCCGAGGAGGAGTTGGAACTCTTGAAATCCATACGGTGTAGGTGATTGGGCCCTGGGAAGAGACCGGCAGAAGACTTAGGCGGACGAGCTGGTGGGTCACCGGTCGGGAGTGACAGGAGACGTCCGACACCCCCACGGTTGGTTTCGCTTCTTTTTGTTTCCAGTCAGTGGGAGGCACTCCCGAGAGGGGAGATAAGTCCGGGGCCACTCGGCAGTCAGTGGGAGGCACTCCCGAGAGGGGAGATAAGTCCGGGGCCACTCGGCAGTCAGTGGGAGGCACTCCCGAGAGGGGAGATAAGTCCGGGGCCACTCGGTGGAAACGGTGTTTGGAAAGGCGAAACCAGGTGGATCCGTTTGATGAGGAATCCAAACGGTAGCCGGCTAAGTTGTCTGTTGCGGGAGGTCCCCTCCCCCCCCCCCCCCCCCCCCGAGCGGGGATAAGTCCGGGGCCGCTGTCTGTCATTCTGTCTTTTGTTTGTTCCCCGTTGTCGTTACTTTGTCATCTCGTCTGTGTGTTTTTTTCGCTTCTATGACGCGCCTGGTCTTGGAAGGTGCAGTATTCTGGGTGCAGCTCTTCCTCCTCTGTTCACTAGCCCTGGTGTTTGGTGTCGGTCTATACACTGTAACACCCCAGTCTTGGAGTACTCCACAGAAGTGTGCATTTACATTCTTCTACTGGGTCGTAGTGGGGGTCCTAGCGTGGCTCTGGATCGACCCTCCCTTCTAAGAGGTAAAGTCTGTCTGTCTGACTGAGTGAATGAAGTGTGACTGTATGAGGTTCCACGGCTACGGCTACGGAATCTGAGTGGGTCCTAACCTGCGGTTCTGTGGCAACGTCGTGCGGCATAACAGTGATTCACTCCCCTAAAAAGGAGTGACCGGGCCCGGGCTCTATACGGGTACACCTTAGCCAAGACGCGCCTAAGTTCCCGCGCGGGACGCAGCCAGGCGGACACCTGAGTGGACTCCCTTCCCCAATACCCTTGTGAGCATGGGTCAGACTCAGACAACACCTCTGTCTATCCTCATTGATCATTTCAAAGATGCTAAGGAAAGGGCACACAGCCTTTCCTTGGATGTAAAGAAAAAGAAATTTATCACCTTGTGTGAGACAGAGTGGCCGGCCTTCGGGGTAGGATGGCCACAGGAAGGAACATTTGATGCTGAGATTATTGAAAAGGTAAAAGGGATAGTCTATGGCCATCACGGCCATCCAGACCAAGTCCCCTATAGTACAGTCTGGCAGGATTTGGTCCAGGATCCGCCACCTTGGCTAAGGGCCCTCCTGCCAGCATCAAGGGAGAAGACACAAGCCTTAGTTACCAAGGAGGTGGGGAAGAGTGGGGAACAGGATCCTCAGCCCACAGGGCCTGTACTGCCAGACTCTAACCTGTATCCAGATTTAATAGATTTAGAGTGGCATACACCCCCACCCTATAATCCCAGAGTGGCTCAGGTGGCTCCTGCGGCTCCCGCAGCCCAAAAGGGAACAGGACCTCCGACAGAGGGTCCGGCGTATGGCACTAGACAACGGACTGGACGAACTCCAGATCCTGAACCAGTGAGGGCGCTTCCCTTGAGGGCCGTGGGACCCCCGAGAGTGGATGGGGAGCAGGCGCATCAGTACTGGCCCTTCTCCACCAGTGATCTTTATAATTGGAAATCTCAAAATGCGAATTTCCCTGATAATCCAAGAGATCTAATTAACCTTTTAGATTCTGTCCTTTTCACTCATCAGCCCACATGGGACGACTGCCAACAGTTACTTAAGGTTCTCTTTACCACGGAGGAGAGGGAGCGAATCCAGGGGGAGGCTCAAAAGTTAGTTCCTGGAGAGGACGGCAGGCCTACCATCAACCCTCGAGTCGTCGATCAGACCTTTCCCCTTGAAAGGCCGCCATGGGACTACAATGAGGCTGAAGGTAGGGAGCGTCTCCGGGTCTACGGCCAGACTCTAATGGCTGGTCTCCGGGCAGCGGCACAAAAGCCGATCAATTTGGCTAAGGTAGGGGATGTTCGGCAGGGGCCCGAGGAGAGCCCAGCGGCTTATATAGAGAGGATTATGGAGGCTTTCAGACAGTACACTCCCATAGATCCTACTGCAGAAGAGAGCAAGGCGACAGTAATGATAGCTTTTGTTAACCAGGCAGCCCCAGACATTAGGCATAAGGAGCAGAAAATAGAGAGGTTAGGAGAGAAAACTTTGAGGGATCTGCTGGAAGTAGTGGAAAAAAGTCTATAACAATATGGAGACGCCGGAAGAGAAGCTAGAAAAAATGAGACTGGAAGATAGGAAGTTCCAGGCGGGTGAGGCACGAAAGGCAAATAGGGAGATGGCTAAGATCCTACTTGCAGCCATGGGAAGGGGACAGTCAGGGGCAGATGGCAAAGAACAACCCCGGAGGGAAAGACTAGGCAAGGATCAGTGTGCCCACTGCAAGGAGCATAGACATTGGGCTAGAGAATGTCCCAAGAAAAAGGGGGGCCCAGGGAGGAGAGCATCACCTAAGAGAGTCTTACTAGCGGGGCAAGGAGAAGATAGTGAATAGGGGAGATGGGGTTCGGAGCCCCTCCCTGAGCCCAGGGTAACCTTGCAAGTGGAGGGGAACCCAGTTAGCTTCCTGGTGGACACAGGGGCAGAATACTCGGTGATTACCAAAACTACTGGAGAACTATCCAATAAGACTAGCTGGGTACAGGGGGCGACTGGAACTAAGCCCTACCAATGGACCACTCAACGAAAGTTAGATTTGAGCTCGGAGCAAGTGAGTCATGCTTTCATGGTCATTCCAGAATGCCCCACCCCATTATTAGGAAGAGACATACTCACAAAATTAGGGGCCAGTATCTACTTTGAAGAAAAAGGAATAATAATAACTGATAATAAGGGCAATCTTATCAGTGGCCCCCGGGTTACTCAAATCCTGACCTTGGCTCAGGCAGACGAGTACAGACTGTATCAGCCCATGAAGATCAATCAGGAAGGGGAAATGAGCTACTGGCTTCATGAGTTTCCTGAAGCCTGGGCTGAGACAGGGGGAGCAGGATGGGCAAAGCATCGGCCGCCTCTCTATATTGAACTGAAACCAGGAGCTGAACCAGCCCGGGTCAGGCAATATCCTATGCCCCAAGAGCCCAAGACGGGCATAACGCCCCACATTCAAAGGCTTCTAGATGCTGGAATCCTCCAAAAGTGCCAGTCAGCTTGGAACACTCCGTTGTTGCCAGTGAGGAAACCGGGTGGAAAGGATTATCGGCCTGTGCAGGACCTCAGGGAGGTCAACGCGCGGGTCCTAGACATCCACCCTACGGTTCCCAGCCCTTATACCCTGCTAAGCTCCCTTCCCCCGACACAAACCTGGTACACTGTCCTGGATTTAAAGGATGCTTTCTTCAGTTTGGCGATAGCCCCACACAGCCAGGAAATATTTGCCTTTGAATGGCAAGATGAGGAAAGGGGAATTCAGGGGCAACTGACCTGGACAAGGCTGCCTCAAGGGTTTAAGAACTCACCCACCTTGTTCAATGAGGCCCTTCATGATGATTTGGGTGAATACCGTGCCAACCACCCAAAAGTGACTTTGCTGCAGTATGTAGATGATCTGCTACTAGCTGCTCCAACCCCACAGACCTGCTTGGAGGGCACTAAGGACCTGCTTAGGGTGCTAAGTGAACGGGGATATCGGGCCAGTGCTAAAAAGGCCCAGATCTGCAAAGAAGAAGTCACTTATCTAGGATATAAAATAAAAGGAGGCCAGCGATGGCTGACTGAGGCAATGAAACAGACTGTGTTAGGGATTCCCACCCCAACTTCATGTCAAGAAGTGCGAGAATTCCTGGGGTCAGTAGGGTACTGCCGTCTCTGGATCCCAGGTTTTGCAGAAAAAGCTCGGCCCTTATATGAAGGCTGTAAAGTGGGCCAGACATGGGAATGGACTATGCAAATGGAAGACGCCTTCCGGGCCCTAAAAAAAGCTATGTTAGAGGCCCCAGCCTTGGCGCTCCCTGACCTCACAAAGGAGTTCCACCTGTTTATAGATGAGAAAAAGGGAATAGCCAAGGGGGTGCTTACGCAGACACTAGGACTTTGGAGGCGGCCGGTAGCGTACCTGTCCAAAAAGTTGGACCCGGTAACAGCAGGGTGGCCGGCGTGCCTGCGCATCATTGCAGCTACTGCTTTGCTGGTCAAAGACGCCGACAAGCTCACCCTGGGCCAGCGTCTGCACATCACCACCCCTCACGCCATAGAGGGGATCCTGAAACAGCCGCTGGGAGGATGGATCACAAACGCGAGGCTGACTCACTGTCAGGGACTTCTATTGGACACCCCTCGCATCAAGTTCCGGACTCCTGCCATCCTGAACCCAGCCACGCTTCTGCCAGATCCGGTGCCAACAATGCCTGAACACAGCTGCCTTGAGATCCTGGCCGAGACCCAGATGGCCCGGAGTGATCTGCGAGACCGCCCCCTCGCAAACAGCGACCTGACCTGGTTCACGGATGGGAGCAGTTTTGTCCGGGACGGACACAGGTACGCAGGGGCAGCCATAGTTGATGAAAAAGGCAAGCTCATCTGGGCCACGCGGCTTCCACAGGGGACTTCAGCCCAGAAGGCTGAACTGGTTGCATTGACAGAAGCCCTTCGCCGGGCCCAGGGGAAGAGGCTGACGGTGTATACTGACAGCCGCTATGCCTTCGGGACAGTGCATATACACGGAGCCCTCTACAGAGAAAGGGGCTTCATTACAGCTGAAGGCAGAGAGATTAAGCACAAATCAGAGATACTCCAGCTACTAGAAGCCGTCCTGCTACCCAAGGCAGTGGCTGTAGTCCATACTCCGGGACATCAGAGGGGGGACTCCCTTGAGGCCAGGGGCAACCGGGCCACGGACATTGAGGCAAAAAGGGCTGCGGAAGGGCCAGTACTAACCGATGTTTTGCATCTGAACTTGCTGCCCCCTGGGATGGGAGAGATGCCCCCCGAACCGGACTATTCCAGCACAGACATAAGGTGGGCCACAGAAAAGCTATAGGCGACGCCGAACAAGGACAGCTGGTTCCAAGACGGAGAACATCGCCTGGTAGTCCCTGAGGCCTTAGGGAATCACCTACTAAGACACTTGCACCAGACAACGCATCTTGGCAAAAAAAAAGATGTTACAGCTTCTGGCCACGGCACGACTCAGATTTAAATCACGAGAGAAGGCGGCGGAGGACATTGTCAAAAACTGCCGTGTCTGCCAGGTTATGCAGCCAGGAAAGGTCAGAGGGACCCATACAGGTACCAGGGAACGGGGGAGGCAACCAGGGTTGTTTTAAGAAATAGATTTTACAGAGGTAAGACCAGGAAAATATGGGTACAAATACTTACTGGTCATGGTAGATACCTTCTCAGGGCAGGTAGAAAGAATGAACAAAACCCTGAAGGAGACTTTGACTAAATTGGTCCTAGAGACTGGCGGAGACTGGGTGACCCTCCTTCCCTTCACCCTGTTCCGAGCTCGGAACACCCCCTATCATCTAGGCCTAACCCCCTTTGAGATTATATATAGTGCTCCTCCACCTGTAATACCAAAGATGAAATCTGAGGCTTTGCCTGAAAACCCTAAGAAAGTGCTGCAGGCTGTACAGGCCCTACAACGGCTTCAGAGCCAGATCTGGCCTGCCCTCCGAGCCATTTATCAGGCCACCCGACAGGAGGGAGAGAAGGCTGACGGACATCCCTACCAGCTGGGAGATTGGATATGGGTAAAGTGACATAATAGCAAAACCCTGGAGCCCAGGTGAAAGGGACCTTTTCAGATCATCCTTGTTACCCCCACTGCCCTAAAGGTTGACGGACTGGCGGCCTGGATACACCACTCCCACGCGAGACCTGCAGACAAGGACGAACAGGAGCAGCAGTAAGTTCAGTGGAGAGCCTCGGCGGATCCAGAAAACCCACCAAGGACCAGACTGTCTCGCGTAACAACCAGACAGCAGCAGGACCAATAAAAACGACACACAGACTAAAATTGCCTGTGGTGACTGTTATACTCATAACCCTTATAAAAAAACAGTGACTAATCCTAATTCTAACCCCCACGTGCCTTGTAACCTCACGTGGGAGATCACTAACTTAGAAACTCATAAAGTCTATAATACAACGGCGGGGGGGGGGGGGGGGGGGGGGGCTATGTGCAGCCCTGAGAGAAGAATGCTGCTTCTATGCAGACCATACTGGGGTGGTTAGGGAATCTATGGCTAAAGTCAGGAAAGGACTGACAAAGCAAAAACGGAAGCGTGAACAAAGAGAAGGATGGTTTGAGTCATGGTTCAATAGCTCCCCTTGGCTGACTACTTTGCTCTCCACCTTGTCAGGGCCTTTGCTTGTGCTCTTATGCATTCTCACATTTAGACCGTGTGTTTTAAATAAGCTGGTTAACTTTGTCAGAGACCGAGTCAGCGCCCTGCAATTACTGGTCTTACGACAGCAGTACCAGGGCTTAGAAATGAGGGACATAAAAGGCTCATAAAATAGGAGACCCCATGCACGAGCAAGAATGCTCGTAGGAACAAGAAAAAGGGGGGAATGTAGAGTAGGACTAAAACAATATTTTAGTTTGTTTGATGGTGACTTGTTTTTTTGCTCTTAGCTAACAGCCAAATTCCGCTTCTGTACACAAAGCTTGCTTGCTTATTGCTTGATTACAATAAAGAGCTAAAACCATGCTCAAATGCAGTTAAAAAAAAAAGAAAAAAAAACAAACGCACCGCAGGTGGCTTCCTGATAGGGAGGCCGGCTGTGCAGGGCGAGTGTCCTTGGGGAGAGAATCTCCTGGGAGGGAATCTCTTGGGAAAGAGTCTCTTATCAGAAATAACTAGCAACAGACTCCAGCAAAAAAAAAAGTATAAAAGCTTTGTTTTTACCCCAGGGCGGGGTCCTGGTTCGTAAAGAGACCACTGCGTTGGTGCTCTGGGACCTGGACCCTAGCTCGAGCTAGTAAATAAAACTCCTTTGCCTTTGCGGCCTCAGTGACTGTCTTTCTGTTCCCGGGGCCGAGGGGAACCGGCTCTAACACCACAAGGCCACACGAGTCACCAAAGGACCGAGTGTGGAGAGAAGGGAGGAGGGTGAGGGCCCAGGAGACCCGCGAGGAGGAGCCGTGGAGGGTCCAGCTAAGGGACTGAGGAGGGCGGGAGGCAGAGGAGAACCAAGGAGCAGTGAGAGGAGCGCGGTGCTCCCAGGAGGAGGGTGGACCCTGTCACAGGCGGCAGGCCGGGGCGTGCCTGTGGACTTCGCTTGGCGACACGGAGGGTGCTAGCAGCCCTGGCACGAGCAGTGCTGGTGGCATGGAGGGTTGAAAGGCTGGTTGGACTGGGCTCAAGAAAGAAAACGGGGGAAAGAGGCAGCGACCACGAGCAGTCAACTCTTCTGCCGAGTCTTTCTGGAGGTGGGGCAGCTTGGAGGCTGCCGCAGGTCGGGAGAGGGACGGCTCAGAACGGGCAATAGCACCGGGTTGTCCCAGTGGCGGCATAACCAGAGTTACCTTGTGCACGCGGCGTCCTCACAGTAACCCCCGCAGCAGGCCCCAAGTCAGCGCTGGTGGGTGGCAGAGCCTAGTTGGCCCCGAGCAGCCGGGCTTGGTGCCTGTGTGCCTGACCCTGCCCCGTCCGGCAGGAAGGGGCCCCTGTTCCCGGGGGGCAAAAGGCAGAAACAGCTAATCAGCTGGCAGGTTTGCGAGTAGGAAGCACAGGCCCCTGGGAGCTTTTTGTTTGCTGTCTTCTTTTTGGCTTAAGTAGGTTTGGTACTTAAGGATTCCCCCAGGTGCCAATTGTCAGAATGTTGGTTCACAGTAAAAGGCCTCTTCACTCTGAGAAAAGCCCTTACAGTGGCCTGGGGCCGCACCTGTCCCCTGCAGCTCTCTGCCTGGATCACCCCCCTGCTCAGTGTTGATGAAAGAATCCTGAGGCTGCTTTATTTGGCTCACGGTGCTGCAGGCCATACAAGAAGCACTGTCAGCACCTGCTGCCGGGGAGGGGCTCAGGCTGCTTCCAAGACCCGGCCCAGGGCACCTCTGGGCTTCTCCCTTCTCCCTCCTCGGGGAGCCCGAAGGAAGAACAGCCCTTACTAAGCTGTGTGCCCGCCTGTCCCCTCTGCCCGGGGCGAGATGCCGGTGCCTGGTGCCTGCCGGGGATTTGACATGTCATCCCATCCCCAGGGCAGACCATGGCACCGACCTGGGGCCAGGGCTCTGCCACCGACCATCCAATTAAATGAGTTTAAAACACATCATTGATGCCAGTTGCACAAAAAGGTGGGCGATCCCCCAAACAGGGAGAACTCAACACGATTAGGTGTTGGCTGGTGTCCTGGACTTAATTGTGTTCCCCCCAAATTCATATGTTGAAGTTTTAACCCCTGGGATCTCAGAATGTGACGTTTGGAGGTAGGGTCCTGAAGAGGTAATTAGGTTGAAATGGGGCCAACAGGGGGCGCCCTAACCCAATGTGCCCGGTGTCCTTATGAGAAAAGGGAATCTGGACGCACAGAGCGACCTTGGACACACGTGCGTGCAGAAGAAAGACCACAGGAGGGAGAAACCAACATCTTCAAGCCAAGGAGAGAGGCCTTGGGAGAAACTGACACCTTGATCTTGGACTTTCAGCCTCCAGAACTGTGAAAGAATAAATCTCTGCTGTTTAAGCCACCCAGGCTTAGCACCTGGTCATGGCAGCCGCAGCAAACTGACACGGCTGCTTAACAGCACAGCTGTGTTGAAGCAGACCTGGCGGGGCTAAATAACTATTTAGAAGAGGATTAGCACAAAGTAACTCACATGTTCAAAATTTTGCCTCTCCCTGCACAACGGCTCCCACAAACTGAAAACAAATTCAAAATTCTGCCAGTACATCTCCCAAAAAAGCCTGTCTGTGCTGTTCCATGCTGTGACAGTTTTGCTAATGAAGGTGTCTTCCAGGGTTAGCATTCCCCTGAAGTGGATTGTCTCCACATTAACAGCAGAGTCCGTAGGACAATGTCCTCTGCTGATTTATTGGAAATGGGGCAATGGCTCGCATGGGCACGTGTTCAGCCAAGCCCGTGGAGAAAGCCCCATCCCGTCGCGGGAGGATGTGCTTGAATCTCAGAGTTCTGATGTTCACGTCAGGCTCAAGGAGGCAATTTTACAGTCCTTCCACCAACGTCTCTCGAGGCCCGTGCAAGTGCTCAGCCCCGTGGAGGGAGGGAGAGTAAGGACATCAGGGAAATGAGCTGATGAGGGGACACCCCCCCCCGGGAACTCTGGGGGCAGCAAGGGCCCAGCCAGCCCAGCAGACACGGCCCACCCTAGTCCACAAGCCTGACTTCCCCAGGGAGAGTCAGAAGGCTCACGGCCCTGCCTCCTGGTGTGGCTTGGAGCAGACAACCTAGGTAGCCTTGGCACTTTCTCTGTAAGCGAAAAATAACAATAGTGTCGATGCTTACGAAGGTGTGCCAGGGCTCCCTGCACTGAGGGCAGTGCCATGGACTAGTGTGTCCCCAGCAATGCATATGTTGAAGCCCTAATCCCCAGTGTGATGGTATTTGGAAGGGGGCCTTGGGAGGTGACTAGAGGTAGACGAGGTCATGAGGTTGGGGCCCTCTTGATGGGATTAGGGCCCTTAAAAAAAGAGAAAGAGACACAGGAGTCTCTATCCCAACCCTGTGAGGATGCAGTAAGAAGGCCACTGTCTGCAAACCAGGAAGAGAGCCCTCCCCAGACACCGAACCTGCTGGCACCTCGATCTTGTACTTCTCAGCCTCCAAAACCGTGAGAAGTAAATGTCTGTTGTTTAAGCCCCCTATTCTGTGGTATTCTGTCACAGAAGCCCGAACAGGCTAAGTGAGGCAGCACATGCCCGGTGTCTCTAGGAGACAGGTGCAGAGCTGCAGCAACGTCCCCACTTTTCAGATGACTGCGGCTCCCCGAGGTCCTGCGGCTGCCCTTGATGGGCCTGGGATGGGAGTACTGCTGGCTTGTTTCCTGCATTTGACACCCCTCGATGACTCTGACCACACTGGAAGTGGAAGGTGTGTGACCGATGCCTTTCTAGGGTGGTCCCTGGGTGCTTGGGATCCCTCCACAACAGGGGTGCCTGAGAGGAGCAACTTTGTGGAGCTGAACCACGCGGCTCTGCCCACCCTCTGCCCTAAACAGGGTGAGCACATTCCTGGTGCCAAGAGTGCTATTCCACCGGCCTAGCTTTTGCAAAGCACTTTGAAAAACAGTCTTGAAAATGTCGTGTTCTTGTGGGACCTTGGGGCAGCCACACACAGGCTGGTGCTGAACTTTCGGGCATCATTTTTCTAGCAGAAATGTCCATCGCTGTCCCTGTGACCTCGAAGGCCACTTCCCAAAAAAAGAACGAGCTGCCAAAGGAACGACATTCCGGGTCTGGATCTGATCCAGCAGGGAATGCGTCACACGGCCCGAGGACAGCCCGCGGGAGAGGAAGGGTGACGCATAAATAAATATCCGCTCCATTTATTGATTGGATTCATCCAATTACCCAGGAGGCGCATTTAGGAGAGGTTCAAGGGAATGACTCACATGTCACCCGGATGAGGCCTGCAAGGCTGCAGCCAGTGTTTCCGTCACGTCGCTGGTATTAGAGGACACTTTTAGTTACAGAGAATATTAATTGCTGCTGGGAGCTGGGTGTGACGTTAAGAGGAAATGAAAAACTCCAGCAGAGTTGTGCTGCAAACGACGGTTCTGGGAGGAGAATAGACACTGAGCTGAACCGACCCAGCCGGGTGATTTTACTTACTGGTTTTTATTTTTATTTCCCCTCCTTAACTCATCTGTAATGGAAAGTGGGCATTAGGGGCTGAGCTGTGCCTCCCCCAAATTCATATTCTCAAACCCCAACCCCCAATACCGCACAATGTGACTGTATTTGGAGACAGGGTCTTTAAAGAGCAATTAAATTAAAATGAGGTCACTAGGGTGGGCCCTGATCCACTATGACTGGCATCCTCATAGAGGAGGAGATTAGGACACAGACATGCATGGAGGGAAGACTACATCAAGACACAAGGAGAAGATGGCATCTCCATGCCCAAGAGAGGCCTTGGAAGGACCCAACCCTGTGAACACCTTGATCTTGGACTTCCAGCCTCTAGGACTGTGCAAACTAAATTTCTGTCCCTGAAGCCTCCCAGTCTGTGGTCCTCTGTTACGGCAGCCCGAGCAGACTGGTGCAGCAGGCTCTGCCCTTGATGTGGTGATTCTGTTTCCAGTGTAACCACCAAAATAGGTAAATTCTGCACAGTGCATCAGGGCACCTGATCCACATGGGAATTTGGCTTTTCAGAGGAGAAAACCTCCTGTGCCCTGGAACAGTAACTGAGCTTTGATTTCCAAAGTTCTCTTTATGATTCTTACAGGCCTTTGCCAGGATCAGAATTTGGTTTACTCGAGTCCTCCGGTGTGAAGACAGAGGCAGAGATTCTCTCCTCAAATTTCTAGAACACAGAACATTGAAGTTTCTGCTCAAATCATTTAATTTTCATTACTTCTCCATTGTCCTCTAGCCAAAACCCACCAGGAACACACCTGTAGCCAAACAAAGTTGGGTTTTTTGACTCATTCCATAAAACCACGGGTGACAGTGATCCATGCAGGTGGTCTCAGTGTGCAGATGCTGCACTGAAAGGACTGTGGCAAGAACCAGGGCCGCCACGCACCTGCATACGCACCTGCACACGCACCTGGGACCACCCTGCCTGGGCGTGGTCCTTTATAAGTCCTCCCCACCCACCATCACCACAAACACCTGGGCACATTGTCCAGGGGCTGGAGGATTGACCCAGCCCCCTTCCCCCAGCTGGCACTCACACATACCATCGGGGACCTGAGGACAGGCCCACCCTACCCACCACTGCTGCTGGGACATGAGCACACCATTCAGGGGCCTGGAGATGAACTCTCCATGCCCACAGCTGCTGGTCCACATGTGTACCGTGAGGGGGACCTGAAAACAGGCTTGTTCCACCATGCCCATCACTGGTGCCCAGGTACACCATCTGGGGGCCTGAGGACAGGCCTGCCCTCTCACTTCTACCACTGCTGACACCTGAGCATACAGTCCAGGGGCCTGGGGACCAACCCACCCCACCCACCCTAGCCTGTACCTATGTGCACCATTGCCCCGCCACCTGGCACCACCCCCATCAGTGCCCATGTGCATTGTCCAGAGGCCTGGGGGTCAGCCTGCCCTGTGTGCTGCCACCAGCACCCATGCATGTCATCCAGAGCCTGGGGACTGATTTGCTCAACCTGCCACCAGCACTTGCACACACTTTCTGGGGGCCTGAGGATGAGCCTGCCCAGCCTTCCACCACTAAGACTGGCACCCATATGGGCTGCCTAAGGGCCTAAGGGTTGGCTAACCAACTGCTACTGAAGGTGGCACCTGACCAAGCCATCTGGAGGCCCAAAGACTGGCCTGCACAAGCCTGCTACCACTGCCCAGGGGCCTAAGGACTGGCACACCCAGCCTGCCACCACCACTGGTGCCTGAGGACCAGCTTGCCTGGCATCTCTGTCCCCAGCAAAGCCTCACCAAAGCCTCCACTAACAATCACAGCCTAAGCCACACAAAAACTGATTACAGCTGAAGAAATCATATGGCGACTACACTACTGCACCCACTCAGAATCAAAGCCAAAGTGCCATACCTAACCAATACTATAGATGCATCTATAGGAAAAAGTCTTTCCCTATAAAAGCCAATCCATAATATTGGAAGAAGTGACTGTTATACCAAATGTGTGCATATCAATGTAAGGACACAAAAAACATGAAAAAGCGAGGAAACATGACATCTCCAAAGGAACACCATAATTCTCCAGCAACAGATTCCAATGAAAAAGAAATCTATGAAATGCCTGAAAAATAATTCAAAATTATGATATTAAAGAAGCTCACTGAGATACAAGAAAACACAGATAAACAATATAAAGAAATCAGAGAAACAATTCATGACCTGAATAAGAAATTCAACAAAGAAATAGATTTCAAAAATAACCAAATAGAAATTCTAGAACTAAAGAATTCAATGAATGAAATAAAAAATACAATTGAGAGCTTCCACAATAGACTAGATCAAGCAGAAGAAAAAAATTCTGAACTTTAACACGGGTCTTTTGAAATAACCCAGACAGACCAAAAAAAAAAAAAAAAAGAAAGAAAAGAAAAAGAAAAAAGCATTAAAAAGAAAATCCTATGGGACACCATAGAGTGACCAAATATTCAAATTTTGGGTGTTGCAGAGGAGAATAGATGACCAAAAGCATAGAAAACCTAATAATAGCTGAAAAATTCCCAAGTCTTGCAAGAGATACAGACATCCAGATACAGGAATCTCAGAAATCCTCAAATAGACACAACCCAAAAGGTGTTCTCCAAAACACATTACAATCAAACTTGCAAAAGTCAAAGATGAAGAAAAAATTCTAGAAAGAGCAAAAGTGTTAAGTCACAAATAAGAGAATTCCCATTAGACTAGCAACAGATTTCTCAGCAGAAACCTTACAGGCCAGGAGAGAATGAGATGATACGTTCAAAATGCTGGAGAAAAAACCTACAAGCCAAGATTACTACACCCAGCACAGCTATCCTTAAAAATTGAAGGAGAAATAAAGTCTTTCCTAGACAAGCAAACATTGAGGAAATTTATCACCATTAGACCAGAAATGTACAAGGGAATCCTACATCTGGAAATGAAAGGATTATATCTACCATTATGAAAACACACAAAAGTATAGAACTCACTGGTGGAGTAGACAAACAAATGAGAAAGAGAAAGGATTCAAAAATTAGCACTACAGAAAATCACCAAGGTACAATGATAAACAATAAGAGAGAGAGAGAGAAAGGAACAAAGAACATGCAAATCAACCAGAAAACAATTAACAGAATGAAAGAAATAAGTTCTCACCTATTAATAATACCCTAGAGTGTAAATGGATTAAATTCACAACTTAAAAGATAGAGTTGGGCATGGTGGCATCTGCCTGTAATCTTAGCTACGTGGGAGGCTGAGGCAGAAGGATCACTTGAGCCCAGGAGTTTGAGTCCAGACTGGGCAACATAGTGAGCCCTCATCTCTTAAAAAAAAAAAAAAAAGCTATAGACTGGCTAGGTTTTAACCCTAACCCTAACCACAAAAGACCCCAAATAGCCAAAGAAATACTGAGCAAAAAGAACAAAGCTGGAGCATCTTATTACTGGGCTTTAAAATATCCTACAAAGCTAGTAACTAAAACTATATAGTATTGGGTAAAAACAGACATATAGACCAATGGAACAGAATAGAGAGCCCAGAAATAAATCACATATTTATAGCCAACTGATTTTTCACAAAGGCACTAAGAACATACATTGGGTAGAGAACATCCTCTTCAATAAATGGTGCTGGGAAAAGTGTATATCTATATGTAGAAGAACTAGATCCCTATCTCTCACCATATATAAGATCAATTCAAAATGGATTAAAGACTTAAATGTAAATCCTCAAACTAAAAAAATACTAGAAGAAAACATAGGGGAAACATTTCAGGATATTGGTCTAGGCAAAGACTTTATGGCTAAGACCTCAAAAGTATAGGCAACAAAAACAAAAATAGACAAATGGGACTATACTAAACTTAAACGTTTCTGTACAGCAAAGGAAACAATAAACAGAATGAAGAGAAAACCTGTAGAACTGGAGAAAATATTTGCAAACTATTCATCCGAGAAAGGACTAATATCCAGAGTATACAAGGAACCCAAACAACTCAACAGTAAAACACCAAGTAATCCCATTTAAAAATGGGCAAATGATATGAATAGACATTTCTTGAAGAAGATGTACAAATGGTCAATAGGTATATGAAAAAATGCCCAACCTCACTAATCATCAGGGAAATGCAAATCAAAATAACAGTGAAATACTTTCCCCCAGTTAAAATTACCAAAAAGACAAAAAAATAACAAATGCCGGTGAGAATCAAGAGAAAACGTAATTCTTATACACTGTTGGTAGGAATGTAAAGTAGTACAGCCATTATGGAAAACAGTATGGTCGTTTCTCAAAAAACTAAAATTAGAACTACATTGATCTTGCAATGTCACTATTGAGTATTTATTCAAAGGAAAAGAAATCAGTATGTCAAAATTGTCTTTTGGAAGAATGGTCTTTTCTAGTAGAAGATTTCAGTGGGTTCATTTCCGAGGCCATTCTTCCAAAAGACAATTAAGAGTAGTTCCATCCATCCTCCCACCCACTCACACATCATCCACAATCCATCCACCCAGTTTTCCACCATTCATCCACCCACCCATCCATCCATCCATTCATGCACTCATCCATCCATCCATCCACCTACTCATCTACCCATCAACCATCCATCTACAACTTTTATTAGGTTGCACATTATCCTCATTTAGAAAGGGAACATCTTAGAAAGTTGCCCAAAGGTAAATTTTCCTTTCTTGTTTCTTCCTTGTCGGGATGTCCACGTCCTCGGTAGTAACCACGTGTCCACAGTCCACTTTGTCAAGCGCTTTGCTAACTAGCACCTGGGTTGGGCCCCTGGGTCTGGGAGGTGGACGGACACCGGCAGCCCAAGTGCAGGATTCGCTCCAGCCTCGCCGAGAACATGGAAGGACAGGAGATGGCCCCGGCGCAGGGTGACCTCAGGGGCAGGGGAAGCAAGGGCGACTCGGGATTTGCGAGGCCGCCTCCGGCAGCGTCCTCCGCGGACGCCCTGCCGCGGCTTCTACAGGCCTGGACCGGGCGCGGGACGCGGCCGGGCGAGCTGAGACCACAGCCGCGCGGGGCCTGGCAAGGTGAGCGCGGCTTGATTCGGCGAGAGGGCGTGGCGCAGGTAAGAGGGGCGGGCGCAGGTAAGAGGGGCGGGCCCAGGCTGGGCGGGGGAGTGGGGCGTGGCGAGGGGCGGGGCCCCAGGGAGCGTGGGGGCGGGGCCAGGAGGAGCGGGGTGGGGAAGCCGAGAGGGGCGCGGCCAGGCGGGGCAAGGAGGGGCTTCCTGGGCCAGGACGTCGGGGCGGGGGTGGTGGGGGGGGGGGTGTCCGGAGCCCAGGGTGGGTGGGGCCTGGGCGGGGCCCTGTTTCTTGCTCCTCCCTGGGATCAAGGGACTTGTCTCTCTGGCCCATCGCAGGTGACCTACAGCGCACCTGTTCCGAAGTATAAGGTACCCCAAATACGCACGTGTAAGTCCCCCTGCAGACCTGCGCTCTACCCCCGTGCGGGGACTTTGAGTCGGAGGGTCTGACACAAAGAGCTTCCCGCCCACTCGAGTCTCCGCAAGAGACCTTAGAGCCCTTTCCTGCCTTCGGCATTGCTGGCTCCACACCCCTGTCGGGCCGGACTGAGGGAACAGGTGGCAGTTTTGCCCCAGGTGGCACAAAGTATTAATATTTATCAAATCGGGTCAAAGAAAAGATTTTACCATTTCTATATAGCCCTATTCAACACGGTTGGGGATCCTTAAAATATTGTATCGGTCAAACTAGCGTTGATTTTAAATAATCCACATCTGCAACTATGACAAATTATTTTTAATGGATAGTACTTGCTTTCTTAAAGATGGAGCGGAATCAGTAGCCGTTGTAGTGACATTTTTTCATTAAAAGGCAGCTTCCGGATGAGCTTAGGGGAGCAGGTTCTGCCAGGTGGAAGAGAAACCCATCGCCCACAAAAGAGCTAGTAGCAGTTGCCAAATAATGAATTCACTCTCCAAGACCTTGGCATTACCGCAGAGCATAATTTTTCCTGCCCTCAATCCTGCGCTCGCTTTCTGCTTCAATTCTCTGGTCAGCATTACATTACACAGTTGCTCTTCCACGGATTTTGTTTTGTTTTGCTTTTGGCCAGAAAATAATTAGTGGGGGCGGGTGGGGGGAGGCTCAAATCTGGCCATTCCTGTAGCCAGGATGTATTTCTTTCTTTATGTGTTTTTCCTGTTCTTTACTGCCAGTTGGCAGGTGGTGGGATTTTGTCGTGATTATGACAGTATCATGAAAATTATCAGGCTGTTTTGTACTGTTCTTAAGAGGGTCCATTATGGAATTAAGCTGCTGGAGTTACCTTTTGCATTTGGAGAGCCTGCAGTGGTCCTCCCTGCAGGGAACACCCTATAGCGTCTCTCTCTGCAGCAGGGTACGGGTACCCACAGGAACCCCAGCCTCACATCCGGACTCAGGCACTTGTTTACCATCTGGAGGCTAAAGCAGAGATCACAGCAGCAGAAGGACGAAGTTCTACTTCCTAATAATTAGCGTAATCACACATAACATCAAGATTTGTGGTTAAAATCTTTATTTGCAGCAATAAATGCATTATTTAAAAAAACACCTGGAATTTAAAGCAGATTAGAAGTGAACTTGGGATGTTCTTCAGTGACTTTTTTTTAATGAAGCCACTTAGATCAATGTTTTATAGGATTAAATTTCTGTTAGGCTCAAAGGCAAAAATGACCTACCTCAGGAGCGGCAGCCCACTCTTTCCAAAGACTAAAGTGCGCTTGTCCAAGCTGTTAAGAAGTCTTGCCCTGGCTCTTGCCTAAGTGGTCTAAGATTTTAGAGGATCAGACTAGGAAAAGTGCTCCAAATGTTAAACACTTCTTGCCACCAAGTGAACCAAAACAAACCAACTCTTGGAGTCTTCCATTTCTTTGTTGGGCCACATTTAAAGTTTCCCTTTAACTTTTACCTTTAAGTTGAATTCCACATCTGTCTCTCTAATCCCCCATCCACCCAGACTGTGGTTCCAGCCACATGTTCATGTTCATGTAAATGGCACTTTCCTTTGAAATGCAGCAATTCCAAAAGAGCACTTTGCCTTCCTTGTCCTCCTCCCTCAGACTGGCTCTGCCTCCACCCCCATCCTACCCCATCAGGACCTGCTGTTCCCCCGGGGTCCAGGCTCAACCTCGGATGCGTCAGCTGTGAGTCACTGCTCTCTTTTAAAGCCAGGATTCATTCAGTAATAAGGTCAGTAGTGTAGCCTTTCCCGGAAAACGTCTGTACCCTTCTCCTCACTCCTTCTCCCTTCGCAGTGCTGTCTCCACTCCAGAGATGTAGATCATCTTTAGTGTGGCAGTTCCAGTTCAAGGAATACACTCCTAAGGAAACAGTCGGGAGGTGTGCAAAAACGCATTTTCAAAGATGTTTCTAGCAGCATTAAAATGATGAGGTAAATTAGATATTGACATAGAAAGATGCTCACGATATATTGTTAAGAGTAAACGATGGATTATATAAGGAAAAAATCATAGTATATATTTCTTTAAAAGTTATACTTTTGCCTATCATTGACCTAACCATTCTACTCTTAGTTATTTACTCAAGACAAAAGAAAACCTACATTCACACAAAGACTTGCGTACACTTGTTCATACTGGCCTTTTTTTTTTTTTTCAAGACAGAGTCTTGTTTGTCCCCTGGCTAGAGTGCAGTGGCATCACTGTAGCTCACTGCAACCTCAAACTCCTGAGCTCAAGCAACTGACCCTCTTGCCTTGGCCTCCTACAGGCTCTCGCCAAGTTGCCTGGCTAACTTTTCTATTTTTAGTAGAGACGGGGTCTCGCTCTTGCTCAGGCTAGTCTCGAACTCCTGAGCTCGAGCGATCCTCCCGCCTCGGCCTCCCAGAGTGCTAGGATTACAGGTGTGAGCCACCGTGCTTGGCCACATACCAGCTTTATTTGTAATAGCCAAAAACTGGAAACAACCCAAATGCCTATTAACAAGTGAATGGGCAAACACACGGTGATACAACGGAATGTCATCCAGCCGTAAAAAGGAGTGAACTATTGATACACACAACATGGACGAATCTCTGAATCATTACAGTGGCAAAAGGCACCAGGAAGAGCAATCACAGAAGCAGAGAGGAGCGTGGTGGTCACCAGCACCTGGGGCTGGGGCTGGGGCTCGGGAAGATGTTAGTGAGAGGATACAAAGTGTCAGAGAGGAGAAATAAGTTCTAGATATCTATTCTACAGCATGGTGACTATAATTAAAAACAACGTATTATATACTTGAAGATTGCCCAGAGAGTAGATTTTAAGTGTTCTCTCCACAAAAAAAAAAAAGGTATAGGTTATTCATGTTTTAATTAGCTTGATTCAGCCATTCCACAATATATATATACGTTTCAAAACTTCACATGGTATACCATAAAGATGTACAATTTTTGTCAATTAAAAATAATAATTAAAAGTTTAAAAAGAAAGAAGCCAGATTTTAAAAAAAGAGTTCATACTATATTGTTCCATTTACGTAAAATTCTAGAAAATTCAGGCTCATCTGCAGTGACAGCAAGCAGGTCAGTGGTTGCTTGGGGATGGGGGGTAGAGGGGTGAACTTCAAAGCTGCCCGGGAAGCCTTGCAGCGGGTGGATATGTCGCAGTCTGGATTGTGGTGACAGTATCCACATGTACACGCATGCCAGCGCTCTGCAGGGGCCGTGGCCTCTGTGAGCCTGGCCTCACTCTGCAGCGGGCTCTCGTCAATGTCCCGAGCACACCTCTCGTCACGCTGTTGTCACTGGCGGCATATGAGTTCCCTGCTGCTGCTGTAACAAATTGCCACAGGCCTGGTGGCTTGAAACAACACGAACTTACTCTCTGACCGTCCTGGAGTCAGAAGTCTGAAATGGGTCTACGGGCTAAAATCGAGGAGGCCGGCAGGGCTTCATGCCTTCTGGAGGCCCCAGGGGAGAACCCATTTCCTTCCCTTTTCTGGCTTCTAGAGGCTTCCATCTTCAAAGCCGGCAGTGCAGCATCTTCAAGTCTGTCCCTGACTCTGATGCTGGCTCTCCTGCGTCCTTCTTTCACCTAAAAGCACCCTTGTGACTACACTGGGCCCACCTGGATGATCCAGGCAAATCTCTCGCCTCAAGAGCCTTAACTTAATCCCAGCTGTGAAGTCCCTTTTGCCATGTAAACCATGCACAGGTTCTGCGGCTTAAGACGTGGACACCTTTGGGGGCCATTATTCCACCTTCCATATTTGATTTAGTCCTTGTGAAATCTCGGAGCAGAGGCTTGTTTATCTTCGTGCTCCTAGCTCCCTGCAGGATGAGCTTAGTAATTTTTGTAGGCTGAATAAATTGATAAGTGCATGATAGTGAATGCTTATACTATGGCTGTTTAATCACTTTTTCACTCTTTTGGATAGTTTGTCAAGACTGCAGTCCCTGAAGACAGTGCACTGGCTCATAGCAGGAACAGAAATATAAGTCCTAGGGAGTTAAATACTTCCAGAAATACCATTTTTGCAAATACAGGTGGTGACACTGCACGGACCCCAACAGCAGTGCCACATGGGAGGACAAACATCTCGGGAGAGGTCTGTGACCACGAGCTGAATAGTGACTGGCTCAGCCACCTCTGTGCCTGGTTTGATGCTGGTCCTGGAAGGCACAGTGGCAGGGAGGGAAGTGGGTGTCCCCAACCCAACACTGTGCTCAAGCCTGTCCCCGTTGGGCACACACTCACCCACAGTTACTTAGGATAGAAGTCTATTTTGTGGCAGGTTTTTATATTAACTTACAACCCACTGAAATATGACTGTCCTGTCATCCTTCACCTTGAATGGAAGGGAAAAAACCCACAGAATTATTCACTCCTCTGCTGCAGCTGGGAAATGATAGATTCTTCTCTGTCTAAAAACTGTAGAGTGAGTCAGAGGCAGAGCCAGAGATAAAATTTAGGTCTGGCTGCCATGCTGGGCTCTCTCCAGCCAACAGGGGGGCTCCCTGCCCCCTAAACTCTTGCTTAGTCACTCTATGGCTAGCCAAAATAGATTCAGATGTTTGAACTCTTGCCACGGACTGGTCTCTCTGGGCTTGCACTTCTCTTATTTCTTAGCTCAGGGGCTGTGGCGACTCAAAGGCCCTTCTGCCAGTGTGCTCAGAACAAGTCACATGCAGCTTGGAGGCAAATGTTGGTCTGGAGTCATTAACACAAGAAAGACACGGAAGCCTGCTCAAGGCCAGATGAATTGACTTGAATTTGGTAGTTCCTATCCCTTTGTTTTTACATTCTGAGAATGTTAAAATTCTATGTTTGATAAAGTCGCATCCAGCTCTCATTACTTACCGAGCTCTATACAAGCGTCAACTTGTGTCATCCTTGCGACAGCCCCATGACGTTGGTCAGTACCATTCTCATCTCCTCCCATAGCTGGGGACACCAGGCACAGAGAGGTGGAGGAACAGGCCCAAGTCTCCGAGCAAGAGGGGATCTGAGCAGGGTTAAGCTCCGGCACTCCGGCTCCAGAGCACGCGCCGGGCCTGGAAGCTGGTTTTAATCTGATATTTGGTTTTTTGGGGTTTTTTTCTATTTTTGCCTCTATTCCTTTTTGTTTCTTTATAACTGGCCAGGTGCTTAACTTGTATGTTCTTCATCTGCTTTGTGCATAAGGAAAATACACCAGTTATTAATAAATAACTGCACCTGTTAGTAGTTATTAATGAAATAGATAACTGCATCTGTTATTAATAAAATTAGGCCTAAACTGAACATGTCTAAAGTGCTCTTCTTCATCCATTGCCTTTAACTCTTGGAGAAAATTCACAGGACAGTCCCAGCGAAGGGAAGACAAGTGCAGGCTTGTTTTAGAATCAATAACTTGGATGCACTGTGCTGCTTGCCTTACACACATACACACACACAGACACACACACACACACACACACACACACTCATTTAATCCTCACAAAAAGCCTCTGATGTAGGTGCTATTGCCTTCATTTTACAAATGAGGAAGCAGAGCGATTAAGGAACTATTCAGCCATCGTAATGGAGAAGCCAGGTTCAATCCAGCACCATCAAACCCAAAGCAAAAACCTCAACCGGTTTGGAACACCCTGGGTTTGAGATGTCTGTGAGGATCCCTGCGGACGGGGCCAGGAGATCACTGAAGCTGTGAGTCCGAGCTTGGGCGTTAGGTCTGTGGGGAAAAGCATTCTAGGCAGAAGGAACAGCAGACTGAAATGTCCTAAGGCAGGAAGGAGTTTAGTGGGTTCAAGGAACAGGAATAAATCCTGTGATACCAGAGAGAGTGGGTGAGAGAGAGAGGGTGACAAACGAGGAAGGGAGAGTGGCCGGTCGCAGCGGGGAGCCGGCCTGGACTGGGCACTGGTGGCACCAGGGTGGAAGGCAGAGAGGGCTGTGGAGGCAGCAGCTCCCCCCTGGTCCGACCCAGCGTCTGGGACGGGGCAGAGCCTTTGAGCCCAGGGCTGTCTCTATTGCCTCCCTGTGGGCATAGGCACACCTGACTCCTTTATGGAGAGTTTTGTCCTGATGGAACCAATATTTACCTCTGCGCTGTTTTTTCCTATGAAAGCTAGAAACCGTCTCTGGTCTCTCTGGTTCTGGGCAGGACTGCCGTCTCTTTCAAGGGCTGCAGCCAACTGGCTCTAACAGGGAACGGGTGGTTCTCCAGGGCAAGGTGGAGGTCAAGGGAAGTCCTGACAATTGTACCATTCTGGTAATGACGCTGAAAATCATTTCCATGAACATCATGTCCTATGTGCCTAAAAACAGCCTCGGTTGTTGGTGTTGCCTTTTCTATAATTTCATTTCCCATCCATGAGCATTTTCTTTCTTTTGGCGAGTTGCACATCATTATTAGACTACTGAGGTGTGGGACAAGGGCATCCCTAATAAGGTAGCTCCTGTTTGTTTAATTTGGGGGCAAGATAACCTTTGAGGACAACAGACTCTGGCTGTGAGCACCAGGATCTCAGGTAGGCGCGGGTTAGCCAGCCCCTGCCCATGCCCAGAAGGAGAGGTGTGAGTTAGATGATCTCTGGGCTCCTTTCCTGCCAGCGCGGTCCCTGTGGTCCCCCGAGAGAGGCCTGCACACTGGTGGTGTTCACTGCCCTCTCGTGGCGGAGGGTTTCGTTCCTGCCAGCGCATCAAATGTTGCAAGAGTAAATGCCCACATGTGCCTGTCAGATATTTACACTTAGGTGTCATGCTCAGTGATAGCAAGAGAAAGAAAAGGAGAGAGGGAGGGAGGGATGGGGGAAGGAAGGGGCAGGTTTAATCTTTCCTGATATCCAAGAACCAAAAGGGCTCCAAACAAACTGATACCTTGCTTCTACTTGGCTAGTACTCCAGATCTGGATTGCAAAAAGAACTTGATATGTTTCATTACTCATCTGATGTACCTTTCACACGAGGGTTAGGTGAAAGAAATTTGTTGCCCCCAACTGCTAAAGTTAGAATTTTAGAGTTTTGTGATTTTTAAAATTTAGATCTTAGAATGGATTTATTTCTAAATTCATATTACAAACTTTTTCACTGATTTCATTATAATTTAATTTTTTATGATTCAAATACACATTTTTATTTTATACCTGGCATCTAATATGTCTAATGTATAAAGCAAAGACATGTATAGTTGATTTGTTTTTACTGCGGTACTTTGATTTCAGAATACATTCTGATTATTGCTATTTATTACTTTTAAATATTTATGTATTATGCAGTGTTAATGTATTAATGAGACATACAAAAAGGGTTTAAAGGGCAATTTGATGAATACCTGCATATCCACCACCCAGCTTACAAAATAAACATTGCTAACACAATTAAATACCTTTGTGTTGGTTAATTTTACGTCCCACCTTCGCTAGGCTATGGTACCCAGTTTTTATCAAATACTAGTCTTGATGTTGCTACGAAAGTATTTTTTTATACATGATTAACATTTAAATCAGTAGACTTTGTGGTGAATATTCCAATTACACTGATTTGATCTCTACAAGTTATATGAATGTATTAAATTATCACATGCACCCTGAAAATAGGTTTATCTATTATGTAGCAATAAAAAAAATTTTTAAATCAGTAGACTTTGGGCCAGGCATGGTGGTTCACGCCTGCAATCTTAGCACTCTGGGAGGCCCAGGCAGGAGGATCTCTCAAGGTCAGGAGTTAGAGCAAGAGCGAGACCCCATCTCTACTAAAAATAGAAAGAAATTAGCTGGAAAACTAAAAATATATAGAAAAAAGAAACTAGCCGGGCATGGTGGCGCATGCCTGCAGTCCCAGCTACCTGGGAGGCTGAGGCAGGAGGATCACTTGAGCCCAGGAGTCTGAGGTTGCTGTGAGCTGGGCTGACACCACGGCACTCTAGCCCAGGCAACAGAGTGAGACTCTGTCTCAAAAAGAAAAAAATAAGTAAATCAGTAGACTTTGAGTAAAGCAGATTGTCCTCCATAATGTGGGTGGGCCTCATCCAATCAGTTGAAGCCATAAGAGAAAAAGACCGCGGCCTCCTGAGGGAGACGGGAATTCTACAAGTACACGGCCATGGCCTTCGCCCAGAGACTGCAGCACTCTTCCCGGGGTGGAATGAGCATCTTTCCCACGTGTTTAAGTCATATCTCTTCCTTGGCGAGCTGTGTCTTATTTTCTGGTGGTTCCGAGGTCAGCAGGGAGGCAGGGCCTGTGGAGGTCGGGGCGGAGGGTTTCCTGGTGGAAGGCGGGTGATGGGTTTCACACGTAGCCCCTTTCTTCAGGCATGTTGTGCTGATGAGTGGCCCGTGTCTGGTGGGGTGCGGGTGTCTGGTGGCTGCACAGGGAGCCCTGCAGGCTGCACACTCAGAGGGTGGGATCTTATCAAGAGCACACAAAACTCTGCTCCTGTTTTGAGTAACCAACTGCTGCAAAAATATAGTTTTGGCTTTCCGTCTTCAGGCTTCTGTTTAGCCAGTGAGTACCTTCTAACCACCATGCAATTCAGAGAAGTGCATTATGCAGGGTATTTATGCAGTAGGGGCACTTTCTATTCTCATAAAATGTGTAAAGCAGTGTTGCCCGGTAAGTGGAGTAAGTTAGACAAAGTACTGACATAGGAATAGTCAGTTTTTCTAAACGTTCCTTCCCATGTCCCTGCAAAGTGCTGGTTTTACCTGGATCCGAATCTGAAGCACACACCCCTCCTGTGCCGATACAGCCAGAGGCCTCCAAAGCAGGAACTGGCGACTCTCTTCACTGTTTACGTCACTTCATGACACAGCTGGAAAAAACAAAGACACTTATAAGATCATTCTAGATTTTTCCCCTTGACTCTTCTTTCTACCACCCCCTTTATTACTTGCACACAGAAATGCTTCAAACTTACCTGTCCTGAGCACAGGCTGGCGGAAAACTGTAGAGCGATACCAACACTGTGAACCCAACACCAACATCAATCCCAATACCACGCCAACACCAACACCATGAACATGTGCGACAGGAGGAACGTCCAGGGTGGATGTTACAACATGTAACACCAGTTAGCTTAGGGGCCATGGAGCTCCTAATGAAGCCCTGATAGAGGAAAATATCTACCCAATATCTATAAACATGCCTTGATTACAATCAGAGAGACATATAAGATCATGATTAGCCTTTGTGGATACAGGTAAGATAATTATTGCAAGTTTATGAAGGCGGCAGGGCTTTATCTTCTGGGTTTCAAGAAATTAGGCTACACAGAAAGAAAAGTACACATAGAGCACAATTATAGAAAGCCAGGAGTGCCCAAGGTAAGCAGAGAGTAGTGTCCTGGGCCGGGTATGGTGGCCCACACTGTAATCCTAGCACTTTGGGAGGCCGAGGTGGGAGGATCAATTGAAGTCAGGAGTTTGAGACCAGCCTGGGCAGCATAGTGAGACCCCATCTCTAAAAAAAATAGAAGAATTAGCTGTGTATGGTTGTACACACCTGTAGTCCCAGCTACTTGGAAGGCTGAGGCAGGCAGATCCCTTGAGCCCAGGAGTTTGAGGTTGCTGTGAGCTATGATCTTGCCACTGAGCTCAAGCCCAGGCAACAGAGCAAGACCTTGTCTCAAAAAGAAAAGAAAAAAGAGGCCAGGCACGGTGGCTCACGCCTGTAATCCTAGCACTCTGGGAGGCCGAGGCGGGCAGATTGTTTGAGCTCAGGAGTTTGAGACCAGCCTGAGCAAGAGCGAGACCCCCTCTCTACTAAAAATGGAAAGAAATTATATGGACAGCTAAAAATATATATAGAAAAATTAGCCGGGCATGGTGGTACATGCCTGTAGTCCCAGCTACTTGGGAGGCTGAGGCAGGAGGATTGCTTGAGCCCAGGAGTTTGAGGTTGCTGTGCGCTAAGCTGAGGCCATGGCACTCACTCTAGCCCGGGCAACAGAGAGAGACTCCGTCTCAAAAAAAGAAAAAGAAAAGAAAAAAAGGAAAGAGAGATGGGGGGGAGGGGAGAGAGAGAGAAGTTAAGTTACCTGGACAGAGTTTGGAGCTGGATCAGCCTTGCCCAAACAGGGGCATCACTCAAGTCAGTCTCTGGCAGGGGGGCAACAGTTTGAAAGCAACTTCTACCAATTATGCTAAACGATGTTGTGACTGAGATATTTAAAAATCTGGAAGTTAAACCTTTTCAGTGCCTGTGACTCTAAATACTCAGTACATGGATTGGATGGGGCACACTGTAAATCCCAGGCTGACCTGGACTTGTTCTTTTCTTCTGTAACTGCACTGGAGTATGCAGAGAATGGTATAGGGCAAAGGAATTTCATTAGAAAAGTAATCTGCTTGATCAAATGCCTTCCTAGGTCAAATTTATAAACCACATATAAGTTACTCGGGTTCTTACCATGCTACCCCTTTCTGTGTTGCACATAGTTGAGAATTTACTAATTCCATAGCAGAAAACTTCTGGTAATTTAAACAAATAACCAAAGTTTATCAGGGAAATATTTTTCTTCCCCTGTAGTGTTCCTTAAGATAAAATGTAAGGTTTTTCCCTCTGTTTTAAAGGAGACATTCAGAATATTTAAGAAGCAGTTATGAAGTGCCTACTGTGTACCAGGTACTAGTCTAGGCATTGAAGAATCAGACCTGAGTGGACCACGGTCCTGGTCTCAGGGCTCTCCGGCCAGATAAGGCAGGGGGACTTGGGGACATGCAGACCACAGGAGGTGCCGCCAGGGGAGGACTCTGGAGGGAAGTCGGTGCTGTGGCTCGAGGCCAGACTCACACAGGAGGCTGCGTCAGCAGATGTTTAAGGAGGAGCAAGATTTTGTCAAGCAGATGAGGATGTTGTCATGGTTTCCTCAGGCTGCTGTAACAAAATGCTGTCAACCACGTGGCTCGTAAGCAGCAGAAATTTATTTCTCACGGTTCTGGGGCCTGGGAAGTACAAAATCAAGGCACCGGCAGACCCGTGTCTATTGAGGGGCGGTGGTAATCCAACCTCAAACTGGGTCCAAGACCCAGGAACTTACCCCTGACTCAAAACTGTTTATTTAAGTGTATCAGATGAAAGCATTTTCGAAGGATTCTGGCTTGTCGTAGACCTTTGATAAGTAACAGTAGTGAAAAGAAATCTCGAAAAAGTGTAATCCGGGGTTTCTGCAGTGTGCTGGCATGTGCTGGGCGAATGCCATCTCCTTTTGCCTGTGTTTGACAGGTTAAGCCATCTCTTCCTCACTGCGGTCAAATCGTCTATTTCCATGATCAAGTGTGGACCCGAAAGAGCCATTCCTTCAAGGTGGATCCCAAGTGGCTAACTAGGCCTAAATTTAAAATAAAGTCAAGCAGCCACTTGCTGACCAGGGGTCACACATGTACTCTGAGTTCCCAGAAAACCTGCACCTTTTTATTTATTTATTTGAAATAGAGTCTCTCTCTGTCACCCGGGCTAGAGTGCCGTGGCGTCAGCCTAGCTCACAGCAACCTCAAACTCCTGGGCTCAAGTGATCCTCCTGACTCAGCCTCCCGAGTAGCTGGGACTACAGGCATGTGCCCGGCTAATTTTTTCTACATATTTTTAGTTGTTCAGCTAATTTCTTTCTGTTTTTTTTAGTAGAGACAGGGGTCTCGCTCTTGCTCAGGCTGGTCTCGAACCCCTGAGCTCGAACGATCCGCCCGCCTCGGCCTCCCAGAGTGCTAGGATTACAGGCGTGAGCCACCGCGCCCGGCCCCCTGCGCCTTTTTAACCTCGGGACTTTCTGAGCTCACCTGAACGAACAAACCAGAGCTCAGTGCCTCAGCCAGTCAGGGCGCAGCTGTGTCAACCACTTGAAACCAAGCAAGGTCCAATTCTTCATTTGCATAAACAGACCTGATTCAACCTGGGTGGGAACTCCCTCCATAAAACCCAAACCCTCCCTTTGTTCTCTGGAATGCACCTTGCACCTTCATTTTACATCAGATGCTGGGTCTCCTCGGTTTGCTAACTGCTCACTGGAATAAAGTCTCTTTCCTCCTAATTCCTTTTCAGAAAACTTTTGTTCATATTCTAAAGGAGATTGCCAACACCAAGAGCAGAGACTGAAATTCCATCCCAGGCCAGACTCACACCTGTAATCCTAGCACTTTGGGAGACCAAGGTGGGAGGATTGCTTGAGGTCAGCAGTTCAAGACCAGCCTGAGCAAGATTGACACCCCGTCTCTACAAAAAATGGAAAAATTAGCCAAGCATGATGGTGTGCACCTGTAGTCCCAGCTACTTGGGAGGCTGAGGCAGGAGAATTGCTTGAACCCAGGAGCTGGAGGTTGCAGTGAGCTATGATGATGCCACTGCACCCTAGCCGGGTGACAGAGTGAGATCCTGTCTAAAAAAACAAAAAAAAATTCCATCCTGGTCTCAGATGTTCTAAACAGAAGCAAGGTAGGAACAACAGTAATAGTGTGCTCCCCAGATGGCAGATAAAATCTTTGCCTAGCCCCCTCCTAACCCCACAGTGGAAAATAACACTTATGGCATGTTCACCCTTCTTGCCAGTCCCTCTCTCTGGTGTAACCAGCAGTCATTACCAAAGCCGGAAGAAAATAAAACACTATAAATCTTAAAGCTCTGCGTAACGAGTGACAGCTCATCCAACCTTGTCTTCCCTCACTGGGTAACGTAGAAGAGAACTTGGTAAAATCTTATAATAACTGAATAGAGTTCATGTTGCAGAAATATTTTCTTGCCACACATGCTGTAATTGGGTGGCTACCAGTATGCCTTCTTGATCCCATTCGTTCACTCATTCAATCCACAGCTACTGGCATTTTCCAGGGATTGGGGGTGCAGCAGAGAGTCAGAGAAAACTCCTGCTCAGAAGCCGACATCCTAGTCTGGGAGGCAGACAATAAACCGATAAATTAATTCACGACATCATGTCAGTCAAGACGAGAGTGTCTGGTTACTTGAATTCTCTCCAGGATATAACGTATACAACAGTCTGTGTAACCCAGTCTTTGTCAGGGTCAAGGCCATTTTCTGGGATCAAAGGCTGCCTATGGCTCTTGTTCTGTAGATGGGGCCCAGGGGAGGGTGGCTGGGGGCACGGGAGGGAGGAAGCGCATTTCAGCTGAAACCTGCCCCTACAGGATGTCTGCAACAGAAGCTGGCAATTTTGCCACTGTTTCCTCCTTGGAATACTCATCCCCCAAAGAAGGCTGTTGCTAGGTGCCTCTGCTGGTGCCAGCTGTCACCCTGCGGTTTGTGAAGTGTTTTTGTGAACCCATGAGCCTTGTCTTCAGAAAGACTGAATGGTGTATTAAAATGGCCCTTATAATGAGTACGTAGTTAATGTGTGAACGTCTGTGCTTGGAATCCTTTTGCCACGTTCTCACTGATAGCTCCAACTTCCCTGTCCCATGACCTTCTGTCACACCCTCCTGGAAAACCCCAGCCCCGGCCTGCGCTGCCTCTTCTGAGCCCTCTGGGAACATGCAGAGCTGTGCAGCCGCACCTGGGGGGTGAGGGCCTCACCTGGAATGAGCGAGCTTCTCCCGGCCTCCGCTCAGCCGGTCCTTTATCCTCCGATCCTCCTGCTCCCCCCATCCCCCCACACCGCACAGGATCCCAGAGAACCTTCTGGCAGCTTCTCCTTCCCTCATCAAGCCAGGAGCCCATCAGCACCTGCTTTCGTCTGGCCCCGGCCTCCTATTAACCTGGAGACTTTGGTGCTGGCCCTGCCCTGCGCTGAGGCCCGTGGCCCCAGAGCGGGACTCTCTCTCTTTAACGTCTGCATTCAGCCTCGCTCAGGTCTCTCCACTTAAGAGAACCAAAGATTCCCTTTAATTGGCTTTGTCAAATTTAGCAAATAATAGTACAGGATGCCCGGTTAAATTTGAATTTCAGATAAACACAGAAAAGTTTTAATAAAAGCATGTCCCAAATATTGCATGGAGCATATTTATACAGAAAAATTATTCTTCGTTCGTTCATAGTTCAGATTTAACTAGGCGACTCTCCTTTATCCTGCCCCAAGACCCCTGTGGCCCCAATCCTCATTCTACCTTTCTCTCAGTATCTAGTCTGCTTGCTGTCACCATTCTGTCACCCGCCATGTGCTCCTGGGCCCACAGCAGTCTGACTTTCATGGTCAACACCCGTCTGAAATGGCGACAAGGTGACAAGACAACCTTATTGCTGAACCAGTGGACGTTTTCTTGTCCCCTCTCTGGCCTTTGGTGGCCTTTGTCCCACCTCTCTTCTCATCTGCTGGGTTCCAGTGACCCTGTCCTGGGCCCCTGCGATGCCACTTTCCTCTGCCCCCTCCTCTTGTGGAACCAGCTGCTCAGGTGTCCCTCTGGCTCTTCCTGTGACCTCATGTGCCCTCCGCCGGGGCATCACAGAGTCCAGAGCTGTCCCTGGACCAGCTCTCCCCTCTCTGTGTCCCCATGCAGCCAGGGAGATGGTTCTTTTTTTTTTTTTTTTTTTTTTTTTTTTTGAGACAGAGTCTCGCTTTGTTGCCCGGGCTAGAGTGCAGTGGCGTCAGCCTAGCTCACAGCAACCTCAAACTCCTGGGCTTAAGCGATCCTACTGCCTCAGCCTCCCGAGTAGCTGGGACTACAGGCATGCGCCACCATGCCCGGCTAATTTTTTCTATATATATATTTCAGTTGGCCAGATAATTTCTTTCTATTTTTAGTAGAGACGGGGTCTCGCTCTTGCTCAGGCTGGTCTCGAACTCCTGACCTCGAGCGATCCACCCGCATCGGCCTCCCAGAGGGCTAGGATTACAGGTGTGAGCCACCGCGCCCCGCCTAGGGAGACGGTTCTTAAATGCAAATCCCATCAATCCCTTCGCTGGCTCCCCAGCGCCCACAGGTCAAAATCCAAGTTTCTTAAGTTAACTTATAAACTCTGGCTCTCCGTCCCTGCGCAGCCTGCCCTCCCTTCCTTTCTCCTCGACCCCAGTCCCAACCCTCGCCCCCTTTGCTGGGCCCTGGGCTCCTTCTGGGAAACACACTGCCTGGGCTGGGCGCTCCCCCCCCCCCCGCCCCCTCTAGCCTGGGTCTCTGGCCAAGCACAGGGGCTCCCCGGGCCCAGCTGCCTCCTTCCAGCCGGTGAGCTCCAGGAGGGCCGGCTGTTCCCGGCGCACAGTAGGTCCTTGGTGGCGCCGTGCTGAATGCAGAGTCCTCTGAGCTCCGTTTGTGTCCTGATGTGGCTCTTATCAAGTCGGACTCGTCAGGCCCCTCGACTGAAAGTCCTCGGGTGGGAACTGGGTTTTCATCGTTGTGCCTGTGTCCTTACGTGTCCCTGGTGTGACGCAGACACCTCGACAGACGCTAGTTCAATGAAGGGTCATTTACATTTCATAGTCTGCTCCTTCAGTGAATTTGTCAGAACCAGCCTTTCCAACGAGTTTGGAAAACACATATTGTTTCAAAGGCTTTGATGGTTTAATTAATTTGAAATACAGCTATCTGAACCCATATGGATATAAAAATAGCATTTGGGTTTATGTGACTGATAAGTCAATTGTTGGGAGCAAAAGAAATCCAAACTCTAAATCTTTCACATCCTTTGGCATTAAAGTCTAAGTTTCCATTGTTTACAAAGAATGTCACCTTATTTTATGATTAGCCTTTATGATTTGATGTTGCAAGAGTTATGCAAAGTTTTTAAAAATAAGCTATCTTTTTTCCTATGTTTTTTTTCTGTGAACATGCTAGATCTGTGTTTTATGATTGAATCCTTTTCAAAACACATGGGCAATGATCACTCTCCGAGCCCCTCCACACACAGACCGTACATGCACTGCCCGGCTGTGGCTCATGGGCACCTCCCACCCACGGTGGAAACATCTGTCTGCAGAGGAGGAAGACGCCCACTTCTGTAGCAATACGCCCCTCATATCAAAAGTTTCCATCAGAGAGATATCTTCCACTAAGAAGAAAATCAAAATTTGTTTCAGAAATAACCTAAGCTTGTTTTTAAGCATCTAGAAAACTATTTCCAGGCCAGGTGCAGTGGCTCACGCCTGTAATCCTAGCACTTTGGGAGGTTGAGGCGAAAGGACTCATTGAGACCAGGAGTTCCAGACCAGCCTGAGCAAGAGTGAGACCCCATCTCTGCAAAACATAGAAAAATTAGCCTGGTGTGGTGTGTGGTGGTGTGCACCTGTAGTCTCAGCTACTTGGGAGGCTGAGGCAGGAGGTTCACCTGAGCCCAGGAGTCGGAGGATGTGGTGAGCTATGATGATGCCGCTGCACTCCAGCCTGGGAGACACAGCAAGACTCTGTCTCAGAAAATGAAACAAAAACACTATTTCCAATTTGTATATCCCTAAATATGTTACTTTATTTGGATCATAAAAACTTGCATTTATTTCCATTAAACCTGATTGTTGGACTTCCTAAATTAAATTTAGAAGGGGATGATCATTTTATTCTGTCTCAAGTTTCTTTCTTTATTAGTCATCATTAAGGGGGGAAAATGACTCATACTCCAAGTTCCTGTGTTTTTCATTTATAACTTTTGCATATTATACCAAAATATACCATGATAAAATATCATAGTCTGTGTAATGAACACGGCCTCCATCAGATAACCAGGATAAACTATGATTTTCTGTGTTTATAATCCGGGACAAATGAGAAGCCAGTTGAGTTATCCCCGATGCCCTAAGCTGGTGGGGCATGACCAGTCCCTTTCTGTATGTGGGACTGATAATTAAACACGATGTGCCCACAGCCAAGAGTGAAATCACTTTAGAATTTGTGGCATCATGGTTTGGAAAGACCAACCTAGCCCTGCTCCTGAAATGGCCCAGGTAATCTCCCTGACTTTGCTTTGCCTCCTATTTTAGGAGGCTTGGACCATCAGTGACTGCTCTCTTGTTCTTGCCGGAATACGCAGTTGCAAGGACTCTTGCCTGAAGCTTCCTGCTCAGGCTCCCAAATTATCAGACAGTTCCACCCAGAGACCTCGCATGAGCCATTCACAGTAGGTCATGTGCTCAAATCAAATCTGAAATGTCCTTGTTCTGTAGAAGTGATGTTGCCCTTTCTTACTCTCAGGAGGAGTGTTTTAATTTATTTCTTGGAAAGTTAAAAAGATCCTCCATAAGTATTACCTTCACCTTTTGCTATAACAACAAACTCCTATCAACATAGTAAAGAAAAAGCCAAATGAAGGCACTTCATCTATTCAAATTAAAACTCCAAATATTTTCTGAACATGTATCACATACCAAAGCATAAGAAAATATATCCTGTAAAGAGGAGAGAAAAATGAATACCTATTAATGCATTAAATTTCTTTCAGGCAAAATTTTCTTGAAATATTGCTCAAGTTTGGACCCAACTTTTAAATCAAAGACAATAAAACCAGCAGCTGAGTCATCTGCAATCAAATGCTGTTTTTTTTTTCCAGAAAAGTATTTGATAAAGTTCAATACCAATTCATGATTAAAAAATAAAAACAACCCTTCTTCATAACTAGGAATAAAAGAGAACTTCCTTGACATGATCAAACATATGTATAAAAATATGTATAAAAAAACTAAAAGGATTCCCATAAAAGAAACAAACAGGGCAGCAGGCCAGGTGTGGTGGCTCACACCTGTAATCTCAGCACTTTGAGAGGTCGAAGTGGGAGGATGGCTCAAGGCTAGAAGTTCGAGACCAGTCTGCGCAACATAGTGAGCCTCTGTCTCTACAAAAAATAAAAAAATTAGCTGAGCATGGTGATACACACCTGTAGTCCCAGCTACTTGGGAGGAGAGGTGGGAGGATCACTCAAGCCCAGGAGTTCGAGGCTGCTGTGAGCTGTGGTCAGGTCACTGGACTCCAGCCTGGGTGACAAAGAGAGACCCTATCTCCAAATAAAAAATTAAAAAAGAAAGAAAGAAAAAAAGAAAAAGGAAAAAACAGACTATCCCATTGGATTGGAGGTCCTATCAGTAATAAGCCAAGTAGTAAGTCAAACGCAAAAAATAAAGCACTAGAAAAGGAAGAAAGTATTATTATTGCAAATAATGTGACTGTCTATATAGAAAATCCAAAAAAGCTACATACATGTAATTAGAAATAATAGGAAAGTTTAGCCGAGAAACTAACTATAATCCAATATAACAAATAAACTATATCTCTATACTCCAGCAATAAACTAAACCATTTAAAAAGCAACAATAAAGCAACGTATGTAGACATAAATCAAAAAAAGATGTACAAATAATTTCTGGAGAAGCTTTATAAACTTTATAGAAAGGCATTAAAGGAGTTTTGACTAAGGGGAGGAATGCAGCGCCATTGGCATGGATGGGAGGAGCCGGCACACCATGTGCACTCGCACATACAGGGCGTGCTGTGTGGCAGGCACTGTTCTAGGCCCTTATGTACATTAACTCAATTTTGTAAACATGTCAGCTCTCTCTAGATTGAACTATAGGTTTAATGAAATTCTAATCAAAATCTTTGGGAATTTAGATTCTAACATTTATATCAAAGAACGAAGGACCAACAATAGCCAAGACATTCCTGATGTAGAGAAAGAAGGTGGAGGAGGGTGTCCTCCAGGTTGTCAGGGGCTGTTACACAGCCATTGCAAGAAAGGACAGTGTGGTATTGGCACAGGATGGACAAACGGACAGGGGAACGGGAGAGAGAGCGTGACGCAGACCCAGGGCTGTACGGAAGCTTGGTGGATGGCAGAGCGGGGTTGCAGATCCACGGGGAAAACACGAAGCATTAAACAAATGGTGCTGGGGCCGGTGTCTATCCACACACAAAACACGGAATCAGACCTTGACCTTCCACCACACACAAAAATCAATTCCTGATAGGCTAGACTTAAATATGAAAGACAAAACTGAAAACTTTTGGAATAAAACGTGAGCCAATATCTTTGTGATATTGGGGCAGAAAAAGATTTCTTTAACCAGCCCCCCTCTCAAAATGTTAACCATATGAGAAAGGAGTTCTAAATGTAACCAAATTAAATGAAGAACTTTTTGCTTATTACCGGAAAGACAGACACCATTAAAAAGAGAAAATCAAATTACAAAGGAGATATTTATAACGCGTAACTGACCAAAGATTATGATCCAGAATATATAAAGAGCTTCTAAATTTAGTTGTCTAAGAGACAACTAAATCTTTTTAAATGGGCAAAAAAAGCACAAGCCAGCATTTTATAAAAAGAGAAACACAAATGATATATAAAGATGTGACAAGATACTTATTAGTAAACAAGGAAATGCAAAATAAGACCACAGTGAGATGCCATTTTACACCCACCAGACTGGCAGAATTAAGGGAGTCTGAGAATACCAGAGGGCAGCAGGTATGTGGGTCAATGGGATACCTTATAAGGCACTTAGGACACTTGTAGGACTGACAGGAGCCTACATTAGGACAACCACTTTGAAAAGCAATTTGGCACTGAGGTAGACTCCTGTTCAGAAATATTTTCTGCCCCTCCCTGTGTCAAGATTATACTTTTCTGTCCTATTAATACCTGCGTTGGCTGCATGACTTGCTCTAAAGGTTAGAGTCAAACCACCTAAATGTGAACAGAAGCGACAGATATCTCTTTGCCACAAGACAGCCAATGTTCCAAGTAGAAGCACCCCCTCCACCTAAATCCCAGAGTGAAATAACAGGAGGCAGAGTCACAGCCAGCCTGCAACTGGCATGTCACGACAGTAAGAAATGCATTTTTGTTGTTTTGTTATAATCCATTAAGAGTTGGGGAGTCATTTATTATTTCTGCATAACTTAGCATGTCCTGATATTGGCACCAGCTTGTAAAGTTGAGCATCCACATGCCTTAAGACCCAGCAATTCTACTTCTGGAAACTTTCCCCAGAGACACTCTTGCACGGGATTGCAAAACACCTAAAAACAACCCCGATGTCCCTTGGTAGAAAATAGATTGATAAATAATGGTATATTTGCAAAATTAGATAGCAGTCAAAATAAATGCACTCAAGCTACACACAAAATAATGACACAACATAAATGAGTCTTATAAATATAATTTTGAGTGATTCAAGCAAGTCACAGAAGTCTCACGTACAGCACAATACCATTTGCCTAAAGCCCCAAAACAATCAAAACTCAATAACATAGTTTTAGGGTACATAATTATGTGATAAATGATTTTTTTAAATCAAGGGAAAGAGAGACCCAAAATTCTTGAGACAGATTGCCTGGGGATGGGCAGAAGGTGAGGGAGGGAAGCAGCACACAAATGCTCTGACCTTGACTCTATAAAGGGTCAGATATTAAATATTTTAGGCTTTGTGCCACAACTACTCAGCTCTTGCTGTCGTGCAAAGGCAGCCTCAGGCAGTATATAAATAAATGCTCGTGGCTATGTTCCCGCAGATCTTCACCTAAAGACTCTGACATTTGAGTTTCATATATTAACAATTTTATGTGCCATGAGATATTATTCTTCTTTTGATTTTTAAAAACCACTTAAAAATGCAAAAGCCGTTCTTAGCTCACAAGTCATACGAAGGCAGCCATGCCCAGTGGCTCGCACTGTAGTTCCAGCTACAGGAGGCGAAGGCAGGAGGATCACTTGAGCCCAAGAGCTCCAGGCTGCAGTGCACTATGATGGTGCCTGTGAATAGCCAGTGCGCTGCAGCCTGGGTGACAGAGCCAAACAGAGCCAGACCGTGTCTCTTAAAAAAAAAAAAAATAAGGCAGATGGCACCAGATTTGGCCGCGGGAGTTTGGTGGCCCCCCGCTCTAGCGCCATGGTTAGGCTATGAGCTCAGGCGTTCATTTTCTCATTGTTCGTCATACTTGCATACATATTTCATGTATTGGTTTGTGTATCAAATATTATGTAAAAAGTTAAATAAAAACAAAAAGGAACCTGGGGCTCAGGGCAGCAGGACAGAGGCAAGAGGTGTGAGGACGGAAGGGACCATGGGACATACAAAGGCGCTTGAACTCTTTCTGAAACTCTTCCTCAAGGTCTGAGATTTTTTTGCTCTTGACACCAAATTCAGGCTCTCTGATCACTGTCCCCCGACAGCGGAGGACGTCGTCATGTTAAATGATAGGACTGACGGGAAGTTTGGTTGGGGATATTTACTGCATCTTATGGCTTGTTGCCGTATGTCATTAGCACAAAAAAACCCTGCATTGGTTTGGATTATAATTGTAGCTGGACTCTTGGCCTGCGTGATTGAATTTAAACTATATCTGGATTGCAAAACACGAGCCCTGGCCCGTGAGACGGCATCTAGAAAATCCCCTGTCACCACTGCTCTGTCCCCATCTGCTTGCTCTGCTAAAAGCGGCACATTTTTAAAGGCCAATTCACTAGCATTTAGAAAAAACTTGTCAGGGGTAATCATGGGGATTATGGAGGACTGTGGTTTTTGTTTCTGAAACACGGGACACTGGGGTCGCCGGCATGTCCCCTCGCTTCTTTCCCAGAGAGTCCAGCCGCGCTTTGCACGTCCATGTCACAGTTCACACCCTCCCTCTTCTTCTTCCGGAAATCGGCAGCTGCAGGCGTCTTCCTCTTGGGCAGTCTGAACTGGTTTCATAAATGCTAAAAAATAATTTAAAAGATTGTTATATTATGTTGTCTGTTTTAATCATTTGACACTTATTTTTCCATGAATTGCCATTGCAGAACATCTCTAAGCAGCAAACATTCTCAACTTTAATTTTAACAAACGCATCCCCAGAGAGGTAATAGTAAGTATGAGTTATTCTAGGGATGATGTATGATTTTTTCCCTTTTACCAAATATTTTTAATGGTCTTTAAAAATGATTTTATTTATTGTCTACAATGGCTAAAAAAATGTCTTGAGGATGAATCACTATGGCATGAACGATTAGCCCTATCCCAAACTTAACTGCAGTTTCAGTCCAGCAGCACATATGTGAGTCCCGAGGGTTACTCAGACTAGACATTAGACAGTTTCTTTTGAATGAAATGCTGTGGCACCAAGGTTTTGAAGACATTCCCACTCCTTCCATCTATTCGCAAGCAAAGTACTGATTTGTGCACCAGTGTCCAGGTTTTCTCTTATATGTTAGTGCAAACTATTCGTGTTACTGCTGAGCAATTTTCAATCTCAGTATGTACCTCTTTACAGTCTGACAAAGCCAACAGGGCCACCCCAAATTCACATGCTTGTTACTGTAAAAAATAACCAAAACCAACAACCACACTATCCGCCAGAACTTATGAAAAACTGGCAAGAATTTCAGAAATACCAATGGGATTGTAAGACTAATTTAAAAATGGACAGGGGGAGAAGAGGAAGGTTTGTTCCAGAAGGAGCTATCTGAGAACACGTAAGGGCTTCTGTACAAGGACAGGGGAGGATCATCACTGGCTGAAACACTGGTTGTTTGTGTTTTCCAGGTCTGAGGAAAGGACAAGGTGCTTATAAATGCAGCTGAACAAGCGCTGGCCCCGAGATAGGTGACAGTGAAACAACTGCAGGTCATCCGCCGCAGACCCCTGTTCCCCAGGCTGTAACAGCAGCTTTGACTGGACGAGAGGCTGATTCCAGTAACTTTCTGCAGGTGAGAGACCACCGGCCACGGACGGCTGTGCACTTGAGGGCCTTCGTGTCCCTGCTTCACCCTTAGGGGTGTAAGTCCCAGTTTCGATACATTTAAACCTTAAGCATCCACTCCAAACGGAATATGGGTCATATGTGACATATTCAGTAGGCATGCCTTAGGGTCCCTTTCATGAATATTCATAACCTGTTGAATATGTACACTTGGCCTGCCTGGTCAGCATAAATTCCTGCCTTTTCCAGGCTGTCAGGGTGGCCAGCCTGCAGGTTGTCACCCTTTATAAGAGATAAACCTCTCCTTTTCTACCAAAAAAAAAAAAAAGGGAGATCTGCTTCTGGAAAGATGGAAATGTCATACTTTTCCACATTCCCCCTGAGTGCCACTGAAAACGCTGGACCTTGTACCTGAAACAAACATAAGGACGCTCTGCAGGTGGAGGGAGGCAGGCTGGCTACAGATCCTGGGACCCAGGGGACAACATGGTCATGAGTTCCCTGGCTTTTCTTCCTGCCTCATCTGCCCCAGACTGGGAAAGCGAGAAGCCAGCAGCCTAGTAATGCTAATGCCAATGAGCATGGACCCAAAAAAAGCCCCAAGAATAGCTTGTCCCTCTAGCTACAAGACCAGGAAAGGAGCAGTGTAGTAAGACTGAAAACTTTTAGATAATAATCACCCAACTCTAACAAAACAGCACAGAAAAAACTGTGGCCCCACCCCCAAGCCCACCAGGAAGGGCCAGACAGAGAGGCCAGAAAGACAGAGAGGCCAGACAGAGAGGCCTAGCGTCTACCCTGCCGGGCTGTATTAAGGCACACCTCCCCCACCCCGATAGAGTAAAGTCAGAGGGGCCCGGCAGGGAGTCAGGTCTTCGCCAGCAATAATGGGGCTGTTCTCCACTCCCACCCCTTCTCCATCAGTAGAGCCACGTGGGAGTCAGTGACAAAGTGCCCTTCCTCCTCCCGGCCACAGGGTATCAGCAGAGGCCTGGGGGAACCTGAGCTCCCAGGCATGCCCAGCAATAGCAAGGAGCCCCTCGCCCTCCAGCGGGTCTAGCGCAGAACCCCCACTTCCACCCCTGCCTGGGAGGAACAAGGTGCCGTCCTCCTCCCTCCACCAAAGCGGTGTCAGAGGAAGCCTGGGGAGACACAAGTTTTAAATCAGATCCAGCGTCTCATCACATAATACCTGAAATGTTTGAGCTGTAATAAGAAGGATCACTTGCTACACTAACAACCGGGAAAATCTCAATTTGAATGAGAAAAGACAGTCAGCAGATGCCGGCATCCAGAGGACACAGATTCGGAATCATCTGGAGAGGATTTTACAACAGCCAGTGTCAAAATGCTTCATCAGGCTCAAAGGGACACATTTGAAACAAATGAAAAAGACATAGAAAAGAAACAAGTGGCAATTTTAAAACTGAAAATTTACAAGAACGGAAATTTTAAAAATCAATGAATGGGCTTAACAGCAGGATGAAGAGGACAGAGGAAAGAATCATCGCCCAACTGGAACACCAGAGAGAGACTGGGAAACAATGGACTGAGCCTCAGGAACACGTGGGCTGTAACAAAAGATCTCCTTTTTGTGTCATCTGGAGTCCTAGAAGGAGAGGAGAGAGAGAATAGGGCTGAAAAAAAGTACAGACGCTCCTCAACGTATGATGTGGTTACGTCCCAGTAAACCCATAGTAAGTTGCAAGTATCATAAGTCAAAAATGCATTTAATACACCTAACCTGCCAAACATGATAGCTTAGCCTAGCCTACCTTAGACATGCTCAGAACACTTACATTAGTCCACAGTTGGGCAAAATCATCTAACACAAAGCCTATTTTATAATAAAGTGTTGAGGCCAGGCATGGTGGCTTATGCCTATAATCCTAGTACTTTGGGAGACTAAGGCTGGAGGATCGCTTGAGCCCAGGAGCTCAAGATCAGCCTGAGCAAGAGGGAGACCCTGTCTCTACAAAAAATATTAATTATCTGGGCATAATGCCATGTGCCTGTAGTCCCAGGTATTCAGGAGGCTGAAGTAGGAGGATCGCTTGAGCCCAGGAGTTTGAGGCTGCAGGTGAGCTATGATCATGCCACTGCACTCCAGCCTGGGTGACAGAGCAAGACCCTGTAGAAGAAGAAAAAGAAAGAAGGAGGAAGAAGAAGAAGAAGAGGAAGAAGAAAGTGATTACTCTATTACTCTCTAGCCAATTCCGAGATTTATTTTATAACTACAGTAATCAAGGCTGTGCAGTACTGGCAGAAGAATAAACACAGAGATCAGTGGAACAGAAGAGAGAAACCGGAAACCGCCCACCAGTGCAGCCGGCTGATTTTTGACAAAGGGAGCGTGAAGGAAGGATAATGCTTTCAACAGGTGATGCGGGAGCAATTGAACATCTATAGGCAACAACACAAAACAAAAAAACCCCAAAACCTTGACCTAAGCCTCTCACACCTTATACAAAATTTAACTAAAAATGAATCATAGATTTAAATGTGAAACACAAGACTGTAAAACTTTTAGAAGACAACACAGGGAAAAAAAAAATCTGAATCTTTGGGACCTAGGACTTGGTGAAGAGTTCTTAGACATCACTCCATAAATGAAAAAAATCAATACATTGGACTTCATCAAAACTAAAAACTTTTTCTCTGCGGAAGACCCTGTGAAGAAGATGAAAAAGCAAGCTACAGACTGGGGGGAGAATATTTATGAACCACATATCTGATAAAGGACTCGTATCTAGGAAATACGAAGAGCTCTCAGATCTCAACAGTAAAACAAACAAATAATACAATAAAAAAAGGCAAACAATATGAAGAAACACGTCTTTAAAGAAGATATAAAGATGGAAAATAAGCACATGAAAAAGTGTTCAATCATTAGGGAGATGCAATTTAAGGCCACAATGAGATAGCACCACACATCTTTTAGAACAACCTAAATAAAGAATCGTGGCCACCCAAACCCTGGCAAGGATGCAAAGAAACTGGTTTCTCATCAACTGCTGGTGAGAATGTAAAATGGTACGGTTCCTCTGGAACGCAGTTTGGCAGTCTCTTAAAAAACTATACAAGCATTTAGCATAGAACCCAGCGATGGCACTTCTGGGCATTTATTTTAATATATGAAAACTTATGTCTACACAAACCTGTACATGATTATCCATAGCAGTTTTATATGGAATAGCCAAAATTGGAAATAAACAAAATGTCTCTCAATAGGTGCATAGTAAAACAAACTGCAGCACAACCGCACAACCGTGCCATGGAATACCACGCAGCAAGAAAAAAGAATAAACGATTGAAACACACAACAACTTAGATGGATGTCAAAGGCATTATGCTGGTGACAAAAGCCAATCTTAAAAGGCGACACATGTGAAAGTTGTCAGAACCAAAACAGACAAATGAATGCCATGAAAGATGTTCTCATGCACGTCTGCCTGGTAACAAGAACTATCACAACTGCACAAAAACCACAATCTTGCACAAAGGCCACCATAACCTTACACAAAAAAACTACCTCTGCGAGGACGTGAGGACACCTGCTCAGCAGCTGCCTGTCCAACCTTGGATTGACACCGTCCTTGTTATTGATCTTTGTAGCCAATGATAATTGTTTCCAAATAACTTATGTAGCCCTCCTCATTTTTCCTTTAAAAACTCCTGTCTTCCTTTACCTCCCCGAACACGCCCAACAGATTCCCATCGCAATGCTGCTCCTGAACAAATATCATTTTTTCATTTAGGTTTGACACATATTGTATGATTCTACATACATACATATAAACACTCCAGAAACAACAGAAGTATAGAGATGGAAAACAGATTAGTGGTGCCAGGGGTTGGCGATGGTGGGAGAGGGAGTGGATGTGCCTAGAAAACAGTACATGAGGGAGACCTTGTGGTGATGGATAGTTCTGGATTTTGATTGTGCCGGTGGTTGCACAAATCTGCACGTGTGATAACGTGACATACAACTATACCTGCACAATGTGCCAATGTCAATTTCCTGGTTTTGATACTGTCCTATAAGACGTAACCTCAGGAGTGGCAGTTTTCTGCAGTGTCTTTGCAACCTCCTGTGAATCTATAATTATTTCAAAATAAAAAGTTCTTTGAATGACGTAAAAATGTTTAAAAAACCGATTACAGTTCCATTGAAACTCACTCATTACTCATAAATACTTTAGAAAAGCATTTTATAAAGAACTTTGTTGTAGTTTGGGCTGGGGATAGGCAAAAGAGTTCTTTAATAAGGATTAGGTGAGAGCTTAAAGGTTCAAATTAGAGGTGTAAACCTCAAAAAGAGAATGAAAGAGCAAACCACAGAATAGGAAAAGATATTTGCAGCACATGAGCAACAGACTAAAAAGTTCCTGTAAGTTAATAAGGAAAGAGCAGGCAGCCTTAAGAGAAAATGCTCAAAAGACTTGATCAGGCACTTCATGAAAGAGGAAATTCAAATGGCCATGACATGAAGAGGTGTCTAACCTCACTAGTAATCAGGGAAATGCAAATTAAAACCACAGCGAGATACTGCTCTCCACCCACCAGATACGTAAGAACAGTCTGGTGATACTAAGTGTTGGAAGCGACATGGAGCAAAAGGAACTCTCGCATAGCGCTGGGGAAGTGTACATGGAAAACAGACTGGTCCATCTATTAACACTAAGGACCAAGATACACATTCCTTATATCTCTGCAATTTTAGTCCTAGGATAAAAACCGAAAACAAAACAGAAACACATGCTTATGTGTACCAAAATCCATGGAGAAAGATACTCTGTCATTGTCTATAAGAGCTGCAAACTGGAAACAACTCCCGTGTCCATCGATATTAGAATGGATAAGCACGATGTTGTCATTCAGTAGGAGAGTCTGCAACAGTGGAAATCAGCAAAGGTGAACTCAACACAGGGAAGAATCTTAAGGATGCAACATTGAGTGTAAGAAGAGGCAGAGTGCATAGAGCAGGTTCCACTTGTGTGACGTTCGCAAACAGCCAGATAAAACTGGGTCATTAGGTAGCAAGACTATAAAAAGCAAGGAAGTGAACACTGTAAAAATCTAGATGTGGTTTAGCAGTCGCAGGGAGGGAGGGCTGTGATCTAAAATGGGTATGTTAAGGGTTTCCGGGGAGTAGATTACGGTCTATTTCTTGACCTGGGTAGGGTTCATTTGGGTGTTCATTTACAATTTGGTAAACTTTACATTTATGCATTTTTCTGTGTATTTCACAAGGTAAAAAAGTTTTATGCTGTATTAAAAAGAATCTTTAAATAAATTAGTGCAGTACATCTTTACATAAGACTTTACTAATGCTTTTTCCCCATATATCTCTTAACAACCTCCGAGTAGACACACATTGGTCTTACTATGGTGTTCTGGGTTAAAATTTTGCTCTGGAAAAGCTCCTCCTATATATGAATCCCTCCTGTGAAGCCTTATTAAGCCTGTTATAGCTCGTTCTGTCCCCACAAAGACAAAAAGCAGGCCGCCCTACATCTACACCTATCAGTGGCTTTTGCTGACTCCATGCCAGGCACTTGCCGGGTACCTTATAGAAATACTATCTTGCTTAATGAACTCATGAATGAAATTCCTTGTTGAAAGTTTTCATTTAATCCAACTGCTATTATGATAATTGATTTCATTAAAACCACTTCAAACTTTCTTCGTTCCCTATGCCTTCCTCAAGTGTGGGTCTACACTCTGGTTAAGGCCACTCACCAACCAGAGGAACATGCGGAAACGTTTGTTCCGACTCTTCAGCCAGTGTCCTGTATGCACATATTCACACTCACACTCACACGGACACTCACACTCACACATACACTCACATAGACACTCACACTCACACACTCACACATACACACACTCACACTCACACATACACTCATACTGTCACACTCACACACACTCACACATACACTCACACTCACACACACTCACACACACACTCACACTTACACTCACACACACACACAAACACACACTCTCACACACACACACTCACACTCACACACTCTCACACACACACACTCACATTCACACACACACTCACTCACACACTCTAATCCAAGGCTGCAGCATACTGGAGTTGTCGTTTTTCTGGAACCCCAGGGTGTGTTCTATACCACCGGCTTTCGCCACCTCAGCGCTGTGGACGTTGGGGGCCAGACCATTCTTTGCCGAGGGGCCGTCCTGTGCATTGAGGGGGTTTAGCAGCATCACTGGCCTGTACTCACTAGATGTCCCTTCCCCCCCACACCACGACAGAGTTGTGACCACCACAACTGTCTCCAGACATTGACAAATGTCCCCTCGGGGATGAAGCTGCCCCTGCTTGGTGATCACTGTGCTCTACTAACCTCATTTCTACAACTTAAAAAAAAAAAATCTCGTTCATTCTGCTGTAAAAAGCTCTGCCTTGAAAGAGGTCATATCTAATACGGTTAACATGAGTCTTACGTTGTTTGACTATATACAGCAGTTTCTTTCTGCCTCGTTTAACGACAGAGAAACGGAGCACGAGGAAGAACACCAGGGACAGCACCGCAGCCGACATCAGCGCGAGGAAGACAGTGATGATATGTGGAGTGTGTCCTTCAAAAAAGAGCAAAAGGAGAAATGCATGCAGAAACGTATTTACGCAAACACACTCATGTTCGGATTTACGTGGGTAAACTCCCAAGCATGAGGAGAATCACAGCTGTGGGCATCTCCAACCTGCTAACTTAGTAAACTTGGAAAACTTTAAAAAAAGAACTCAAAGTTAATTTTCCTAGAGGGCCACAAAAAGTAAGTGGTTTAGCCTTTCTAGCATATAGCAAATATGGGACTGTTTACTTGCCACTAATAAAGATGTGGTATCTGTTTGGGTGAAGTCCCAGCTTGCACTGCTTGCTGATCTGAATCTCAGACCAGAATAACAAATGCCTGAGCAGAAATTGAGGCATTGCAGCAGGCAGGGGAGCAGAAGGAAGGCCCGCCAGAGAGGCCTGTGGCAGGCAGAGATATGAGACACCACAATATTGGGGCGATTTAGATACAATTCAGAAGAACCATAATATATTCAGTTTGATTTAACAGCAACAAACCAGCTACCTGGCTCTCTCCCAGGGGCAGGCACGGTCGCGGAGGATGTAGCTGGAGAGAAGTCCGTCACGATCGGTCCACAGACCACATCACTCTCCTTCGTCCCATTCACGCGTACAGACTTTCCTGAAGAACAGCTTAGACAGTTCAATGAAAAGAGTTCAAAGAATTAATTTAGGTACAGAGGATCCCACTTTAAAACTTTGACATTTTTTTGCCCGTGAAGTAGCCTGGTGACACAGACATGTGGGTCTGTGTTGGCAGGTAACACAAAGATTTGAAAACCTCCCTCTTGACTATGTGGCTGCCTTCTGCTTTCCCCGGCTCCTTCCTGCTCCACGACAGCTTGGTTCAGGCTGCTCTGCCCGGTTAGGCTCTCACCCCCCAACTTCGTAATTGCATTTGGCCATCCCTAGCACATACAAAGGATAGGATAGGCTTAGGAGTCCCGGCGTTGGCATCAGACAAACCAGGGTTTGAGCCCTGGGTCTGCTGCTTTCCGGACGACCTTGGGCAAGTTAAGAAATCTCTCTAAGCCTCAGTTTTCCCATCTGCAAAATAAGGATTGTATATGCTCCCAGGACTGCTGCGAAGGGAGAAGGAATGAGTGTCAGTGACTCACTTTTGCATGGCCGACACACTCAACAAATGGCAGCTATCCACATTACCATCACCGTCCTCATCGTTGTGCCTTTCCTTTGCTCCTTTACTTCCCCATCCTCCAAAGCCCACCTGAAACCCACCTTTCCATGCAGACACACTTGGCTACTCTGAACAGTTTATGTTGAAAGACCTTAAAGAAAAACCTTTCCAATCTGTTACAAACCAATGCCACTTGTAAAATATAATAAAAATGTAAATGTAAAATAACAATAAAAATGATTTTCTAGTAATAAAATCAAATGGAAAAAAGACAAAGGCATATAAAATACGAGGCTCTGGGAGGCCAAGGCAGGAAGATCACTGAGGTCAGAAGTTCGAGACCAGCCTGAGCACCAGTGAAACCTCCCCTATCTCTACTAAAAAATTAGAAAAAAGTAACCAGGCATGGTGGCACATGTCTGTAGTCCCAGCTACTCCAGAGGCTAAGTAAGGCAGGAGGGTCGCTTGAACCCAGGAGTTTGAGGTTGCTGTGAGCTATGATGATGCCACTGCACTCTAGCTGGGGCAACAGAGCAAGACCCTGTCTCAAACAACAAAAAAAAAGAGGCTCAAATTTTTATTCTTAGAGCCAACAGACCACATTACTGTGCCAATTTGCCTTAAACGTTTCTACATGCTTCCTCTCCAACCATGCACTGCTGTTGTCGGGGACATATATCAAACCTCAAGTGGACCAGCACCTGAGGATAGTTTGAGGAGCTCTGGTCCCACAAGTCAACAGTCACATTCTCTCAGATACCACTTGTGGTGGCCTTGTGTGCCCAAGCACATGTTACAGTTTGGAGAGTAACAAGCAATCTTTAGCCGTGTTATGTCATTCTCAGGGCTGGCAATGAGCATAGAGACGGGCTGATCAGTGAGGAAAGGTAAGAGGCAGCGAAGAGATTAGAAGGAAGCCAAGAACAGAAGCCCCTCTGTGCAGACAGTGGCAGCGTCCCACCGGCAAGTCTGACCTAGATGCTCTGGGCATCACTTTGGGAGAAAATGCTCACTTTGCTTATTGAGTCCCTAGGACCTTGCAGTATTAGTATGTTACGTTCTGTCTACACTTGACAGTGTAAAAAGGTTTTAATCATAGCATTCCTCGTCTTTAAAAAAATTTAACCCAGATTCTTTATTTTGTAAGCAAAAGAAAATTAATGTTTCTTAGCAAAAGGAAATCATACATACTTTGTCCAGGGTCGACAGATGCCATGTTTCTGATCATTAAATGTCCCAAAGCAACAGTCTTTACAACCTTGCATAAAAATGATAGCAATAATAAAAAGGAAGCATTTTCATCATGTCTTAATTTTTCCTGTGATGAACGTTACAGTAAAGTCATTAACTTAATACAACCTGCACAAATTGTTCAACAATTCTTGAAACAAAGCCCTAAGATTGCTAGTTTTATTCTAATTGTACATAGAGTATAGTGTATATCTAAAATGTGTGAAAAGGCATGGTTCTGGAAATTAACAAATGCTCTGATTTCATATCACTTCCATTTGTGGAAAAATAATGGGAATATTATTTTATTAATTTTAAAATATTAATTACAATAAGATATTAATATATACATGACTCATTCGTTCATCACTTGTTACTTTAAGGTTCTATAAATGTATTAATATTGTTTCTTTACATTTAAAGTCTCAAAACCTAAGCTAATGACATATGTCTACATAATAAACATTGTACTAGATGGATGAAGAGCAAACCTACCCTCTTTTGTTAATTCTTGACCTTGTTTACAATCCTGTTCACACATGGTGCATGCTGCCCCCAGGCAGTGGAACCCTGAGATGCAGTCACACTCGGCATTGCTGATGCTGGAGCACGGCTTCTTGATCCTGAAAACACCTATAAAGTCCCCCCAACGTTTTATTATATTTGACCTCCAAATCCAGGAAGCAAATTTATGTTCTGCAATAAAAATCATGCTCACTCTACTTATGTTTCTCATGACTTCAGAGTATACAGTTTGCTTTTAAATCTCCATTAAGACATTTTTACATTTTGCTAATTGAAAACATCTCTCCACCAAATGAATGTTTTTTCTAATATTGAAAAAACCCAATCCACAAATAATTGCTATTATAATTAATTATTTTACTGGACCTGCCCATTGACAGAGGAGTCAGCATCTTTGATACTTGAGATTTTCAGCAGAGATCAATCAGTAAATAGGGAGTAAAAGCTTGTCTTCCCCAAAATCTTCTGGATGAAGAAAACATCTTTTAAATCATACCTTTACATTGTCTGCATATGTCACAGGTCCTTTGTCCACCTATGCTGGAGAAACTATTTAGAGGACAGGGAATGCAATTCTTGTTTTTCCCACAGAAAGTACCTAAGAAAGGCAGATAATAGCTGTACATGGTTGACAATGGACAATTGTCACCGAAAGCATTATGAAGTTTACATGAAAATTAGAGTATAAAACAATGATTTGTTTTCTAGACGCCACATTGTCTAGACAGACATTATTTTGATGGACTTTTAAAAATTTTTACATTTGCAAGATTGTCCTTTGTGTAATCACAGAACTGGAAAAAACAAAATACAGATATTGTAACAAATAAATCAACAGAAAGAAAATACTTTCCTTTGTCTATTAAGTAAAGTAGAACGATTCTCTTGATTGATCCAGGAGATCATAGATTGGATCCAGGGGGAGATCAATGTACTTCATTGCTACACTAAAATTTAATGTAGCGTCTGACTTTCCCCACTGTTAAGCCCTCCACCACCTGCTAACTCCCTCTCAGCACACAGCCTCACACGCAAAGCTACCATTTACCGAGGTCCTGCCATGTGCCATGCGCTGTTCTAAGCCCGTCCTATGATCCTCCCGGCCACCCTATGAGATGGGTTCTCCTATTATCCCCAGATGATAGTTGAGGCACAAGAGGTTAAATGACTTAGCTGCATCCACACAGCTTATATGTAACATCCAATGAATGTTTGTAAATGAATGAATGAAAGATTCATTCATTGACGAACTCAACCATGGTTTCAACAGAACAGGTCAAATGCACATGTTAATTGCATACTTACCAGCTGGACAGTTACCACAGAAATCCTGCATTGATCTTGTCCTTTCGAAATTCATGACCAACAGCACAGTTGCCACCATGTTGTAATAGCCATTTCCCATGATGAAATCTTGCATAGATATGCTACTAGGAAAACAGGTTCCAATAAAACTTTAATCAAGTTAGCTGGTCCCACAAATGTCACTCTGCAAAAGACAATTTCCAAGGAAGGGTGGTTTCTCCTTTCAGAACTGTCTGCATTTCAACCGTTACCTATACAATTCCACAAGACCATAACTTGTGGTTTTTCAGGAACAATTAATGATGGAATATTATGGAAAAGTAGCAAATTCATAGGAACTTCTATGACAAGACAAGTTTGACTAATCACACAGCTTCGTGCAGGTTTGCCAAAGCCTAAGAGTGCATTTTCCAACATGTTCTGCCAAAATGCAGAAATAACAACAGCAAGAACTTTTGGGGACTTTCATAGGTACTTCGCATTAGCATCCAGATTTCAATGATGCCAATTGTTTGCTGCCCCTGAGATAGGGTCCTATGAAGAGAATCTGTTGGTGTCATCAGACAGTTCAGTTGAAGGAGGTGATATCTCAGGATTCCTACTCCTCCTTTGACTAAACACCTAATGCTAACATGTTGGAAGATCTCTCTCCTCAATTCATTATCACATTATCTTAAACATAGACATATACTTGCCCACTTTAAGACCTGAAGCTTGTATAGTAAGAAAACTAAGCAGTAAAAATATCTTTTCAGGTCGGGTTCTTGATCTTTATTTAACGAGCTATTGAAGAGAAGTTGTTACAGATTAAAAGGGGAAAAAGTCCAGGCAACAAAGGTTCCATCCTCACCCTGCCAATCCCCCACCCACTGCCCCAAATGGACAAACCTTGAGCTCTCAGGCGCTGGCACACTTTCCACTCCTTGGTCTCCCAGGGTCTGCGCCCCTGGGCTCGCAGCAGGTCAAGCCCAGGAGGCGAGTGACTCAGCCGGGGGCGGGGCCTCGTGGGAAATCCCCGCCACAGCTCTGTGAGTGGCTCCTTTCACATTTGCTGGCCCCCAAATCCCATTGAGTACCTGTCCCTGCTTGACAATGGCACTTCAAACTGTTTCTTGGAAGCAGCTCCCTACTGTTAGCACATTCCTCAGACGACTTTGGGAAAAGGATTTAGTATGTCCTTAAAATACTGTATGTGAGATTTGAGGGAAGAAACTAACTTCTAAAGAAAGATCAGCATTTTTGCCACACGTTGTCCCCTAACTTCATAATGATAGTGAAGCTGTAGCTATGATTTCTTGAGCGCAGCCGATGTACCAGAAACCAGAGACACACTTCAGTGATCATGATCCTCGAAAGAACCCTAGAAGTTGGTCTTGCTACTGTCACTATTGGAGCAACACTATGCAAATGAGCAGACCGGGGCTGTGCGTCTAGTCAGATACCCAGCAGGCCAGGGAGCGGTGACCCCAGGACTGCCTGGCTCGTTGCTGTGGGAGAGACTGGAGAAGGACGGAGAAATGGGATGAAGTGGAGGCCAGAGGAGCAAAGCATTCACAGGGCGGGGGGCACTAGGAGGTAAAGCTGAGAACTAGGAGGGATTTTAGAAAACCATGATTTCAATTATTTAGAAAAAAAAAGAAAAAGAGGAAGTGGAGGAGGAAGAAGAGGAGGAGGAGGGCGGGAGAAGGAGGAAGAAAAGCACAGGATGAGGAGGGAAGGAGGAAGAGAAGGAAGAATGAGGAGGAGGAGGAGGAAGAAGGAGGAAGGGGAGCAGGGAGGAGAAGTTCTCTCCAGAGAGTCTAAGAAGAACCTGTCCAGCGTTGAGTGGCCAGACACCCTCAGGAAAACCACCAGGGAAACGCTGGCAGGGGGAAGGCATAATATCAAGAGTAGTTTTTACTAAAATAGATGGGTTTTCCATTATTATCCAAACAGAAAAGAATGACTTTTCCAAGGGAAAAACGGAGGCTTGGTTTCTAATTGATGGATGAAGGAAGACAAGGGAGCTGATATTTACTAAACACCTACCACGCAGCAAGCACTTTACATGCTCACCTGACTCCAATCACGGCGATATCCTCCTTAGAAATCCCCTGTTGCCCATAATAAAGCCTGGACTCTACAGTCCACTATTCAAGGAACTCCCAGATCTGACCCCAAGGTTGCTTTTTTTTAAAAAAATTAAGATACAGTTCACATAACATAAACTTCACCATTTTAAAGTATACAATTCAGTGGCTTTTAGTACATTCACTACACCATACAAACTACTGTCTGGAATTCCAGAGCATTTCCATCTGTCCAAAAAGAAATCCCATACCCGTTAGCAGTCATTCCCATTCTCCGTCCCACCAGCCCCTGGCGCCCACTAAAATTGCCTATTCTGGACATTTCACAAAAACACAATTATGAAACATGTCGTCTTCTATGACTGGCTCTTTCAATTAGCACAATGTTCAAGGTTTATTCATGTTGTAGTGTGTATCAGTACTTCATTCTTTGTCATGGCTGAATAACACTGCATTGTATGATATACCAAACTTTGTTCAGCCGTTCATTAGCAGACAGACATTGAGGTTGTTTCCACTTTTTGGCAGTTATGAATAATGCTGCTGGGAACATTCGTGTACAGATTTTTGTGTGGACGTATGTTTCCAGTTCTCTTGGGCGTATACCTAGGAGTGAAATTGCAGTAATTCTGTGTCACTTTTTGAGGAGCTGCCAGACTGTTTTCCACGGCAGCTGCACCATTTTATTAATACATTCCCACCAGCAGCCAATGAGGGTTTCAATTTTCCCCCATCCTTGCTAACACTTGTAATTTTTCCATTAAAAAAATTATACTCATTCCAGTAGGTGTTAAGTGGTATCTCATTGTGATTTTGATTTGCTACAGCCCATGCTTGGCTGTCAGAATGACTGCGATTGAACCTAGGCTCTCCCTTTTATGGTTGTGTAACTCTGGACAAACGTCTCAACCTCCCTCTCAGTTTTTTTCAACCACATCTTACAGGTAGAGAAACACCGTATATCATCCTCATTTAGTGAGGATTAAATGAAACAATAAACATGAAGCATTTAGCCCAGTGCTTGGCACATAGTTCTCAGAAAATAGTAACTGTTACTTTATCATCAGACTTACTGGTTTGAAATGTTCCTTCCCTGCTGCCCACACTGATCACCAGTAAAGCAGCCACAGGGCAAGTCACGATAGAAAAGGGGAGAAATGCACGAGCTGTCTACAAAATTTATTTCCAAATTCTGAGAGTCATCTGAGAGTCACTTTACCTACGATATTTTGGGGAACCCCTCCTCTCACTGTGGCAGAACTGGCTGGATGTGAAAATGTCATGCCATACGAGTGAGACTGCAGAGCACCTCTTAACACTGTCAAAGTCATCATCTAACCAGGTGACCACCTCATTTACATGTGGTCCTCTGTGTTTAACATTGCAGTGTGACATTTAACTGGACTGTATTTTCATTTAACTACGTGTTACTCACTAGTCTACGTTTTGGACATTCTGTGGGCAGAGAGATTACTCCCCTGAAATGACATATGTAGTTTCCTTCCCAGCATGGTAATTAGCTCACTGTCTGAAGCTTTTATGCCAGTAACATAAAAGTCTTTCATGAGCCAAAAGATTCTCCAGATTAGTTTTGTCAGCCTGCAGTTAAATTATTCTACTGAAGGCTACACTCTCTTTAGGTGCTTAAAGAATTCATGTTACTGCATTTTTGTGTTATAAAATCATCATGGTAAGCTAAGGCAAATTAAATAGTTGACCAGATATACAGACTATCTAAGCTAGCAAAAGGTGTAACACTCTTTTAGTATGATTTTCACTTGCTTTAAAATATATATCACACTACTTTATCCATTTTAGCTCTCTAATATTTCAAATGCAACAAAAAATTTATCTCTTCTGTAAAATCTTCCCAAATCAAATCAGAAATGACCCTAGCAAAACATTGGCACTTTAACAGTATTAATAACATTTGTTTTGTTACATTCTAAACATCTCCTTCGAAGCCAAGGAATGGTATTTATTTTGACTGACTACAGGTCTAATATTGAATATCTCAAGTGAGTGTACTTTGAGGCTGAATAGCATGAAAGCTCAACTACTCTAAACAACATAAAGAAGATATTTGCAAAGACAAAGACAAACAGCCCCTAAAAATAAGCTTCATGGCCAGGCATGTTGGCTCATGTCCGTCATCCCAGCCTTCTGGGAGGCTGAAGCAGGAGGATCACTTGAGGCCAGAGTGTGAGACCAGCCCAGGCAACATAGCGAGACACTGTCTCTGAAACAAAAAAGTAAGCTTCCTATAAAATATGCTCCTGTCCTCCCAGGGCACATCTTAAAGGCAATCTAATCCATGGAATATTCACTATTTGTGCTTGTCACCCTCCTGAAAGATAAAGTCTTTCAAGATTCAGTGTCCCCAGCCCCTATCCCAAGCACCCATTGGTCAAGGTAGCAGTCACTCACTATTAGGCATACATGGTGCTTGTAGTGTCAGTGGGAATTCTGAGGCTTGAGAAGGAGTAAATTAAAAAGAAGTTGTAAAAGGGAAAATGAGTAGGAAATCAGAGAAGAGGAAGGAGGTAGAGTAGGGAGAGAGAAGGACGTACATATTGTTAGGAAAGGTAGAATGTTTACAGTCATCGAATTTGCTCAGTTTTCCTCCCTGTTCTGCCCTGTCTCTACGTGGTATCCACTTACACGTCAACCACTCCTATATATTTACCTCCAACTTCAGACCTCCCCCCGCCACCGTGCAGTACCCAGGACAAGAGTACAAGTGGAGGCCCACATACCATATGTCCAAATATTTAGAAGTTACACATCAAGCTAAACACGCTAAGTAAAATATGTTTTATCTGGCGCAGGACCCCACAAATCACAAATACACACGCACACACACACAACTAACACGCGGGTGCATCTGTGTCTGGGGATCTGGCGAACGGTGCTGGCACAGGGGACACGTGACTGTAAACCTCGGTTCCATCTGCTCTCAGGACTCACACCGTCAGGCTCTTGCAAACACTTCTCCACATCTCCAGATCTGTGTCCTTGAAACTCTGGGTGACAGTGTCCCTGAGCTGCGAGGGCTACGGGCTGTGCTGCTGCCCCCAAGGAGGGGAGGGAGGGTGTGAGCCACAGGAGTACCAGGGCAGGGGCAAGGCAAGTCAATTTGTCAAATCTTTCTCAGATACTGAGGGTGGAACAGGGTCTTACATATCTGTTATTATGCAAGAATGTTACAGAAAGTATAATTTCCCAGAAGTACCAACTATCCACCTTTTTGATCCTATTTATGTTCCAGTTTGTGGCTCTGGGAGTCCTTGTAAATTAGCATGGAATTCACAAGAGCTGCACACAAAGTCTGAGGAACCCTTTGTAATATTAAACAATTCATATTCCTCCTGATATGCATATATGTGACATGTAATATAAGAACTGCAAGATTGATTCTTTCCTAGAATCACCCAGAAGGACCCTGAACCCCAGAATTGCAAACAATTTTAATTTTTATAAAAATATTTAATACACTTTAAATTTCAAAAAATAAAACATCTTAGATTATTTAACATAATGAACAATTTTTAATATTATCCATAATTTATATTTTAATTCTAATAAATAATTTTAAAACTTTTAAAGAAATAACTTTTTAAAAATGAACATGAAAAATAATTTTTAAAGTTTTACATAGATTCATGTTTTACATTAAATACATACAAATTCTGCATAGTTTCGGTATATTTCTTTGTCCTTTAAGTCATTACTGTCAAAACACAAATTACGTGAAATTCTCTTTTATAACAAATGAAATGAAAGGAAGCAAAATAAATCTTATGGAGCAAATATACAATAATTTATGAATTATGAGTATCTTTACCATCCATTCAAACATTGCCAGACTATCAAAGAACTACATATCTGCAATAATAATTAAACTTAGTCATCTTTGAAATTTTGCCAATTTGTCACATAAAAATGATAATTTATTTTATTTTGAAGACCTCTCTGTTAAAGTAGGAAAATAGAACATATTCTTCTTTAGCTTGATTTTCCACTTGTAAATATTTAGACATATGTGGGCTCCATTCCTACACTGTCTCCAGGCCCCAGAAGTGTTAAAGACAGTGTTGAAAGGCACACAGAAACCTTTATTCAACGAATGAATGAATGCATGCGCGAGTCTGCTCACCCTAGTCCCGTAGTCTGCCTACTTCTTCTTCATGACCTCACCTGCTTCCTCGGGAAATCATTCCAGAGTGTGCACCCCGAGCTGAGCTGTGCAGTTTTCCTTTCGCGGGTCTTACATAAACTGCCTTTCCAACTGTGGCTAACATTGACTGAGGGCTTACTACACACAAGACACTGTTCTATGTGTGTACACAAGTTCCCGCAATTATACCTTACAACAGCCTTTGCCCCTATTTCATAGGAGAGGAAACTAGGGCACAGAGAAGCCAGGTGGCCTACCCAGTGTCCCCTGGCTGGTGAGGAGCTGAGAAAGGGTTCGAATACAGCCATCTTGCTCCAGAGTCCACCCTCTTGCCCAGGACTCTTAAACCTGTCTGTGCCCAAGACACACAACTATGGACCTGGTGCTTGCTGACTCTTCTCAAATTAGTATTATTAAATTCCTAAAACATAATACAAAAGACTACAAAGAAAACTAATTGCACTGAAATATACCTATCAAATATTTTAAAAAACAATTTGTGATGAAGTCATATATGGACTTCCTCATAACACACACCTGTCATAATTTCAAATTAATCATCAATGTGAACGGTATTTGGGATATCTGTAAGAACTGTAACGTGAAATGAAGATAACTTTGATTTCTATTGGTGCAAAGCCATGGGTACTGTTCCTTCAGCTATGCTCGGTGAATTTTTGTATTCAAAATGGAAGGAAATGCTAGATTTCCATTAAAGGTTAGTGAAGATAAAGACGGATTTTCCCATCTAACTTCATAGACTCCCTGAATTTTATCTGTGCCCTCTTGGGCATTTGCAGACCCCAGTGTCACAGCCCCCTGTACAAAGACTCTTTGTTGTCATTCACGCACCTAAGTAGTTTTAGCTCTGGGAACTTGCTCTTACTTCAGGAAGAGCTATTTTCACTTTATTACTTCAGATCCTATCACTATCTTAAGGCATGAACTCTACACCATTTCTACCCCTCACTGTCCTCATCAAGATGGCATGTTTATGATGTGTCATTTTCTGTGGTCCACTGCTCTGATCCCTTCATCACTGAATTTAAACAGATTGTGATTATTGATGAATAAATGTTTTCTAATACTTAACAGCTAATAATTATGGGTGGCTTCCTGCATTGTAGATGTTACACTATAGCTAAACACTTTAAATATTTTATTTAGCCTTCTATCAACTCTATGAGGTAAGAACTGTTGTTACTATTCTAATGCTAAAGACACAGAAGCTGAGGGAGTTGACTAACCGAGCCGGGATTAATGGCAGCATTTGAGTGTTGACTCCAGGCCAATGTTCTAGCTTTACCTAGATTAATTCATTTAATCCTGATAAAACCTTTTGAAGTACATAGGTTCTGTTACCCGTTACAAAGATGGGGAACCTGAGGCATGAGGGATAACTAGTTCGTTCGGGGTAAATTAGTTAGCATGGGGGAGACCTGGGCTTAAACCCAGACAGGCTGGCGTCAGAGAGAACACACACTCCCACCATGTCATACTGCCACATTTAAGGAAAGGGGAGGCCAGGGAGGGAACCCAGGTCTCATTCCAAAGCTACCTTAACATTTGGCCAACAGGTCTGACTAACGCAGGAAGGAGCTACTCGTAATGGTTCATTCCTGTGAATGAATAAAAACGTGTTGACTCAGCAACCACGAGTGAGACTGTCGATTCAGTGGTTTGAGAGCTGAGCTGGAAACCACATCAGAGCTTATCTACGTGAATGACTACCAAGAAACTGATGGTCAATCTAAACTTTGAGAAACGTGATGAAGAGCAGAACTGGTAACCTCACAGTCTCCCCTTTTGGAGGGAGCTAGAATAACTGAACAAAAAAGTACATAGTCACAAATGATTAAGTAAACATGTGCTCTGTATTTTTAAATTCAAGCAGGTGGACCTCAATTTTAAATTCTGATGGAGAGAGAGAGTTGCCATATGCCACTAAGGGGCTGCAAGAGACAACTGTGATCAAACGACTGTCACCCTGAGGCAATGTAACCCTGAAGTATCATGACTTTGTGCTGAGGGCCAGCTTCTGGCTGTGGGTACAGGCTCCCCATCCCCAGCATTCACCTTAGGGCTTGGGAAGGAAAGTATTGTTAAAATTAATAAATAAACAAATTTATCTCAATATTTATCAACTAACATTCAAGTATTCTTTCCTCCAAATAAAAAGACAACATTAGGAGATGGACTTTGTTTCCTTCTGAACTTTTTAATGGTGATCAGGATTATCTACCAAATAATTCCACTCACAAGTCATTCTAGTTCTTCCTCCAGACTCTGTCTCCTGTTCTTCTGGATTTCCATTATAATGGGAGATCACTGCATAAACCATTGGTTTTCATGAAGATTTTTTGTTGTTGTTGTTAAATTTTAACGCACTACATAAAAATTCCAATGTACCTGTAAGTTGTAAACACTTTTACAGGGTCTGTTACACTCAACCTCAAGAAATTTCCAAGTTTCATTATTACTATCATTATTGTTTATCCCTTATCGATTCAATGAATTTATTGGATATCTAATGCACATCTGTACATCATCTGAACCCTGTTAAAATCTCCTATTTTGCATCCTATCACTCTCCTCTGGCCTGACTTCCTTGCTGCTCTTCAATATGCCAAACACATTCCTGATTCAGGCCCTTTACTTTGTTGTTCTCTCATCTAAAATGCTCTTCCTCAAAAATAAAATACTCTTCCTCCTCTATTTATATGACTTGCTTATCTTATTCAGGTTTCCTTCTCAGAAAAAAGCAAGCATCCCTTGACCACTCTCTAAAGGAGAACACCCCATGAACATTATTCTCTATCTCTTTGCACTTCTTTACTTTCCTTCACAGCACATATTACCACCTGGCACAATCATTAATTTGTGCATTTGTTGTCTGTCTCTCCCCACTGAACATAAGCTCCACAACAGCGGATATCGTTTGTTCACTGCTGTATCCCTGACACCCTGAGCAGTGCCGAGAGCACATGACAAAAGCTCAGCAGTAAATACTTCTGGAATGAGTTTTACTGTCTTGTGAGGCATACATGGATAAGACACCATCCCAACAGCTTTCCCAGCCTTGAGAGGAAGGAGGAAGTTACAGAAATAGCTAAGATAAGGCCACACAGCCTTATAGATTCTATAATGGGAGGGCAAAATGCTGTGGGAATAGAGAAAGTTTCCTGGAGGGATTGGCACTGTAAGTGGGTTTTGGAGGATGGATAATATTAATACATTGAAAGGCTGATTAGAAGCAGAGGGCATTCCAGGAAGAGGGAACTGCTTATGCCAAAGCATGAAGGAAGCAAAGCCCAGGGTATATTCTAGGAACAGAGAAGCTGAGTTACGGAGTAGTAAGAGGTAAGAATATGGAAGATGAGGAATCATATTCAGGATTTGCCCTTTTAATCCCCTACATAGAAGTCACTCCGCAAGTCAGCAGATCCACAGAACTACAGACATGGAAAAGGTCACCAAAATCTGGTTGTCACCCTGGGTGTACCCACTGCTTAACAATCTCCAGAGCAGGTGGATTTCAAGATAAGGAAGGGGACTCTAGGATATAGTACAGAGCAGGGGCAAGGAGTCAGCCAGGAAAGTTTTGCCAGATTGAAGTGAGTACTGCTGGGTGGAATACAGATAACTTTGCCCATTGAGAGAAATGTTGGCCTGGCTCCTGGATCTATGTCTCCAAAATATTGGAATCTGATAACATGGAAGCAGAATTAAAGAACCACAATAGAAAAAAATAATAAGGGGCTCAACATTTCAATTCCTTTGAGTTTGGTGTTTTACATAAGATCTCACTAGGTCCTCACCAACCTCTGGGCAGGCATTATTATCCACATTTTACAAATCAAAAGTACTTTAAAAGCTTTTTGGTAACCCATGATTGAAACTCTAAATAATCGAATCTTACTCTCACTTCTAGAAATAAGACGCCACGTAGGGCATGGCAGTAAGCGTTTTCCGCAAACCCGAGACAGAAACAAAAACAAAGACCGTTGCCCAAGCCACAAGCGTTGCTTCCCTACTGGGCTTTGCAGATTGTCCAATGCGCCACCAACGATGTGATAAACACATCGCTTCGGAGACTGGATTCGATTCCTCAAGACATCAAAGACTTGGGGACTGGGAACAAGTTAAATGTCGTTCTTTGGCGAGCCCATTCGCTGCGGTCATCAGGACGAACCTGGACCAGCAGGTGCCCAGGGGGCGATCTTCCCCCTCGCACTCAGCAGGCCGCGCCCCCATCACCCCCGCGGAAGTCGGCGGGGCAGCTGAGACACACGGGTTCCAGGACGGCGGGGACACACTCGTGACGCTCAAAAGGAAGTGACCTTTCGGGGCAGTTTCCCCCAGGCCGAGCCCAGCAGCAGCAGCGCACCTGCCTGGGGCCACGCACAAGCGGCTGGGAACGCACGCACGCCCTGCCCACTGCAGGCCGGCTCGGCCAATCCCGGGCGTCGCCGGGACTGCGCGCCGCGGCCGGCGGAAGTGGGCCTGACGTCACTGCGGGTCAGCCGGCCCATTTCCGGCGCCCAGCAGGCCGTGGGAGTTGTGCTCGGTGGCCCCCGCTGGGGGGCTTTTCACACTGGTGGGAGCAGAGGCGAAGACGTTCCCGGGGCCCCTCACAGACCTCGGTGTCAGAATTTCCCCCCTTGCGCCAGCGCTGCCTCAAATGTCAGGGCTCGCCCACTCTCCCCTGTTCTCGCCGACCTAACCTTTTGGGGGCTCGGGAGGGGAAATTCGCCGTTTCTCCTGGACCTCTTTAGAGCAAGCCCTCAACCTAGCCTTTACTGGATGTTGAAAAATACATTTTAGTGTCCCAAAGACCTTTCTTATGCCCAATAACTGCAGTTTAAATTTCTCTTCAGTGAAGCTGGAAAGGTGAAAATAATATCCACTGCACATGAAATTTTACATTTCACTATTTTTTGTCTGGTGAAATGACTTTGATATGTGAAATAAGTTTAAAATAGGGATAAGAAATACTATTGGCAACTATAGTGTTATACAATTATAAAGTATTAATCTATAGCGATAATCAAAAAAAGCTGTCAACATGGGGTGAAGTCAGGATAATGCTTGGTCAGCAAGTAGTTATCAAGCACTTGCTGTATGCCAGGAACTATAATAGATGCTGGGGATTCAGCAGTGACCAAGACCACGGTCACCTCATGGAGTTCATAGGACTAGGGGGTAGGCAAGACAGTAAGTAAACCAAACACAAGAAAATGCTAAGACGAGAAGGGCTATCAGTGAAATAAAAGGATATTAGAGAATGATTTGTTAGAGTGTTTACTTAGCAAGATGAAATGCCAAATGTAACAGCTACCCATGGAAAAATAATAAGTAATCTGGAAGTAGTTTCTTTGCTATTGTGATCAGGATAATTAGGGGAGGAGTCGTGTTTCAGAACCAGGCTCAGAACTCCGTGGGCGGCTGTTGCTAACATTGCCAACGCCATTTCTCCATTATTGGCTTGTGAGCTCGACAGGGCAGAACAATGTATCTTCATTAAATGTTGCAAGAAACCAAGCTCCTCGAAAACAGGGAAGAGTTTTTAGTTGTAATTCTCAAAATACATAAAGACTTATCAAATGTTGAGTTTAAGAGGTAGTGGATGATACGAGGTTATTCTGCCAGGAATAGGGGACTGAATGAGGAAGTCTTCACTGCCAGTACCATTGCAATATTTTTTGGTAAATGGTTTAATTTTTTTGCTTTGTTCTATAAATGTGTGATGAGAAATATGCATGAACTGTAAAAAGAGTGTCGTGAGGGTTACTGACTTATTATTAAGTAATACTGACAAGAGTATATATGGTGGGTAGAGTGTGAAATTTGGCATTAGAATATCTGAATTTGACCAAGACTGCAGGACCTTTTACAGTCATTTCACCCTTCTGGACCTCAATGTTCACATCTGCGGAATGAAAATTATGATAATACTTGCTAGGAAGTCCATATATAATGTCTAAAGACAATAAATGAGAAAGAAAATATTACCATACTGCTTAAAAATACTGAGATAATTACCAGAAGAAATAATTTAAAGAGTTGACAATATTTACTTCTAAAGAGCAGGGCTGAGGGGTATGAAGGACTGAGTCAAGGCTGCTGCTGCGTCAGTTAGCTACTGCTATGTAGCAAAACCTGACTGCTACAGTCTGCCATTTGGCTGTGGTGATTGCTTCAGGTTGTTAGTTGTGCAGGTTGGCCGGGGCAGCTCTGTTCCACATGCACTCATTCTGAAACCCAGGTGGAGAGGACGACAGCACTTCTCTGGGTGAAAGTTCTTTCTATGGCAATTCAAAAGCTCAAGAGCACAGGCCTAATCATCAGGTCAGTAGTTTTTAAGGCTTTGATCAGTCATCTGTTAACATTCCACTGGCCCAACCAAGGCCAAACCCAAAATCAAGGGACAGGAAGTACACTCCACCCATGCTGGTGGAAGGTGAAAGACTATTTCTGAAAAATAATCCAATCTACCATGAGTGATATTTGCGTTTTAAAGAAACTGTATGCAATGTATTAGTTGGATAAAAATACCCATTTCAGAGCTTGATGGTAATGCAGGTATCTCAGGAGTGTGAACTCTGGTTCATTCTCTCTCTCATTGTTGAACCATCTATTTTGCCATTCTTACTCTGTCACGGCTGTCCCATGCTGTAGACCACCAGCACAGTTGTCTCCACTTAAAAGTTTACTACAGGAACTGGAGCAAAACAGCATGCCTTCTTTTGGTTTTCCTTCCATCTACCTAAATCCCTCTGTGAATCTGCAAGCACACATCTGACCACTTGCCTCCTCTGTCACTCCTATTTTCCACACTCCTACAAAGCTGAAAGGGGGTGGCTTTTGCTTGCTTCTTTTGCAAATAGCCAGAGGTGAAGTCATTTCAGAACTCCTAAGAGTTTCTTCTTAAAATATCAAATGATTAAAGACATTTATTTCAAACTTTTGCGCAAGTGCGGGAATGTTGCATAATTGACTTTTTGCAACTTTAAGAAATAAATACAAAACACTTTCACCACCATTTAGTGCCTTGTAAACTAACAAAGAAAAATAAAATGTTATTTCTTGAAAATAAATGATTTTAATATCTAAATTGAAATCTTAAAAACATTGATATATTTAAAATACAGTTTGATTTCTTGCATTACTGGTGAGAGTGCTAAATGGCTCAACCTGTATGGCGTTGCTCAAATGTATTTCCCACTTCTGGGAATTTCCCCTCTGGTTATACTTGCACAAGTAGGACATATGTATAAGGTTATTCCATGCAGTGCTCTCCATAAAAAATGATTGGAAATAACTTGTGTTATCAGTGGGGCACCAGCAAATAAACTACGAAACAATCTCCAGGATGTACCTATCTGAAAAATAAATAAAATGAGGAAGTTCTTTTGGATAGGGAAAGCTCTCCCAAGACATTCACTTAAGTGTGTGTAGGTGGATGGGGGACGTGCAGAACAATGTATACAGTCTACTACATTTTTCTGGGAGAAAGAAGGAAAATAATATTAATAATATATACTTGTATTTGCTTGTGCTTGCACAAGGAAACACTGGAAGGACGCACAAGAAACCAGCAACGTTGTTACCTCCAGGGGATGGGGATAGGAGTGGATGGGGACGTATCTGTTCAATGTAATTCTTTCCGTTTTGATTTTTGAAACTGGTAGAAGTATTAATATTTAACAAACATTTTTAAAAAATTGAGATTATTTCCTCGTTAGTATACTGGTGAAAAAAATTGAGATTATGATGTAAACCTACTTAACAAATTATTAGACTTATGTGCTCAGCGTTGCTGTCTGTCATCCTGTGGGTGCAGTAAGTAGCAGGACCTTTAACTAGCATCGTCGAGAGAAACTAATACCCGGGAAATTACCATGCGTGAATAAATGCCCGACAGAATCGCCGGGACCTGGAAAAGGATCCCCACAGATGGGAGGCGAAACGGGAAGGCGTTCGGGACAAGAGGAAGAAGGGAAAGGGAGACAGGAGTGTTCGCAAGACACGTGAAGGCAGGCTCCAGTTTATAAACACGCACAGCTCAGACCAGCCACGGCCGCTCCAGAGACCCGCTTCGCGCCACTGGGCCGTGGCAGAGAGAGGGTTAAACGCAGCGGGCTCCCGGGGCAGGTCGGACTGTGCCATCGCGAGGTGGAGTTCCGTGCGGACACGTGAACCCGGGGCTGCGGTGCTGCCGCTGAAAGACAGGCCCCCCTGCCAGCCGGGATCGGGGTGGGCTCGGCCGGACGTGACGCCGCGGGCCGCGGCGCAACGCGAGTCTGCGCAGTGCGCGGCTGAGGGGTTGGCGGCGCGCGTGCGTGCGTGCGTGCGTGCGTCCCGCTTCTGCGCAGGTCGGGGCGAGTGGTTCCCGGCCGGCCGAGGCGCTGCGTCCGCAGGAGGAGACGGGGGTACAGGTCAGAGGAGTGCGGCGCTGCGGGCGGCTGGGCGCGCTGGGCCCATCCCGGGTGCGGGGCCTGGGCCGGAGGCGGCGCTCGCTTCGAGAGGCCCAGTGGGGTCCGGGCTCCGGGCGTTTGAGAAACACGCGACGTTGTAGCATAAGCAGATACTGTGATTTGCGGCCGCCAGCCTAGTAGCAACGCTAAAGCGTCCCGAGTGTTTTGCATAACTTTTCACCTGCTTGGAACTAGTCAACCTTGTCCGTGTTGAGATCACTTTATTATAAAGTCTGTTCTGCACGGACGGCGAACTCTCTAGAAAAATAGGCTAAAAAAGCCCCAGAACCTCGTTTAGCCGCTGCTGTGTACAATGAGAGAACTTTGTGGGCCGATAGAATCTAGTTGAGTTGACTTCAGTGGGGATTTCCATCTTTCCCGATCATAAAAAAAAAGTTTTCAGACATTTAACAACTCTCCCCCACCCCGCCCAGCCTTTAGTACAGTTATTGGAACTAAAAGAAAGAAAAATCCCCTCCAAAACTCTTAACAGGCTAATTGCCAAAAACTTTAAATTAGTGCCCATGAAATTGAGTTTTTTCGTTTCTCTGAAATGGTACTTCAAAAAATACTGTATCATCTCCCATTGTGTGAAATGCAAGACCCACACACTTGTGATTTAGAAAACCTCACTTGTGATATATTATTAGAAATTGGATTTGAGAAAACATGGTAGAAGCTGTGAGCAACCTGTGTTTTCATCTCAGAAGTAGAGTAATTGAAACTACTGTGTAAACCAATGTTAATCTAAATTGCTTTTCTTCAGTATCAGTTGTGTTTGCCTATCAGAGCCTTTCCCTCAGAGGTACTTAGTTACTCTGTTTGAAAATGTTCCTAAACTTAAAAATTTTGAGTATTCCAGGGTTGTGGTGAAAGTTTTTTTAAACCCCCCACCCCTTTTTTTTAAGTCTTTAAGAAACATAACATAAAAATGGCTTCCAAAAGAGCCCTGGTCATCCTGGCTAAAGGAGCAGAGGAAATGGAGACAGTCATCCCTGTAGACGTCATGAGACGAGCTGGGGTAAGTTTTCCATTGCTTTTTGCCTTCCCCATTTTTTAAAATTTTTGGATTTTTTTTAAAGTTTTAATAAAATGGTATTGTTTGAAATACTTCAAGCATACACAAAAGTTTACAGATTATATAATAATAAGCACCTGTTTACCCACGGCCCACATTTAATACTTGTTAACATCTTGCAATATTTCTTTCAGACTCATTTCTTAAAGAGCAAATGTTTTAAAGAAATATACTCGAAGACCCCTTTGTAAATTTCCACAATCCTATGCCAGTTCCTCCTTCCCTAGAGATAACTGCCATCCTTACATTGATGCATATCCATCCCACGCATGTCTTTAAAGTAGCATTAGATCGTGGTTCTCATTCTGCATGATTGTGCATTACACTTAGCACTTACTCTGTGCCAGGCGTCAATCTAAGCACTATGACAACCCCATAAGTTAGATATTGAGGCACAGAAACACTAAATAATGTACACACATTGCAAATTGAGTAAGTACAAAAGCCAGAACTCAGACCCAGGCAGTCTGGCCCCAGAGTCTGTTAACCCTATATTCTTCTGGTTCTCAAAAATGGAGATACATGTCAATGCAGTTAATTCATTTAAAATTGCTGCTCAGTATTGCATAGTATCAATATGCCACAATTTATCCTTCTAATTATAGCATTACAATATTGTAATAAATATACTTGTATAGGTTTCCTCATGCAAATGTGTGGAGGTTTTTCCAAGCTATATTTTAATACCTAAAAGTGGAATTGCTAGGCCAAGGGACAGCCCATACTAGGTTTTGCCAAGTTGTTCTTCAGTGTACCAATTTGTAGTCCCACCAGCAGCATAGGAAAATTCCTATTTTTCCAGCACCAGCACTTGGTATTGTTAACTTCTAAAATTTTTGCAAGATAAAGTAGTGTTTTGTTGTTTTAACTTGCATTTTGACTTTACAGAAATACCATGAGGTTTAAATGGGCACAATAACCCTGTGAGATGGGTTATTAACAGAATGATCATATAACTTATCACCCAAACCAAAACACTTGTGGGAGAAAGGGCGTTCTAACCACACAGGGTGCCAGGACGGCAGCTATAAATTGGGTCAGACCTAGTTACTAAATATATTTAGCCAATGTATTAGCTTAAATTTAGCATGGTTTTGTTGCAGTATTTTCGGACACGTTACTTTAAAACACAGGGCAGCTGTGAAAATGTTACCCTAAATGTATGTTTCAGTGTTCTTAAATATCATGATGATGTCTTTGTCTTAGATTAAGGTCACCATTGCGGGTCTGGCTGGAAAAGACCCAGTACAGTGTAGCCGTGATGTTGTCATTTGTCCTGATGCCAGTCTTGAAGATGCAAAAAAACAGGTTTGTTCCTCATACATGGAATTACTCCTTCATACGGCTTCTCTAATTAGTTTCTTGAAATGCCTTTTGACTATATCTAAGGCTATTGTTGGTACAGACCTATTTTAAGAAAATCTTTTTGCTTAGCTGTTTCCCCCCTGAACTAAACTGGGAAGAAGAGGACTTGGCCTTTCTGCTCTGTATCCATAGAACTTGGCTATTGCTTGATACCGCAGGCTCAGTAAGTGGGCGGGTGGATGGGTGCGTGATGGATGGAAGGATGAATGGGTGGGGGTGGGTGACTGGATGGGCGTGTTGTTCTCTCATCAGTGTCCCGGCTTACACAGGCATCCTTGCCTCCTGTTACACACTTTCACCTGATAGGAGAGAATCAATTGCCACATCTCCCACCTCTTTTTCTAAAGCCACTCTTTGCTTTTCTCTTTACAGTGACACAGATGTGTGATTTGTTTTATGTGGAACAACCCACACTTGATTAGTGGTTGGATTAAGGGAGGAGTAAGAATCCTACTTAAATTGTATCACTTTTTTCTTTTTTGTGTTATTTTTCTCTCCCTCTCTCTCTCTCTCTTTTTTTTTTTTTTTGTATCACTTTTTCAGTATCTTTGCAATGATGATTCTTACCTTTAAGGACAAGGAATACTTTTGGGAATCTGTCAGGATTTGTGTTCTCAGAAACATGCCCGCCCACAGACCCTTTTGCACACCCTTTCACGGGATTGGGTAACGGTCATCTTGGCGGGAGCGTGGGCTGTACCCTCTGGGAGCAAAGTCACAACAGGAAAGGAGGCCTGTGAACAGCTAGCTGTGCCCTGCTGACACATCTGGAGTATGGTTCCCCACACCAAGCTGTCTTCAGGGCATAGAAGAAAGTTTATTCTTTTATAATAAATTCAGATATTTCATTGCTAGATTGTGGAGAGTTTGAATTTTGATATTTACATGTAAGATGTTGAAACTTTATAAATTGTTTTTGTTTTGTTTTTATTTTATTTTTTGAGACAGAGCCTCACCCTGTCACCCTGGTAGAGTGCAGTGGCATCATTGTAGCTCACAGCAGGCTCAAACTCCTGGGCTCAAGCAATCCTTTTGCCTCAGCCTCTCCAGTAGCTGGGACTACAGGCTCGTGCCATGACACCTGGCTGATATTTCTGTTTTTAGTAGAGACGAGGTCTCGCTCTTGCTCAGGCTGGTCTCGAACTCCTGAGCTCAAGTGATCCTTCACCTTGGCCTCGCAGAGTGCTGGGATTACAGGTGTGAGCCACACCTGGCCTTAAATAGTGTGTTACAAGTGAGAAGTAGAAATGAATATTGGTTTTTCTCAGGGTTTTTTTTTTTTTTTTTGTCCTGTGCTATCTGGCTATTTTAGAACAGTGGTTACCTGTTCATTTTATTTATTTTTAATTAACATAATATTTATTCATGGGGTACATAATGATGTTTTGATACATACAATGTATAGTGATTAGATCAGGGTAATTAGCATATCTACCATCTCAAACATTTATCATTTCTTTGTATTAGAAACATTCAATTTTCTCCTTCTAACTGTTTGAAACTGCGAAATATTGTTAACTATAGTCATCCTACAGTGGTATCTAACATTAGAACTTATTCCTGCTTTCCAAATGTTATTTTGTATCCTTTAACAAATCTCTCCCTATCCCACCCTTCCTTCTACTCCTTCCAGCTTCTAGTATCCTCTGTCCTACTTTTTAGTTCTTTCTTTAGCTTCCACATATGAGTGAGAACATACAATATTTATATTTCTGTGTCTCCCTTATTTCATGTTTAACATATTATCCTCCAGTTCTGTCCCTGTTGCAAATGATAGGATTTTATTTTTTATGGCTGAATAGTATTCCGTTGTGTTTATATACCACATTTTCTTTATCCATTCATCTGTTGTTGGACACCTAGGTTGATTTGAAATCTTGACTGTTGTGAATAGTACTGCAATAAATGGTGGGGGTGCAGAAGTCTCTGCAGTATACTGATATCCTTTCCTTTGAATAAATGCCCAGTAGCAGAATTCCTGAATTATGTGATAGTTCTATTTGTAGTTTTTTGGGGAAGTGGTTACCTTTTGTGTGTATGTATTGTTTGGTTCAGATTCTAAAAGGAGTGAAAGAAAGTCTGTATTTTACACATTTTCTTTTTAGTTTTGAGTTTTGGTTGGTTTTAAAATAACAGGATGTTTATGGTCTTAAAAAGTAATTCTAGGCTGGGCACAGTGGCTCATGCCTGTAATCCTAGCACTTTGGGAGGCCAAGGCTGGAGGATCACTTGAGGCCAAGAGTTTGAGACGAGCATGAGCAACAAAACAAGACCCTGTCTTTACAAAAAATAAAAAAAGTAGGCATGGTGGTACATGCCTGTAGTCCCAGCTACTTGGGAGGCTGAGACAAAAGGATTGCTTGAGCCCAGGAGTTTGATGTTGCAGTGAGATATGATGAGGCCACTGCACTGTAGCCTAGGCGACAGAGCAATACATTGTCTCAAAAAAAGAAACCAATTTCCATTTTGTAATTTCAGCAAGTTTGAAATTAATTATATTTCTAAAATGTTTTGGTGTTTGGGATATTTCATCAAGTTAAAAATATTTTTTTCTACACCTTTTACTCGAAACTTTTAATTTTTTAAATTGCTATGTACATTCTTATTGAAGAATGATTCATACAATATATATATAAAGCCAAAATGTTAAATGTCCCTTTCTCATTCTCCCTCTCCACCCCCACCCCAGCCCACACTACTCCCATTAGCAGCTGGAGCGTCTCCTTTGTCTCTGCACACCTGTATACACCAACACGTGGGGTGTGTATGCGGTGTTTATACACATGCATACATTCATCTATCTTCATTATACTTTTTTGTTTGTTTACAGCAGTAAGTATATTACACCTGCTGTTCTACAACATGGACACCCTTTCGTGTTACTATATACTGATTTTCTGCATTTTTTGCTTGTTGCAACAAAATTCCGTCATATGGATACACCTTAACTTACTTAAGTGTTCTACTCTTGGCAAATATTTAGATAATTTCTTGTATTTTGCTTGTGTCCCACATTTAAAATAGGAAAGTGTTATTGGACTCTCACTTTAATGTACATTTGAAATGAAATGTTTTTACTTTTTTTTTTTTTTAAACTGTTACAGGGACCGTATGATGTGGTGGTCCTGCCAGGAGGGAATCTGGGTGCACAGAATTTATCTGAGGTAAAGACTGTTCTCAGTTATACCCCAGTAAAGCTGGGGGTGGGGGGACTCTAAAGAAAGTATTTTAGCATCTGCTCATGTTCTGTTGGTTTTGCTATTTTTCAGATATTTCAGGGAGGAGGCTATGAATACAATAGAAACAACTAAAATTAACAAAATGCTGTACTAGCCTTGACTCAAAACAATATTTTTAGTAACATTTGCTGTGAAAGTAAGCTGAATTGGTAGAACAATTATTTATGAACAGATTCAGTGAGTACAGTCCAAAGGAAGACTACTTATTTCTTTCCCCCTGCAGCAGCAGGATGATCTGATTTTGTGCTTTGGGAAGGGCCAGGCATTGAAGGAGAAAGGGACTGGCTATCCACGCCGCAGTCAGGGCTAAGGGAGGCTGGGGCTGAGAGTAACCAGCAGGAATAACATGTCATCAGCGGGGCCTCTGCTGCTTCATTTTAAGTTGTGAGCCAGGAGTCAGCCCCTGAGAAACAGGTGGGGGAGGCCAGTGGGTGGGGCAGGGCAGGTAGAAATACTCAGAAAGCTGGTGAATTGGGTGTCAGGGATTATGTCCTGTTAGGGTCTGTTCCTCTCTCTGCAAACACTACCTTTCCTCCCTTCTGTTTCTTGTTCCCTGGAGTATAAAATGGCAAGGGTCAAATGTGCCCACAGGAAACTGCTTTTTTCCCCTTATCTTTAAATGTGGAGGAATGCCTTTCTCATAATAAATGCCTTGCTTGGGTTTAAGAATACAGACACATTATGAATGTGCTAATTTTTATATTAATGATTAGAAATGTTGTTGGAAAATAGATCGAAGAGCTTTTGTGGTTTAAGCTAAAATCAGATTCTACTAAAGTTTCCTGGTGAGAGATTGGTTTGTGGCTTAATGGTAATTTGATATATTTTGGTTTTTTTTTTTGACTAGTCTGCTGCTGTGAAAGAGATACTGAAGGAACAGGAAAAAAGGAAGGGGCTCATAGCCGCCATCTGCGCAGGTAACGTGCAGCAGCAGCCTGTGTTAAGTGTGTCGTTGGTTGGTGGAGTGAGTAGCCTTTCGTTACAAGGTTTTACTCCAAATAGTTCTTCCCCTTCATAAAGCGTGAAGGGCATCTGTGTTGATGTATTTAGCTTGGGTGGCATGAAGTCGGTTCATTTCAGAAATGAGTGCAATTGTTCCCTCTTCTGCTTCAGTGCCTTTGATCTACATTCGGTGAAACTTAGTGTTTTCTGTGTTTGGTTGACCTCAGAGCAAAATAAGGGCCTCTGGAATTCAGTAAACAGCTTGTTACAGCAAATCTCTGTGCCAGAAAGTCTTTTTGCCAGCACAGAGTCAGCAGAATCTGTCAGACACAAACATAACAGCTCTGCCCTGTGCCTGCCCTGCACATTCAGAAGCCTCACGGTGCTTTCCGCCTGCTTCCTGGGCGTTTTCTGATTCTGTGTTGAACGATCTTGGGCACCACATTATCTGCCATATAATTTAGAATAAGGTCATTTGTTCTTCATAGATGTTCCCACATCTTTGTAACTTAAGAATTTTTTTTTTCTGATACCATTTTAAAATCCATTCTTGTTGCTTTAATATCAGATGATATTCTGCCATCTTGCATTTTTCCGTAGTGTGATTTTTGCCCATGCTTTCCTTGTTACAGGTCTTTATTAAATGTTTATTAAATATTCAGACATTTAATAGTGAATGAATGAAGAGTGAATGAATGAATGGATGATTTTATAAATTACGTGTTGTTTTGTTCAACACAATAGACTTTTTTTAAAAAGTTACGGGCCAGGGATCCTAGGAACTTTGCATCAGAGCAGTCAGCGTTTCTCAAAGTTCTTTCGGTGGGTTCGTCTGGTCCTTCAGTGGGTTCGTCAGGTCAAAGCAGATACTACTAAGATATTATTTGCTTTTTTTTTTCTCATTCTTGCAAGAGTGACATCAGAGTATGATGATGCCATTCTTGTGTTTTAAAAATTTCCCAGTTTATCAGTCAGGGTGAATTTATTAAAAAAAAATTCCCAGTTTTAATTTATAACATGCCAGATATTGATAGAAGTGACCCACATAAAAGCTAAAGAGATCTTAAGACCTAAATGTTTGAGAACTGCAGCATTAGGGACTGGGAGGACCACGGAAGTGACCACCCTGGCCCTGTCCTTGGGGTCACAAGAATCAGGAGTTATCCCTTGCCCAAGGGTACTGTAGTCTCTGCAGCCCAGGGAGCTGCACTCCTCTTTGGGAGAAGGTCAGAGATCCTATTAGTTTGGTTTTCTTTGACTAGTCTGCTTCTGTGAAAGTAGACTCATTCTTAGATGCTTTGACCAAAGGAAGAAAGTAAGGGTTTGGCCTGGGTCTGTTCTCTTACGACTCTGCTGAAGGTAAAACTGCATGCCAGTGCGTCCTTCTGTTCCACGAAGGTAGCAAAATGATCAGCCACATCTGGTTCGCTATTTTGTGGTCAGGCAGGCTTGAATGCCATGCTCAGAAGCATGTGGACCTTATAATAATTTAAATTGACATTAAAAAATAAACAACACTCTAGGAGTTTATACTGTTGAATATCCTGCACCACTGTTTGAGGCACTACACAAAAATAGGAAAAAGTGTGATAATGAGCTGGGTAAAGGCAGTAACTCAAGTGTGTAATGGGACTGGAACAGAGGAATGATGGAAGAGATTCAGATTTTTTAAATCAGCAAACGAAAAAATCAGTTTATTCTTCTAAAGTGTTGCAGTTAGGAATTGGAAACTGTTTTTTGAACTGAAAGAGTATTAGCTTAGCCTTTAATATTGAGTAAATGGGCAAGACAGAAATTGGAAGGGAGACTATCTTGAGAAGAAAATTAAATGAGATTTACTCAGGGTGGGGGCGGGGGGGAAGCTTGGAGGTGAAGAAGGTGGGCCTGAGGTCTGGACATGAGGGCCCCGGGAAGGAGCCCTTGGACACCTGGAGGAGTTGGGGGGCGGATGTTGCCCAAGGTGTAAGTCTTTTATAAGTTACCACAGGGTGGCACTGTTGGCTTTGGTCTCTTTGACTGCAGAAGGGGATTTGGTCAACTTCACCCTCAGAGTTCCACAGTAGTGCAGACTTGGCAGCATTCTCCTGCATCAGAATTTCAAGTAATGGGAGTACTGAATGTCTGTGTAATCTTCCAAATAGGATTCTTAAGTCCCAGAAAGCAGTAATTAAGAGCTTACCGTGATGAGTAAGCTATCAGTAAATTTCCTACATCCAACTGTAACATAAATTTATTAACATTATTGTAGGCAGCAATTTTATCACCTTGAAGGGAGCAGCCTAAAAATTCTAACTCACTGCATCACTCTCCTCGCTGTACGATCATCTACTGAAGTTTACTTTAAAATATAGGAATTTCTTATTTCTTAAAATCTTAACAAATAAGAAAGAAAGGTAATTCATGAAATCATTCAAATAAAAATCAAGTGACAGTTATTCAATTTTTACAGACTTTTACAGTTTGCTACCAGACATAGCTGTTGCCTTGTATGTAGAATAAAAGTAACAGGAAGAGAGACATTATTTGAGGCTTGATTTAAGAGCTGTAAATCAGGACATGGGCTGAAACTGACACCTGATATTAGGCAGAAAGCTTATGTAATTAGGTATTTGTGTGTTCGTACTGTTTGTAACAGCTATGGTCTGAGGGTATGTTATATAACTACTTTTTCTGGGATTCCTGTTGAAAAATGAAAGGTCAGTAAGACTAAGGTTTGCTGAAGCTAAATGTATACAGACTGTACCGTAGGGTCTTAGCCACCCACAGCACCCTAAGTGTTTAGAAGGTCAAGATGCTGTTCTAACACGTTTTTCTAGGTATGACATGAGACCTTAGAAAGAATTTTTTATTGTGTGGCTTAGAGAAAAAAGGTAGAATAAATACTTAAAAGTTTTAAGAGAGGGTAATAGTTAAAGATATAAAACCTTTTTGGTTTTAATCTTTATTTGAGGACCGTTATATACAAAATATGCCTGTGATCATCACTGAAGTTGACCATTTTCAGTGAATACATTTGGATAAAAATCTCAAGTTAGTACCTGTAATATTTTCAAAGGCTTCACATTAAGAGGCAAGGCATAGTGTCACAAACTGACATTTGTGCATGCTTCTTTGCTTAAGTAGATTTAATAAAGTGATGCTGGTGCCTTTATGTCTCAGCCCCTTAGGCATTTCATGGGTATCTCCTTCAGGGAGGGAACAATTTGCTATTCATATTAATCACCCTACCATCTGGTATATTTGGATGGATAGATGGATGAATGAGTGTTAATTTTCCATTTTTCATTTTCAAGTAGAAAAATAAAATTACAAAATAGCAATAATGTCCAGAAGTTCGGAGAGTACCGCTTGCCTTTAATATGTAACTAAATCCTTTTGCTAAGAGTGAAGTAAGAAGTTAGTCCCACCCCAAGGTGGTCTCCCCCTCCTTTGGACTCCTGGTACATTCAGTCCCTGTTCTTGGGCAGGGGGGCTGGAGGGAAGTGAGCATACTTTTTCATCTGGTGTGCTCTACTGGTATCAAGGTAAATCTTTTTGATTAAATGGTTATTGAAGTATTTTAAGCAAATGGTTTGTTATAAACATACTTCATGTCTCATACTAAGGAGTGTTTAATTTCAGAATCATAACTATACTTTAGGTTAAGAGCCTCTTGATTTTGAAGAATACTTTTGCTATTGCACCTTTTAAAACATGGATTTTTCTATATCTGTACTTAGATCTTTTTATTGATCTTATTTTTAGGTCCTACTGCTCTGTTGGCTCATGAAATAGGTTTTGGAAGTAAAGTTACAACACACCCACTTGCTAAAGACAAAATGATGAATGGAAGTAAGTATATGCTTGTATTTTAATGTACGAAAAGGCTGTCTCAGGAAAACCCGTCTTTTGGCATTGTTTCCCAATGAGTTGCAATCCAGTACGTAGGGAGTCTCCGGGGCCCACGGTGTGGTGGGGCCTTGCTCGCTCTGAAGGTGTTTTTGCTGAGAGGTGGCTCTCACCACGGGCTAGAGAGGTGGTGCGTGCCAGCCACTCTGTGTGCTATGATGGGGGCCGTGTGGTCTGCACCAAAGGCCTGCCGGATTCCATTGTCACAGATGAAAGTGATTATGAAATGCTGGTTTAACTGGTATTTTTACTAAATATATTGCCAGCTGCCTGCGGGTAAATTGTAAACCTCGACAGCAATTTCAGAAAGTGCCCTTTTACCCGCAGTCCAAAGTAAAGTGAACATTACTTTCTTTACTCAGAGAACACCCCAGTGGCAGCCTGTTTCCTTGATGACATGCTTCTGTTATAAATACCAGCTAGACATGTAATTTTTACTGTCTTTATAAAAGCAATTTCTGTTCCTGGTAAAAAATTGCAAATAGTAGAGACAAGGGGGTGAAGTAAAATGAAATTCTCCTCCTTTCTCTATCTTCCCCAGCCCCTGCCACTGCTCAGAGGTAGCTTCTGTTAAAATTTCACGTGTAGCTCTAGAATTTTCTCTGTGCATACTCATTGTCCTTTTTCGTTTAATCAAATGAGATCACTAAATCTTGTTCTTCAGCTTGCTTTTTTAACTTAACATTATATCTTATGTTATCTTCTTACAGCACATACAGGTTTAGATTTGCTTCATTCTTGTTAAGTGCTGTGTGCTAGCGCAGTGTTTGGACATGTCGTATTTAACTGTTCTCCTTGGGGCAAACACGTAGGTGGTTTTCCGCTTTTTGCCCTTAAAAGCCATGCCATAAAATGATCATCCACAAATGACACTGTGAACATATCTGGAGCTCTCTTTTTAAAATAAAGTGATAGCTTTTTCATTATATTGCATATTCTTTTTTTAATTAATAAACTTTATTTTTTGTAGCAATTTTAGCTTCATAGCAAAATTTAGCTGAAAGTACAGAGAATTCCCATCTACCCCCTTGCCCCCATGCACAGCCTCACCCACTGTCAGTCAACATGTCGTACCAGAGGGTGCAATTGTTACAGTCATTGAATCTACACTGACACATCATCATCACGAAAGCCCATAGTTTACGTCAGGGTTCTCTCTTGGTGTTGTACGTTCTGCATATACTTAAATTTGATCCAAAGTAGTACTTCTCTTGAAAATCTATAATTTTATTTTAGTTGCTAGAAAGATAGTAAATTGTCATTAAAACTATCTCTGTGAAAATTGATACATTTTTTAAAAGGCTTCTGGGCTTTTGAAATACAGGAATTTATTTTGAACTATGGAGAGACTTTAGAGGGTTAGAAAGAAATGGAAAGAACAGAATCAGGCTTTCTTTATCTTTTTTTTTTTTTGTTGAGACAGAGTCTCACTCTGTTGCCCAGGCTAGAGTGAGTGCCGTGGCATCAGCCTAGCTCACAGCAACCTCAAACTCCTGGGCTCAAGTGATGCTTCTGCCTCAGCCTCCCGAGTGGCTGGGACTACAGGCATGCGCCACCATGCCTGGCTAATTTTTTCTATATATATTTTTAGCTGTCCATATAATTTCTTTCTATTTTTAGTAGAGACAGGGTCTCGCTCTTGCTCAGGCTGGTCTCGAACTCCTGAGCTCCAATGATCTGCCTGCCTCAGCCTCCCAGAGTGCTAGGATTACCGGCGTGAGCCACTGCGCCCGGCCTCTTTATCTTTTAATGCCTCAAAAACATTGAAGTTGGCAGGGCAGGGTGGCTCCTGCCTATAATCTAGCACTTCGGGAGGCTAATGTGGGAGGATTGCTTGAGGCCAGAAGTTTGAGATGAGCTTGGGCAACATAGTGAGACCCTTGTCTCTACAAAAATTTTAAGAATTAGCTGGGCATAGTGACATGTGCCTATAGTCCCAGCTACTCGAGAGGCTGAGGCAGGAGGATCCCTTGGGCTGAGGTGTTCAAGGCTGCCGTGAGCTGTGATTTCACCACTGCACTCTACCCTGGTTACAGAGCAAGATGCTGTTTGAGGTTGATTGGGAATAGAAAAAATTAGATTGTTAATTCTCACAAACTCGGAGTTTAGAAGCACATTCACCTACATTACACTGGTCCCCAGTGTCCAGCAAGGCAGGTGTCCTCATCTCCTGCTCCTGGCTCACAGGTGAGACTGAGGCTTAGAGAGGTGAGGCGACCTGCCCAGAGGCAGGCCGGAGCTCAGGCCAGCCCTCTGCCTTGCATCCAATTCTGCTTTCTGCCCCTCCCCAACTCTGCTGGAAAAAGGCTCCCACACTCATTTAAGCTACCAGGCGTTGAATTTAGGCACTAAGTCCTATTGTAAGAAAAAACATTTGAAATTTCTACCCCTTCAGAACATTCCGAGAGGTGGAGCTGTGATCATCACTGGGTAATCTACTCTGGGTGAGGCCCTTCTGCTTTGTCTCTACATGAACTTAATAAATCAGTATGAAAGTTTTTTCTCAAATAGGCAATTGAATCTGAAGGGCAAAATCTTTCAATTGTGCAGATTTTAAAATAAATAATAATGTCTTACTTCCATTCTCGTTTGTCCGTTGTTATGGTAAGCATTCGAATACCTGATCACATAGCCGAGCTGTGAAGAGCAGGGTCTCTGGAGCCAGACATCGTGGGGGTGGCTCCCAGCTCTCCCACTCACTGTGGGCAGGCTCCTTAATCTCTCTGAGCCTCAGTTTCCTCATCTGTCAAATGAGGATAACAGTGGCACCTGCTTCAGGACCGTGGTGAAAAGGCTGCCCTCACCCCGCTACCCTCTGTGGTAATAGCGCCATTGTTTAGTACTGTTTGTTAGATTAGTATCATTCCCATTTTACAGAAGAGAAAAGTGAGGCTCCTAGCAGTCAGACAGGTGCTAAATGGCAGGCTTGGGATTTGAACCCGGAACTGCTGTGCTCAGGAATCCGCTGGCTGTTCCTCAGAGGGCTGGGTGGCAAACATTTCCTGCTTCCCAGTTCTGCAGGTCTCTGGCTCGACTGTAGTCACTCCAGAGAAGCTACAGACAGTTCATGAACAAACAGGTGTGGCTTTGTGTCCGTGAAACTACATTTGATGAAACAGGCAGCGGCCTGGATCTGGCCTTTAGTTGCTGACCCCTGTGCCCTAAGCCTGCCCTGGTGCGTCTCTCTGAAGAGACTCCATGGTTTTGGGGTCTTGGCTTAAAATTAAAAAAAAAAAAAAAATCAACATCTTATGCTGGTTTGAACTTGAGGCATAAGATGTGTCCATTCACCCCCGGTTCCCAAACATCCGCCCTCCCAGCACTGACGGGGCAGAGTTATGTCATCTTTCTGTGCCATCGCCACTAGGTGGAGGCAGTTGATAAGTGTAATCCTTTTGCTTTCCCTGGTTGAAATTTTGAAAAGAACCATAGAACCTTTAAGGGTATTTACCTAATTTAAGCCCTACTTGTAATATTGTAGCCATGAAGGCATTGTTAAGTGAACCATTGACCACAGGCCTCGGCAGTGCATCTCACAGCAGCCCTGGAAGACCCAGCCCAGCCGGTTTTCTGATTTAGCATTTAAAATGGCCTTGGCCTGGTTTAGCCATCAGTAAATGAGCCTAGATTATGAAAACCTTTTCCCCTCAAACTAAAGGAACCTCTTTTCTCTCTACAGTAGTGTAAATATGAAATTTTTTATGTGCTCAGTTATTTCAGTGGCTGACTTGATTTTTAATGAGATAGGAAGACAAGGTACTATAGATACTGTTAATCAGTCCACTTGAAAAGAAATGAACATTCATATGTGGTTTTTAAGCTTATTCTTCTGCCTCAGGGGAGGTCATTAGATGAATGTTTCTGTGTGTGTGTGTGTGTGTGTGTTGAGCAAGCTTTGTTTCCTGAGCTACTGCCTAGTGCCAGGTGCTGGGAACAGAAAACAGAGCAAGATGAAGCCGTGCGCTGGCGGCATTCTCAGATATGGGGGTCTGCGCTGGGTCGGGTGGGGCAGGTGGTCAGAGCTGGGTGCGTCAGGACATAGCAAGGTTTCACAGAGGAACCTGGTCTTCTTTAACCCCTCCCTTAAATCTGTTTGTCCTCTGTGTCCCCCAGTCACCCAGGACAGACAGCTGGGAGTCATCCTTGAAGCCTCTCCATGTCCAGTCCTTCACTAAGTTCTGGGCACTTTTTGTCACTAAGATCCATGTCAAAATGTTATTTCCTTTTGATCACCACTGTCACCTGCCTAGTCCAGGCCACCACTACCTCCTACCTGGACAGCAGGTTCCTCTCCTTTCCCTTCTAGTTCTAGTCCAGTCTCGGTTTGCAGGCCAGACCCCAGAGGGCCTTGAGCGCTGTGAATGGACTTCAAAATCACTTTTAGATGCTAGAGAAAAGTTGGTGAGCGCTTTCCTTGGGTTGGGGGGGGGGGTGACCTGGATGTGCTCTGCCTTGCACTCTGGGAAGGTACCTTTTGGGGTGCTGAGCATGGATTGGTGGGGTGCAGAACAGGGAGGGACAGCTGTCACAATGCAGAGATCTCTGCGCAGTGGACAGGTGCGGAGAGGGGAGATGGGGTCAAAGAACGGGCATTCATTCATTGACCTCACACTTAAGGGGCACCTCCCTTGTGCCATCAATGTGGTAGTCCAGATGGGGAAAAGTGAAGGCCCAGCCCTTTTAAAGAGTAGACAACAAACAAGAAAACAAATTGTTTACAGACTGTGTCAGTGTTGGGAAGGAAATAAATAGGGTGCTGTGATAGAGTAGACAGAGGGACCTGATTTAGAGAGGGGGGTCACGGATACCCTGGGGGGTGGATGTTGATGCTGAAGCCCAAGGGCTGAGGAGCCGGGAAGAGCTTTCTGGGCAGAGGGAGCAGCCTTTGCAGCTCCTCTAGGGGCAGGAAGGAACTTGTTGTGTTCAGCAAGGTGAGCTCCAGGTGGGAGAGTGATGGGGACAGGTGTGGGGAGGGAGGCGGGGGCCGGGTCAGGTGCAGCTCTGTGTGCAGAGGGGGCGGAGATGACTGCCTGGTGTGGGGGGAGAGCGTAGGAAGCCTGTGTGGGGAGGAATCCCAGCTTTGGTATCATATTTGCCAAGAAATAGCCAACTGGGGGGACGCAGAAGGAAGCAGTCCCTGAGAGGCGAGTGTGGTTTCTCTCTCCGCACGTGTCCCCCCGCCTCCACTGTGTTGTGCTGCGATGGTTCGCGTTTGTTTTTGAGGCAGCAGAGAGCGGGGTGCGGACTTGTGGGCTCTGAACTCAGGCCATTTCTGCCTTTGTCGTTGCTGCACCTCCTTTCCCTTCCCCCAGCATTTACAGAATTTACTGGGGCATTGGTTGTGAAATAGAAATGTGGATAACTAGCATTCACTCTGACATCTCCCTCAACACTTACTGAAGGCCTTAGCAACTGCATTTAACTTAGGCATATTTGCTTCATTTCAGTGGGTTTCATTTCACCCTTTGCTGTGTCCAGAGTCTTTAATGTCACCATAAGGTGCAGAGCTTGGAGGGCCTAGAAAATGTTTCTGAATGCTGTCTACAGTTTTTTTTTTAAATTAAATTTTTAAAAAAAATTTATAGGAGACTAATAATATGCTGTAACAGTGAATTGAATTGCTGAGTAATAGTCACTGTTCTCACATAGCCCATTAGGATGTAACTTTTTTTCATTTTTACCTGGCAGGTCATTACAGCTACTCTGAGAGTCGCGTGGAAAGGGACGGCCTGATCCTCACAAGCCGCGGCCCCGGGACCAGCTTCGAGTTCGCGCTCGCCATCGTGGAGGCCCTGAATGGCAAGGAGGTGGCAGATCAAGTGAAGGCTCCGCTTGTTCTTAAAGATTAGAGTGGAAAAAAATTGACCATCAGCGAAGTAGGCCATTTGTAATCCATTCTCATTGTGTTCTCTGAAAACGCGGGTAGGTTCACGTGCCGAGAAGCTGCCCTCGGTGCTGCTTTCGCGGAGTGTAGTTGTGCAGTGACAGCTACGCAGAGATCTCTCAGCCCACAAATTGTGTCTGTACATTTCCGAGCCTTGTTTGCACAATAAACGGAATTTAGCAAACTACTGACTGTTCCTTCTTTTGTCTTTTTTGTGAGACCAAGTTCATCGTCAGCTTCATGTGCAGCTCGTAACTGACCCTGTAGCTACTGAGAGACGAGAACAACGAACACGTACACGGCAAGGAGGAAAAGCATAAAAGCGAAATTTTAAGAGGCTTGTGATTTTCTCCCATTTATTCTAATGTGCCATTAAAAAATACCAATGAAGCTGGCTGTCATGGTGAATTTTTGTAAACCAGTTCCTCTTTTTCCTTTGTGGAAAGAGTCTTCGGATAGAACTGAGACTTTTCAAGTCCCAGCACCTTGTTTGCCCGTCCTCAGATAACAGAGCCTGGCATTCCGTGAGCTCCGCCCAGTTCCTGGTGGGCACGTGACCCAGGCCCGGCCAATCAGAGCCTCCTGTTCCCCTCACCACGTGACCCAGGTGAGCTCAGTCAGTCGGTGAGACAAGTCGAGGGCCTGTGTCGGAGCGGCTGGTGTTCTCCCTCCCGGAGCGGCCGAGGGGATGTGCCGTCCGCCCACAGCAGCCGTGGGCAGCCGTCTTGTCACCGTGAGGAAGGAACTTTCCTGCGAATGGCCGACCCCTGGTTTAGAAGGCAAGGCAGATGTTCATTTTTTAAAATGCGAGCACATGTAATTACACATTGTGACAAGCACACGAAAGAGAAAAGCTAAGGGAGAGGGGCCGCGCGGCGGCGCGGGGCGGGCCGGCCTCTGAGGCGGTGGCGAGTGCGCCGACAGCTGGAGCGACGCGCAGGTTCGTCGGCTCCGGAGCTGTTTGCCCAGCCAGTTCCTGCCGGGTGCCAGGCTGTGCCTGGCGCTGTTCGCGCAGTCTGTCCCTGAGCTTGTAATGTGGGAGAGGGAGGGGGACGAAAACCGATTTAAAAATATGTACATTCTTTGAAGGAAATTGAATTAGACTAAGGAGGCAGTGACGGGGATATCTTCTGCATGATGGTCAGAGAAGGCCTCTCTGAAAAGAGGTCTTGGAGGAAATCTGAGCAGACTTGGGTGTGACAGAGACAAGCAGGTGTCTGTTAAGAGCATGCCAGGCAGAAGAGACAGGAAGTGCAAAGGCCCTGAGGTGGGAGTGTGCTTGGGGCGTGGAGGAGCAGTGGGGGCAGGTTAAGGGGGAGTGGGTGGGAGGTGACCTTGGAGAGGTGGCCAGAGCCTAGTGAGCTGTGGAGACCTAGAATTGACTCAGGGATGGGAACCTTGGAGGAGAGACGTGACCCCAAGGCTCGCTCTGAGGAGAAGGGGCCGTTGGGAGCAAGCGTGCTCCCCAGGGCAGGACACTGCGACTGGTGGGCCGGCAGCATGGGGACCCAGGTGGGCCGAGAGGAGGGGCGTTGAGGCCAATTCCCACATTCTGACTTGAACACAGGTCAGGTGGAGATTCTGTGTCCTGAGAGGGTGAAGGAGCCCTTGGGGAAGGCCTGGGGGTGAACTTAGGGTTTACATTGGTGAATTTAGATGTCCCTAAAATACTCTTAATAAGGAAAGAAAAACTGGAGACTTGTTACTTTGAACATTACAAGTTGCCAATCTGAAAGTGACTTACTTGTCACTTATTAATACTGAGTGTTTGTAAACGCTCCCAAGTCAGCTGGGTGTTTTGCCAGCAGCCCCTACCTCTGAATAAGCTCCCTGGAATTTTAGAGATATCTACAGGAAGGGAGATGGTGAAAGAGATTAGCCCTTTGTTTGTGCCCTCAGGGCAGCAGGAAAAGGTGGTTCTAGATGGACATTTCTAAAGAGCATGTCTAACAGAAATCAGTGTTATCTGAGCCCTGGCCTTGTGGTGAAGGTTTCTTTTCCTGACAGCGTGTGGGGCGGGGTCTTCAGCAACCAGCTTTATCTAGCTTTCCGCATGTTGATAACATTTAAAAAGCCTCCACCCTCTCTATCTGCCCCTTCTTTCCTAGGCCAAACAAACCTGCTCTCTAACTTCAGTAAGGAAGGGTGGGTGGTCAAACACAGAAAAATGAGGAGCCAAAGTGCTGTGGACACTTGAAAAGTGACCTGGAGTCGGAATTCAGGTGTGTGGTGATGGCTTGACTGATTTGACCAAGCCACCAGTCAAGGTCACTCTTAGAGACAGCGACTGCTGCTTTGAGGGCCTAAGTGGCTTCCCCAAGGGCACTTGGAGAGTTAGGAAGGAGACTGAGTCTAGAAATCCAGTTTCTTGCAGGACAAGCAACTGACTGGAAGCAGTGGCTTGCCGGACAGGAGGCAGCGAGCCCTTGAGGAACCGAATTCCCAGAGGCCCTGGTCAGGGCGTTGACCCAGGGAAGTGATGGCCAAACTGCTCTTCTGAAGGGAGGTTTGCTTCCTGGTGCTAAATAGTACAACAGGGAAGGGGCCAGGGCTTACCGAGCATCAGCTGTGTACTGAGCACCTAGCTAGGTGGTCAGCTTCCTTTGTTGGGGTTTGTTGTTTGTAGATGTGTTTTCTTTCACACTTCATACAAAAGGGATCATGCCACCCGCTCCTTGCTTTGTCACTTACTATATCTTTGCTTTTCCTCTGCCAGTGTGTGGACACACACACGCTTGCTATGCCATTCAACTCAGTTCTACCAACAGCCCTACAAAGTGGCCGATGGTGTTGTCCATTATAAAAAAAGATGAAAAAGTCTTTTTAGAGGTCAAGAACCTGTCTGTGCCATAGGATTGTCATAAGAATCAAAGGCTACAATAATAAAAGGCAAAGTACGTTGTTTAGACCATGAAACTTGAATTATAAAGCATTATTTTAGTGTGGCCAAGTGTATTATCTTAGAGTCTGGTGACGTATTCTATATTCTAGGGTGTTGATTCTCTAAGGAATGAGGAGAACATTCAATTATCCTGAAGAATCACCTGGTCATTGTTTTAGAAAATGCCCTGCCTTTGCCCTTAGTAAGGGTAGGCAGCAGCAGGGACCTTGGCGGAGGAGCAGGAGTGGGTCCACGCTGCTCTCAGACACTTGCCTATTTGTCAGCTACGGCGTCTGCCCTCACACACACGTGGGGTCCGTCAGTGAGGTGCAGAGGAAGGGGCTATTCCTTTCACATCTGGGCTGGACACACTCTTTGTGATCCCAGTGTGGGGTCTTTCTGGAGCTGGCCCTTTCCCCAGACCCCAGCTGGAGTCCCAAGACATCCAGGCTGAGCCAAGCACTCCTATGGGACCAAGTGCTGAGGAAGTTCTTTAGCAATTGGAAGAGTGGGAATGATGGATTCACCATCATTACCATCATCATCACCACCATCATCATCATCATCATCATCACCACCACCACCACCACCACCACTATCACCATCACCATTATAACCACCATCACCATCATCATCATCATCATCATTATCATCACCACCATCACCATCACCACCATCATCTTCTTCTTCACTTCCTGCAGCTAGCATGGGCTGTTTCAGGATCCCAAACAAATCCCGGGCCAGCTGTGATCATCAGATCAGACCCATCTCCCCAGGGGCCACACACCTGCTGGGCCTTCTCAACTCAGCTGCTTCACAGAGCTGCTGGATTTTGCTTTTCAGTCCTGCATATGGTCACATTCTCAGGTTTTCTTTTTTAAAAAGTATTTTGTTTTTTCATTCAGCCTGCTCCTGGAGGTTTGTACTTGGCTTAAAAATAATGTTAGAATGGAAAGTTCATTGTCTTAAAAAATAAAGGAGGAAAGACAGAATCATGGGTAATGGAGGAGCAGCCTCCAGACACAAACCCCAGGTTAAGGATGACAAAATCTGAGTGGCTGTGTGGCGAGAGAGAGCCAGGGTCAAGATGTCATCCTCATTAGGCTCCATATCTTTGCTTCAGTGGTTTTCTTTAAAGCCAAGCAGAGGTAAGTAAGCCATAAAAAGTGTGCTTGGGCCAGGCACAGTGGCTCATGCCTGTAATCCTAGCACTCTGGGAGGCCGAGGAGGGAGGATCGATTGAGGTCAGGAGTTTGAGACCAGCTTGAGCAAGAGTGAGACCCCAACTCTACTTTAAAAAATAGAAAAAATTAGCCAGGTATGTGCCTGTAGTCCCAGCTACTCAGGAGGCTGAGGTAGGAGGTTTGCTTGGTCCCTGGAGTTTGAGGTCGCAGTGAGCTATGATGACACCACTGCACTCTAGCCAGGGGGACAGAGCAAGACTCTGACTCAAAAAAAAAAAAAAAAAAAAAGCATGCTTGGCTCAAGTTTCTGCTTTCCAAGGGAGAATAATATTTCAAAGTTTACTGAAGAGAAAATTGTGTTTTGTTTTTAGACTCAGATGGAATGTGGCCTGGTGTCAGTTCTGTATTCACCCTGTCCAAAGGGTTTGTCCTTCCAGCCCACCCCATCTGCAGGGTGGAGGCCTCAGGCCCTACTGGGGTGTGTAGTCAGAGTTACAAGATGCAGAATTCTCTCTGTTTGCATTGCTGAATGACCAGCCCCAGGAGGCAGAATGACCCTGAGAAAGCCTTGTTACAGATAACCTGCCAGTCAGGGGCAGGTAAAAGGATGGTGGTAATAATCACCCCCCCCAGATTAGGGGGAACAAATTGATGCAAGAATAACATGGACCAAGTTCACAGGCAAGAATGAGATCATCCTTGTTTCTAATACTTGGTTTTGCTTCCACGTCCCTGATCCAGGAATGACAGCCACTCAGCATACTTACGACAGAGTAAATCATCTCTGGATGATGGATAATACTATGTCATTAGTCCATGAGGCATCTAGCTCAGTGCCACCTGGGTCTTAAAGCACTTTTTTAAAGAATTTAATTATATGACAAATGCATCCATACCTGCTTGTTGGAAAAGACTCAAATGATACATGAACGCATAAATCAAGACTTGAAAGTTCTTTCCTCCCCTCCTTCCCTAATCCTGCTCCCTCTCCCTAAAGTCCCATTTTGGGGTCTCTCGCAGTCTGTTTTTCAGAAATTTATAAATGTGGAATCATACACACCCACACACATATTTTGTACATACACAGAGATTGTACACTGTAGTTCCAAAAATTATTTTTAGATAAATAAATGGGATCCTGTTGGGTACATTGTTTTGTAAATTGATTTTTTTGTTTTAAGAGAGAGGGTCTCCCTATATCACCCAGGCTGGACTCCAGCTCCTAGCCTCAAGCAATCTTTCCGCCTCTGCTTCTGGAGCTGCTGGCCTACAGGCGTGCTCTGGGCACCTGGCACAAATTGAATTTTTTGAAACTTAGTGTGTCTTAGAAATCTGCTGGTGTCCAGGTTGACTGGGCTTGTGTAACGGTCATACGGGATTCTACAGCACAACTGTAACTTATTTAACCATCCCTCTATTTATAGATTTCTCTCCAATTTTTAAAAACGTTATTTTTTTATTATGGTAAAATATACATAAAACTTACCATTCTAACCATTTTTAAGCATACGGATCAGTGGTATTTAATATATTCATCGTGTTGTGCAACCGTCACCACCTTCATCTCCAGGACTCTTCATCTTGCAAAACTGAAACTCTGTCCCCATTAAACTCTAATTCCTCATACCCTCATCCCCCGCCCCTGGGAGCCACCCTTCTACTTTCTCTGTGACTTTGACCTCATACAATATTTGTCTTTTTGTGACTTGCTGATTTTACTTAGCAGAATGTCCTCAATGGCCATGTTGTAGCATGTGTCAGAATTTCCTTCCTTTTTAAGGCTGAATAATATTCACTTGTGTGCATTTACCTCCTTCTGTTTATCCTTTCATCCCCTGTGGACTCTCGTGTCACTCTACCTGTCAGCTAGTGTCACTCGTGCTGCTGTGAACCTGGATGCATGCATTTTCTTTGAGATCCTGCTTTCAGTTCTCTGGGGTACATACCCCCAAGTGGAATCGCTGGATCCTATGGTAACTTTCACTGTGGTTTCATTTCCATTTCCCTCATGATGAGAAATGATGATGTTGAGCATCTTTTCGTCTGCTTATTGGACATTGGTATATCTTCACTGGAAATATTTTTTTAAAAGTGTTTTAGGGAACAGATTCTTGCATACATCTTTGTGCAACTGTAAATATCTTTAGATAATTTTTTGGATCAAAGGGAAGGCATTCTTCAATTTTAATAGATGATATGGCCAACTTGCCTTTCAGTCTTTTTATTTTTATTTAATTTTTTTTTTTTTTTTTTTAGAGATGGGGTTCCACTGTTGCTCAAGCTGGTCTCAAAACTCCTGAGCTCAAGCGATCCTCCCGCCTCAGCGTCCCAGAGTGCTAGGTTATAGGCTGGAGTCACTGCCCCTGGACTATTTTTATTTAAAAATCTTTACTGTGAAATAGCTTACATACAAAGATCTGATGAAAATGCAGATGGAAGCCTGGTGTTGGCTCATGCCTGTAATCCCAGCACTTTGGGAGGCTGCTATGGGAGGATCGCTTGAGGCCAGGAGTTTTAGACCAGCCTGAGCAACATAAAGAGACCCTGTCTCTACAAAAAATAGAAAAATCAGTTGGGTTTGGTGGTGTGTGCCTATAGCCTCAGCTACTCAGGAGGCTGAGGCTGGAGGATCCTTGAGCCCAGGAGTTGGGGGTTGCAGTGAGCTATGATGATGCCACTGCACTCCAGCCTGGGTGACAGAGTGAGACCCTCATCCCTAAAATAAATAAAATATAAACTCTCTTATTCTAATTTATCTATAAATTCTTTTGGGTTTTTATGTAGACATTCATATCATCAATTAGCTAATAGAATTTGGTCCCCTCTTTATAGCCGTTCATGTTTAAATTTCTTTTTCTTGCCATTCTATCCTTGTTAGAATCTCTAGCACAACACTAAATACAGGGGATCATGGTGGGCATCTTATGTCATGCTGGATTTTAAAGGGAATGAAATATAACATTTGGTGTAGGGATTTTTATTTATTTTTATTTTGGGGGTATATAATTGTATTAGGTTTCTTTTGTTGTGGTAACATATTACCGCAATTCTAGTGGCTGAGACATCCCACATTTACCATCTTACAGTACTGGAGGTCAGAAGTCTGACACGGATCTCACATCCACTTCTAGACCCTCTGCCCCATTCCTTGGCTCATGGCTCCCTTCCTCAGAACATCCTCAAAGCAAGCAGTGTTGTATCTGTTGGGGAGGAAAAACTTTACCCTTTTAGGTTCAGTCACTAGGGGCCCGCAAATTAGACTAACAAAAGACAGGTTAGCAGGAGAAAAGGCACACAATTTTTTAAATTCATATTTCACATGTGTGGAGTTCACAAAAAAGAAGTGAATCTCAAAAAAGTGTCTAGGCTCAGAGATTTATATAGCATTTTAACAAAGGAAAGGAGGTTTGGGCTTCAAGGGACAATGCATTGTGGGGAAGTGACTAGGAAATATTTGGAGGAAGCTGGTGGAAGATAAGGCTTATTTAGTAAGGTCTGTCTAGGAAGACTCCCCTCCGTGCCAACTCTTCATCTCTGGCGGTAAGAGTTTCTTTCCTCTTCCTGGTACAGAGGAAGGGGACACCTTCACATGGGAAATTTATGTCACTTTCACACAATTTATGCCCTGATTTTAGGCAAAAAGGGGAAGGCCACAGAACTCTTCCTGCATCTATCGATTCTCAGTTGCTTTCAGCTCAAAATAATCTTTATGCCAAAGCGACATATGTGGAGGTAGCCCATCCTGCTCCCCTTCAAATCTCTCCAAACTTTCTTCTGTAGTTGCATCTCTTCTCCAGCTGACTACAGCTGGGAAGGGAATCTATTACACTTTTAGGGATTCACGTGGTTACATTGGGTCCACCTGGGTAATACAAGCTACCCACCCCACTCCCAGCTCAAGGCTCATCACCTTAATCCTATCTGCAGGGTCCCTTGTGCCGTGAGTGGTGACACATTCGTAAGTTTGGGGGATTAGAGTAGGGACCTCTTTGGTGGCAGGGGAAGCATTATTTTGTCTGTCATAATATACTTTATTAGGTTAAGAAAATACACTTCCATTCTTGGTTTGCTGAAGAGTTTTTGTCATGAATAGATGTTGTAATTTATTGAATGTTTTCCTGCCTCTGTTGAAATCTTACGGCTTTTCTGTAACCATGGCAGGTGATATTAGGAGGTTTTCTAATGAGCTACTCTTGTACACCTGAGATAAAACCAACTTGGTCAGCATGTTTTATCTTTTGTATCCATCACCAGATTCTGTTTGGTAAGTATTCAGGATTTTTGCATCTCATAGGTGTGAGTTAAAAAGAAGAGAGCGTTCTGGGACACCCTAAAGTTTTATTTCTTGATCCAAGTCCTAGTTATATAGTGTGTTCACTTTGTGAAAATTCACTGAGTCATAGATTTTTGATTTGTATACTATTGTCTATGTGTTATAGTTCACCAAAAAGTTTACTTCAAAAAAGAACAAGTATTCTTCAATTGCTGGGTGCAGTGTTTATTCATGAAATCAAGCTTGTTAATTGGGCTGGTCAAATCTTCTCTTTTTATTTTATTTTTTTTAAATGTTTGTATTTCTTTTTATTTATGTAGAGACAGAGTCTCACTCTGTTGCCTAGGCTAGAGTGCCATGGCATCAGCCTAGCTCACAGCAACCTCAAACTCCTGGGCTCAAGCATTCCTCCTCCCTCAGCCTCCCGAGTAGCTGGGACTACAGGCATGCGCCACCATGCCCAGCTAATTTTTTCTATATATTTTTAGTTGTCCATATAATTTCTTTCTATTTTTAGTAGAGATGGGGGGTTTCACTCTTGCTCAGGCTGGTCTCGAACTCCTGAGCTTAAATGATCCACCCGCCTCGGCCTCCCAGAGTGCTAGGATTACAGGCATGAGCCACCACACCCGGCTCAAATCTTCTCTTATTTCTATCCTTACTTATTTTTTATATATGTGAGCTAGCAATTACTAAGAAAAGTATGTTAAACTTTCTCATATGATGCATTTGTCAGTTTCTTCTCATAGATCTGTAAATATTTGCTTTATATACCTGGAAGCTGTATCATATGCATGAAGGTTTAGAATCATTATCTCTTCCTAGTGAGTTGAATTTTTCTCATTACATCATCCTCTTTATTGTTAATAATGATTTTTACTTTTGTGTCTATTTTAAAAGCTCCTACAGCTTTTTTGTGGCTACCACTTTCCAGTTTCTCTTTTTCTACACTTTCAATTTTTTAGTGTCGTTATATTTTGGGAGCACTTCTTGTGAATAACATATAGCCAAATTATTTTAAAACCTGACCTGACAATGTTTTCTTTTAACTAGCATCTTTCTTTTTCTTTCTTCCTTCCTTCTTTCCTTCCTTTTCATTCATTTATTTATTTATATTTTTTGTAGAGATGGGGTCTTGCTATATTGCCCAGGCTGGTCTCAAACTCCTAGCCTCAAGGGATCCTCTCAGCTTGGCCTCCCAAAGTGTTGGGATTACAGGCGTGAGCTACTGCTCCTGGCCTCACTAGCATCTTTCTTCTGATTCTCATTGTTGCAGTTGAGAATTTAGTAGTCTAAGTGCTATTCCTTTTTAGGTGATTTTTCCCCCTATTCCTTTGGCTGCTTCTAAAACTTTTGCTTGTCTTTAGTGTTTTGCAGTCTCACTGCAAATCCAGGATTTGTGAATCTATTTGATTTCCTCCCTCCTCTCCTCCCTGCCTTCTTTCCTTTCTTCCTTCCAGTTTGTTGGGGTTTATTAGAATTTCTAGATTTGAGCTTTTGTATACTTCAACAATTCTGGAAAATTCTCATCAATTATCTCTTCAAATATTGCTTTTTCCCTCATTCCCTCGGGTCTCTCCTTCCTGAAAATGTAACTTACATCTTTCCATTCTTTATGCTGTAATCTGGGTATGATTTATTTGTCCCCATCAAATCTCATGTTGAAATTTGATCACCAGTATTGGAGGTGGGGCCTAATGGGAAGTATTCGGATCTTGGGGGCAGATCTCTCATGAATAGATTAATGCTCTTGCTGGGCAGGGAGTGAGTGAGTTCTCACTTGGTTAGTTCCCAGAGCTAGCTACTAAAAAGAGCCTGGCACCTCCTCCCTCCCTCTGTCTCTCTCTCTCGCCTCGCTCGCTCTCTGGCCTCCTCTCTCACCATGGATCTCCGCACATGACAGCACCCCTTCTCCTTCCTCCATGAGTGGAAGCATCCTGAGGCCCTCACTAGAGGCAGATGCTGGTGCTGTGCTTCTTGTACAGCCTGCAGAACCATGAGCCAAATAAACCTCTTTTCTTTATAAATTATCCAGGCTCAGTTATTCCTTTATAGCAACACTAAATGGACAAAGATACTTTCATATCTCTTAACCTCCTTTTCATATTTTCCATTCCTTTGTTATTTTGTACTGTTTTCTGTGTAATTTTCTCAGGTCCACCAACTAGTTCATAATTCTTTAGTTGTCTCCATTCTAGTGGCTAGTGCCTCCATTGATAGAATAATTTTCATTATTATATGTACATTTTATTTTTAAATGTTTTATTTCATTCTTTTTTGTCTTTGTCCACTTTGGCTGCTAAAACAGAATATCTGAGACTGGGAAATTCATAAAGAACAGAAATTTATTGACTCAGTTCTGGAGGTTGGGAAGTCCAAGATCAAGGTGCTGGCTCTGGCGAGGGCCTTCTTGCTGTGTCATCACATGGTGGAAAGGCAAAGAGGGTAAGAGAGAATATAAGAGGTGTTGCATCCACTCCTGTGATAATGAACCCATTCCTGAGATAATGGCATTAGTCCACTCAGGAGGGTGGAGTCCTTGTGACCTAAACACTTCTTAAATGTCTCATCTCTTAATACTGTTACAATGGCAATTAAATTTCAACATGAGTTTGAATATGAGTTCAAACATGTTTGTTTGTTTAAACATTCAAACATTCAAACCATAGCACTTTCCAAATCTATTTATTGTATGAATATATTATTTACTCAATCACATTAAACACACTTGTTTTATGTTCCATGTCTGATAACTCTGTAATCTGAGGTCTTTGCAGTTTTATTTCTGCTGCCTGTGGTTCCTGCTGCTCTTATTTATGGTGCTTGGTTTCCTTTTGTATTTTGTGGGTCTTGCCTGGGAAGTGTTCTTTTCCCTTTATTTTATTTTTCATTCTGTAGGAATTCTTTGAAGTTTGGACTAAAGTTGAAGTCTTCCAGAGAGAGTTTGCATTGCTTCCGAAAGTCAGCCGAGGATTCCATCATTCCAAGATTTTGTCTGTGTGAGTGTGAGTGTGTGTGTGTGTGCACATGTGCATGCGTGTATGTGTGTTTGGACCTGTATTGGTTTCAGGGTTCTGTGCAGGAAATAGAAACCACTCAGTGTATTTTAAACACAGAGGGATTTAATACAGGGTATTAGGTGCTTATAAACCAGGTGCAGGAAAAACTGGAAGGGTAGAAATCAGGAGGTCTTCCCTGGAACCATTGCATTCAGGAATACATCACCACAATTTTGATTCAGGCATACGGAAAGCTAGCATTACAAGGCCACTACTGCTATTTCAGCTGTTATCATAACAACCACATCTACCACAAAGCTGCTGATAAAACCCGAAATGTTGGGTTTGGCTACTGCCATAACTGTCTTTTATTCTCTTGTCTTCATGACCTTGGTGGCCAACAGACAGACAGCCTCCATCTCAGTTCCACTTACCAGATCTCATGCAGGTCCTTGCAATTGGCAGAATGTAATTCACATCTAGAATCCTAGCTGTAAAACAGCTTAGGTTTTTATTTTCCAGGGTCTATGATACAGGAGTTAGAAAAGGGTGTTGGGTCCTATTGCTCATGTCTAACACAAAACTACCAGGTAGTGTTTTCACTGCTCTGTAACTGCTCTATTCTTGTTAGCTTTTGCCTAGTATGTCTTTTCCACCCCCTTATTTTTAACCTATAGGAGACATTATTCACTGGCTACTGAACACTCATTTTTTTTTTTTTGAGACAGAGTCTCGCTGTGTTGCCTGGGCTAGAGTGAGTGCTGTGGCATCAGCCTAGCTCACAGCAACCTCAAACTCCTGGGCTCAAGCGATCCTACTGCCTCAGCCTCCCGAGTAGCTGGGACTACAGGCATGCGCCACCATGCCCGGCTAATATTTTCTATATATATATATTTTTTAGTTGGCCAGATAATTTCTTTCTATTTTTAGTAGAGACGGGGTCTCGCTCTTGCTGAGGCTGGTCTCGAACTCCTGACCTCGAGCAATCCACCCGCCTCGGCCTCCCAGAGTGCTAGGATTACAGGCGTGAGCCACCGCGCCCGGCCTGACCACTCATTTCTAATATTCTTCTCTCTTGTTTACTTTTACTATATGTATAGACTGGAGGTGACCATCCTCTCTTGTCATGTGACACAGTTTTGATTAGTGAAACAAAAGCAGAATCTGGGGAGGTTGAGAGCTCTAGGGAGGTTTTCCTTTTCCTGAAAAAGGGGGAAATCAGACCAGTGTTGCTTCTTTCCCCTTTCTGCCTTGAATGTGGACGTAATGCCTGGAGCCTTGGTAGCTATTCTGTGACCATGAAGAAAAGGCCAAGAGTATTGCTGAGTTACCTTCCCTGTGCTGCTGAACCAACATCAGCAGCCACATACTTCCAGACTCCTTATATACAAGAAAAATAAACGTACTTTGTTAAGCCACTGTTAGCTGGTGTTTCTTTTATTTGTACTTAAAAGTAGTCCCAACCAATATATCTTTCTTTTTATGTGTCTTTTCTGAATAATACATAGATTTGTTCTTGATGTTAACTTAATCTGAAAGTCTCTTTTTATTTTTATTTATTTTATTTTAGAGACAGAGTCTTGCTCTCTTGCCTGGGTAGAGTGCAGTGGCATCATTGTAGCTCACTGTAACCTCAAACTCCTGGACTCCAGAGAACCTCCTGCCTCAGCCTTCTGAGTAGCTGGGACTACAGGTGCATGCCACCATGCCCAGCTAATGTTTTTTCTTTCTTTTCTTTGCAGAGATGGAGTCTCGCTCTTGCTCAGGCTGGTCTTGAACTCCTGATCTCAAGCAATCCTCCCACCTTGGCCTCCCAGCATGCTAGGATTACAGGTGTGAGCCACTGCACCTGGCCAGGTTGAAAGTTCTTTTTCAATGGGAATTTAATTCATTCCCCTTTTGGGATTACTGATGTTTTGAGTTATTGCTATGATTTTATACTTGCTTTTTACCATGTTTTCTTTTTATGTTAAATTTCCTTTCTTCCTTGCCATTTTTTAGATTGATCATTATTTTCTTTTTCTTTTTTTCTTTTTAGAGACAGGGTCTTGCCCTGTTGCCCAGGCTGGAGTTCAGTGGTATAATCATAGCTCACTGTATCCTTGAACTCCTGGGCTCAAGCCATCCTCCTGTTTCAATCTACTGAGTAGCTGGGACTACAGGCATGTGCCATGACACTTGGCTAATTTTTTCTTTTGGTAGAGGTGGGATCTCGCTGCATTGCCCAGATTGGTCTCAAACTCCTGGCCTCAAGTGATCCTCCTGCCTTGGTCTCCCAAAATGCAGGATTAGAGGCATGAGCCAATGCATCTGGCCTAGATTGATCATTTAAAAATTTTTTTTTCTTCAAGTGGCTTAGAACTTGTACATTGAATTTCTCCTGTCCCAACTGAGACAATTTCCCAATATTTTTAATTTTTGTGCTATAGTTTGAATAATTTCATTTATCTTTCTTTATGTTCACTGATCCTGTTTTTGCAGTATCAATCTGCTGTCAATTTCATAAAACAATTTTTTTCAGATATTGCATTTTTCAGTTCTAAGATTTCCATTTGATTCTTAAGAGTTTCTATATCACTTCTGAAAATACCTTATATCTTCACCCATTATATCTTTCTTATAAAATCTGTAGCATATTTATAATAGTTATTTTAGAGTCTTTGCTGATTGCAGTATTTAGATTATCTGTGGATCTGTTTCTATTGACTTCTTTTTCTCTTGATTATGGGACTCATCCTGCTTTTTTGCATGGCTCAGAAATAAATTGGGATCATATACTGAACATTATGGATGATACATTATAGAAGATTGGTTTCTGTCATCTTCTTCTGAAAAGTGATAAATTTTGTTTTAGAAGGCCGTTAAATTACTGGCAGATAACCTTGATCTTGTGGTGGCTTGATTCTAGGGTTTGTTGGGGAAGGATTGTTTGAGGTTTGCCCTTAGTTTGGGATGTGGCCCTCATTTCTAAAACATGGCCTTTCTGGGGTTTTAATAGAAAACTCAGTGTGTTTACCAAGTACGTCTAACTTGGCTGGACTTGAGTTCCAAACTATTTCCACAGCTGGGCAGTGGCTAAAATCTCTGCTCACTTCCTCTGGCTTTTCTTCCATTTGTCACTTTCCACTGAGCCCCTTGGAGTCTTGAACTCTACACGCACAGTTCAGGATTTGGCCAAGTATTTCAGGGTATTCTGTGCACAAATTCTGGGGCTTCCTTATTTCCAGGATATACCTTCCCTTGATTTCCAGTTATTCTGGCAGTCCGAAATCCAACTTCTGTCTTTTCAGTGCAGGAAGACTGCTACTTTCTGTTTGAGTCTCTGGCATGCTGAGAGGATGAGAGAATGCACTGGGGGAAAATCTGGCTGCACGTGGCTCTCCATTTGCTTCCCCTCCTTGAAGAGCACTGACCGGTTGCTGTCCAGTGCCTTCGGATAATTGGTTTTGAGATTTTGTCCTGAGTTTATCAGTGTCATAGGCAGCAGGATTAATCTGATGCAAGTTTCTCTGCTACTACTTGAAGTGGAACTTCTCCTCTAAATTTTTAATGTACACTTAATCATATTCAATAATGTCCAGAATTAATCAATTCTATCCTCTCCTCCAAAAAGACAAAAAACTCATCCTGTTTTCACTCTGCTCTTCCTTCTCCTTAATCTGGGGTCTTAGTTCTCTACTATTATTAATTTTTTAGTTATGTATGAAAATGACTTAAAGTATAAAGTTGTAGCATTTGCTTTGCTCACCATTGCCCACTGGATACCACATATTGCTACTTTTCAGATTCTTCTTGTTGCTCTTGCTAGGTTGCAATATTTGAGAAAGTCTTTCAGAGAGCAAGTCCGAGTGTGAAAAACTTCTTGAGGTTTTGTATGTCCTAGGGTAGTTTATTTTGACCTTTCACTTGAACACTAATTCGGCTGAGTATAGGACTTTGGTGATGGTGTTTGATGATATTGCTCCATTTTCTTCCAGCATTCTGTGTTGCCACGGCTCATATAGTCCTTACTCCTTTGTAGGTAACTTTTGGCTTTTCTCTTTGGAAGGTTTATTCTCTTTATGGTTGGTGTTCTGAAGTTTTGGGAAACGCGCAGGTGTGGTCTTATTTCCAAGCAAATCATTTGGCATTCCCTGGGCCCTTTCCACGTGAAGACTTGGATTTTCCTTTGGATCTGAGAAATTTTCTTCTGTTACATTTTAATTATTTCTTCTCTGTCACTCTCTATTCCTTCCTTCTCAGATTCTAAATGTCTCTTAACTTTTCTTCATAATTCCTATCCTTTCGCTTTTATACAAAATGGCCTGTTCTTCTTTCATGGATATAATATTCTCTCTGATCTCAGAATATCGTTTTAACATCTGTTTGCTTTGTGAAGTGTTTTCATGGGGGTTAGTCTTTATTTACTGAGTTTTGTGTTTTTCTTTTTTATTTTATTTTTTGAGACAGAGTCGCCCGCTGTCACCTGGGTAGAGTGTAGCAGCATCATCTTAGCTCACTGCAACCTCAAACTCCTGGGCTCAAGCGATCCTCCTGCCTCAGCTTCCCAAGTAGCTAGGACTACAGGTGCGTGCCACCATGCCCGACTAATTTTTATATTTTTAGTAGAGACAAGAGACGGGGTCTTGGTCTTGGTCAGGCTAGTCTCAAACTCCTGAGCTCAAGCGATCCTCCCGACTTGGCCGCCCAGAGTATGAGGATTATAGGGTGAGCCACTGCACCCGGCCTGCTTTTCTTGATATTAATTTTACTCAAATGCTTGGTAATCTTTAATTTTTTGTGTATATTGGACAATCCCTACTCTCCTGTGTGTTGGCCCAGGTTCTGATTACATGGGCTTGCCTCTGGTAACTGCTTAAGAGGAAGCACCATGCTTCTGGACAGAGTGGTTAGTAGGGACGGATGCTCTCTGTCAGGAAGCACTTTCCATGCTGTGTAATGTGCCTCTGTCACCAATGCTCTGGTCTGTGGGCACACACTCATGGACACAGCCTAGCACAAGGAGGTGTGGAAGAGGACCAAGCTGGCTGGATGACCTGGAAGTGGTTCCCTAGATGGTCACCCTGACTCTGCCTCAGGGCTTCTTCTCGCCCCTTATTTCCATAAACTGCAGAGCTTTCCAGAAGTCAGAGCTACCTTCACAGAAGTCATCTCCTATAGATGTTTTTGCCTTTCTTTTCCTTTGTTCTTATTTCTCCATCAAACCAAACCCATCTGCTTTCTTTCATGAATTCCTGAAACAGTCTGGTATACCAATAGACATTTTTTTCCAGTTATGGGTTTATTCTTAATTTCAGGAGACTTTCAGATGTTTAGCAGAAGGGCAGGGCCCCACAGGCTAGGCCCTCCTCATAACCTTATTACATTACTGGCTGTGAACTATAAAACAGTTGTTTGGTACCACTCTGATTAATAACATCATGTGCCTTGTCTTGGTCGATGTTCATGTCTACAGGAAATCCTGCCAACATCAGGATTTGTAACCAGAAAAGGAGTTGAAAACATAGCCTCAAAATTAGGCTGTCAAATTTTAGGAGAAAACCTTTCAGTTAAATTCCCACCTCGGCCGGGCGCGGTGGCTCACGCCTGTAATCCTAGCACTCTGGGAGGCCGAGGCGGGTGGATCGCTCGAGGTCAGGAGTTCGAGACCAGCCTGAACGAGAGTGAGACCCCGTCTCTACTAAAAAAAAAATAGAAATAAATTATCTGGCCAACTAAAAATATATACAAAAAATTAGTCGGGCATGGTGGCGCATGCCTGTAGTCCCAGCTACTCGGGAGGCTGAGGCAGTAGGATCGCTTAAGCCCAGGAGTCTGAGGTTGCTGTGAGCTAGGCTGATGCCACGGCACTCACTCTAGCCTGGGCAACAGAGCGAGACTCTGTCTCAAAAAAAAGAAAAGAAAAAAAAAAATTCCCACCTAGAACCAGTTATGGAGAAGTGAGATGATAAACCATTCCGGAAAATACAAATGCACTTCTAAGTCAGCCACAGCTTGTTCTGGTACACACAGATGTATACATAACACAGTAAGTTTTATGTGCAGCTGAGGGTGTGGCCTTTATGATTCAGAAGGAATAATGTGTTTGTATAGATGGAAATGGGCATTTGGGTGAGGATGAAGCAAGGACAGAATGACAATTCATGCTGGGTGGGTGGTAACACCTCTTTTTGGTTATACTAAGGCTGTTCAGGGAAAATGCTATATCCATAAAACTGACTTTTTGTGGTTACTAAATACATAGAATCTTTAAACATTACAATTTAAGAAAAAATTATGGCCGGGTGTGGTGGCTCATGCCTGTAATCCTAGCACTCTGGGAGGCTGAGGCGAGAGGATTGCTTGAGCTCAGGAGTTCAAGACCAGCCTGAGCAAGAGTGAGACCCCGTCTCTACTAAAAATAGAAAGAAATTAGCCAAACAACTAAAAATAGAAAAAATTAGCCAGGCATGGTGGCTTGTGCCCGTAGTCCCAGCTACTCGGCAGGCTGAGGCAGAAGGATTGCTTGAACCCAAGAGTTGGAGGTTGCTGTGAGCTAGGCTGATGCCACGGCACTCTAGCCCAGGGAACAGAGTGAGATTGTGTCTAAAAAAAAAAAAATCTAAAAAAAATAAAAGAAAAAATTACATAAATAGAAGTTTTCTGCATGCTAATACTCCAGGTTCTAGAGGATAAAAATTTTAAACGAACATTTCAGTTGGGTAAATAAGTTTTTTAATGAGATGCTTATCAATCTCATCTTGCCAAATGAGAGGCAGCAATCTATTCAAGTTTGTGGGTTCTTGCAAAAGAAACAATCGAACTGATTCAGCCTCAACTAGATGTGGAAGAAAAAAAAAAAAAAACCCACGTAGTTTCAAAAACAAAAACAAAAACAGATTTCTGGCTGCTACCCTCAAAATCCTCCTACGCAGCTGATGTTCCTAACAGGATCAGCAAATGTGTTTCACTGTTCTGCAGCACGGCCTCACCGAGGAGCCCCGGACTGGCGTGTGCCAGGAGCAGGTTTGGTCTCAGTGGCAGTGACTTTCTTGCTCTGCTCTGCGTAAGTGTCTTTGAAAGAAGGTAGTGTGGCTCTAAGGCTGATCCTGATGTCGCTGTGCAACATTTCAGCATGCCCAGCACCGTGCCTGGCAAACAGCAAGCTCCTGACAGCTGGGAGCTGTGAACACTGTCGAACACATCTGCAGGACAGTCAGACCAGCCCAGTTCCATCCCGAGACACTTCGGAAGACAAGGCTACATTGTGTGGAGGAAAGCATGCCACCATTCAGACTCGCTGTCATTGTGCTTTTTCTGCACACTAAACTTCCCGTGGTACCAGGTAGGTTTCCACTGTACCAAGTTAGAGGAGCAAATGCAAAGTTGAGATACAAAAACAAAAAAGTTAGGGCTTGACACATCTATGGAAAGATAAAATTGTGGCAATGCTTTAAGAAAAAAAAGAAGTGCACGATTAAGTGGACTCTTGTTTTCTTTGGAATGTGGGTATTATAATTTGTATGGAAGTGACGCATAGGGCTTTGAGGTGCCTCCCCCAGCCCGGCCTCTGCGCTGGCAGTGAGAACCCAGCCCGTGCTGTCTTCACAGTTCTCGGCCCATGCGAGCACAGGCCACCTGGGCTCCTGCAAACACCAGACATGTAATTAGAGGCTCCTGGGCCGGGATGATGCGGTGCGCAGACAAGTCTTATCCTGTGCTGAGCTGCTGTGGCTGCTTGAAGTTGCCTCTGCAGCCTGGAGCTGGTGAGCGGAGGCTTCGGTGACTCACCCAACTGCAGGAACTGTCAACTGGCTTCTGCTCGGCCAAGAACTTTTATCAATTACTAAGCAGAGACACTGTGTACAAGGACACTAGTTCATCCAAGAACATCAGGACAGCCAGGAATTCAAAACATACAAAATACAGCTTCCTGCATGCTGTGCCCGAGGCAGCTCCGAGTTCTCAGCCAGAGGGTTTGGGGCTCAGGCCAGAAAGACACGACTCATTCCGACTCACACAAGAAGGGAGTGTACAAAAGTCATGCAGTCTCAGGGGAAGGCACTGGGCCTTCACATCCTCAAGACTGTACAATGAAGAAATATGCATGAAACGTGTGATTAAGATGTTTATTTGACGTGAATCCAAAGTTATTTCCAAGGAATGAAGGTGCTGCCTTTCTACAAAAAAGCAGAATGTCAAGTTAACTGATAACACGTACATTCCTAAGGACGGGACCCTTGGTGACAACAACTTTTTTTTTATTTAGTGGGGAAAAAAAGCAGATTTATGGATTTCCATGGATGCTGTTTTAGTGAATTTGCTTGTGGTTCCTGGTATCACAGGGTGTGAGATGACGGCATCAGGGAGGTAGCTAAGCCAACAGCCTGGTAGCTCTCCTTCTGAGACGGGTGCCAGTGAGAACTCGGAGCAGAGCCCTTCCCATCCATTCCCAAGCCCCGTCCCCACACCAAACCCACCTGCTGCCATGTGGCAGAGGACATTGAGGAACAAGTGATAGCCACAGAGCCGCCATGATGTAAATGGTTTCCTCAGGTACAAAAAACATGCACATCAAGTATGTCTGCCACTCTGAATTCCGGGCAGATAACACGAAAGCAGAGGTGAGCTTGTTGAAACACGCTCTAGTAACAGGTTCTTAGTGGCTTCGGTGGAAGTTTGGTGAAGTTCGATACATTCAAGTGAATAGCAAACATGAAAACTCACAACCACCAAGTTACACTAGACATGCCTAGATTATATTGTTTCATGTAGTTACAAGGGGTGAGAGGCAAGGCCAACCGAGTTTGAACAAATTTGAAACTTCCACCCAATTGTACTCACCTCTTCTTTCCCCAAATATCTCTTTTAAAAGTTGTATGATTCACCTAGAGAGAGGAAAAGGGCCAGAACCTTGTAAATTGATCTGTAAAGAAAACAAGTGCCTGAGTGTATTTTAGTTTGAGTGAAACTTATTTTCTTAAGGACTAGAAGCTTGGGGCTTTTGCACTGCATTAGAAATTCATACCTTGCCTCCTGGCTCCTTACACATTTCAGATTAAAAAATGTGGCACCTCAAGGCTGTGGATATCTGGAGGCCTTCAAAAGAAAAACCATTCATGACTTCTCTAAGTTTAAAGTAGTGTCTTTACTAGAGCCAGTGCTAGCATTAATGTTGCAGGAAACCTTGGCAGATCAAAGTTAACATGCATCAATTCTATCCTTTCAATTATAATTGCCATAATGTAGAGTTACATGGCAACAAATTTTTAAAGTTTTATTAGCTTTTTACAAAATGCTTAACAGAAGGCCAAAATTGATTTCTAAATTAGTTTTATAAAACAGGATCTATATGTTCATTTTGAAAGTAACTACTTCCAAATCAGATACCAGATGAGCATTACGTCAATGTCCTGGTTTTGATAAATTACCTAAGATGTTATGCTGGGGGAAACCTGGGGAATGGACACAGGGGACATCTCAATTTTTGAAACTTCTTGCTATGATCTCTAATCACATCAAGATAAAAAGTTAAAAAAAAAAACAACCTACGTATTAAACTTTGATAGGAGCTTTACTTATTTTTAAAAAAGCTCCAATATACCCTAAAACTATTAGTTATGTGATGAAGTTAAGAACCAAAATAGAGAAAGCTTAAAATATATTTTGATTCTGAAGCTAGTAGACATGTAAATGCAATTCTCTTTTCTCTAGTCAACTACAAGTAGTTCTAGAAGATTCTATGGACCTTTTTTTGTTTTCTTAAATAGGGCCCCTAGTAGTGAAGACACATCTTCTTAAAGATAGTTCTTACTTTTCATAACATAATTAAGACATCCCTTGAAACCTAGAGAGGGATAAGCAACCAACATTATCAAACTTCCATTAGTGTGGTTTTAGAATTTAAAAATAAGAGGATAGGCAACTCATACTTGATTATTGCAGTATAGAAATTGGCAAAACTTTCTATTACCCAAATTTGGAACTGACTTACAAAAGAGCCCTCTTGACCTTAGCTTCTGTTTCCTGCCATGAAAGGGTACCTTAATAATCAGTCCCTTAGCTTTGCGTAGTATTGTGTTCTTGGATGGTCTCCCACGTATTGAATGAGAAATGTGAGGCCCGGGCAAGCTACGTGAATCCTTCATAAGTTAAAGGTCGAGCCTGGCGCCTAGATTTGCCAACTTTAGGCCAGTACTTTCTTACCAGATACATCTGTCTTTATTAGAGAACTCAACAATGCATACAGTGGCAGCTAATAAGCAGCTGTTTTCCCACTGGTACTTGACTTAGCAACAGCTAAGAATGTCACAAGTGCTGGCCTTGGCCATGAGAACTCTTTAGAATTCAACCTGCTTTGTGTGCTGGTTGAGGAACACACTGGCAGGTGGTGCTAGGGACTGCGTTCTGTAGTGTGGCATCAGCGTGGCAGGTAGGCAGGCACATTTGCTTGGCTAGGAAAAATTAAGGAAAAAGAATATTCTTACAAACTCAAGGAAAAATACAAAGGTAAGATGGAAGCAAATACAGAACTAATGAAAGATATTCTTGACCACAAGACAAAGAAAAGGTAGTGAGAGCAGGGGAAAGAGGCCAAAAAAATTAGATGAGGATAAAGTAGTGCGAGCGCTGCATGCAGACATTCGGTCAGCCAGCACTGACTGGGCTCTGGTGCCAAGCAGCACTAGGCACCAGGACAGGAAGAGGAGCTGAAATCCCTGCGCTGGGCGAGCTGACCCTCTCTGGGAAGGGTGGAGCACGCACCTCCACGGCCTGGAACCTGCTGTCTCTACCTCCCAAGCATCTTTCAAAGCCATTGTTTTTCTCCATCTTCACTGCCCAACACTCAGTCTCAAAAGCCTCTGTCCTTAAGCCTTCCTGTTTCCTTCTGCTTCTCTCCAGTCTGTTCTCCACAGCAGACACTGTCCTCATTTTAAAACAAATCACATCACATTCTTCTCCTGCTTAGGATCTCTTGGTAGCATCCACCATGCTTTTCCATTGCCCATCCTACTCCTGCCAGTGGCGTTCAGCTTCTGGAACATGCCTGGCTTTTTCCTGCTTCAGGGTCTCACATGCATTTGCTTCCTCTGCTGGTAACACCTCCCTACTCACTGCCCCATGCCCCATGCCCCTGACTTCATTCTTACCCTGCAGATCTTACCACCCCAGAGAGGGAGGGTCTCCTTGTCATCTGTCCTCGTTGTCCCCACTGTTCATTACCTTTTTAGCTCTTATGTTGTAATTATGATCTGCTTTAAACTCCACAAGGGCTGGGATGTGTCTGTTTTCCCAGTATCTAGCATGTGGTTGGTATTCAACAAGTGTCTGTTGAATGAACTCCCCAAGCCCATTTCTTCATCTGCAAAATGCTAGAAGGATACCCAACTCTTAGATGATCCCAGAAATAGTTCCCACTTGTCAGGTCCTTACTATGTACCAGTTACTGTGGTTCTCATGCACTTGTCACAAGGTAATTCCCACCCCTTTGCCCATTTTATCAGTAAGAGACCTGAGGTAGAGATTTTAAATAATCTGCCTAACACAGAATTAGAAAGATGTAGAGTTGGAATTTCAGCCCAGATAATCTAATTTTCAAGTCTTCACTCTTAACTCGGGAGAGTGCCAGGCACAGGGCAGTGCTCGGCTGAGGTCATGGCTCCTGCCCTCACTCAGGAGGTTACAAAAACCCTGGGGGGTAACAAGTGACTCAGGAGGGCAGCACAGCTTTAGCAAAAGGACAAAGCACCCTCACAAACAGCACTCCAGCCCCTCTTCCGTCCAACGGCTGCGAGAAGCACATTTGTCTGCTATCTCTGCGGGGCCAGGGTAGGCAGGGATCCCTTGGGTAGCCTCAAATGAGCAAGAAGCAAAGCCTACCGAGTGACCTGGACCTAGTCCTAAAACTCAAAAAGTCAAATCAAGTCCACCCATCAGACCTGGTCTGTCCCATTACAATCTCCCTGATGTGGACCTGCCCATGTCTATCTGTTCTGATGGCAATACCAGAATCCTGTTCACTTTCTTGTTAAAGGTAAATTACGAACAGCTCATTTTCACTGTACACTTCTATAATTCATAAAGTTGCTCAAATTATTTGTCATTTTAAAGAATGAGAGTAGGCTTCAAGTGTGTATTAAACTTCAAAAGATCTTCCCTTGTGCTTAAAAATGATAATGCTGTCAAATTGCTTCATTTCATAAGAGTTTAGGCAAGAAACGTTACTAATGGTGTCATAAATATTATAACTTTATTAAAATGAAAAGACAATATTCAAAATAATGCAACAAAATGAATAAACTCCTTTGTCCAATACTGTACACATAATGCAGAAATCAGTGCATTTTTCTTAAGCATGTTTTAACCTTCATTTAGTTCATACTAAAATATAATAAGCTTTAAATAGCTCAAATAATATTCAGCAGTTTAAACTGTAAACAGCTTAACTATTAAGAGAACATTGTAGTAACGTACCTCTGTTAGTGAGCACCTTCTCTCCTGTGCTTATCTACTCAAGATAAATACAGCGAAGGATGTGGGACGTGAACACAACGCTGTGTGTCTCCCTGCACCTAGGTGAAGCAGCCAGCTGTGAGGGTTCTCAAAGCAGAAAGATGCTGATGGTAGTAAGACATATTGTGCTATTGGTCAGAAGTGTTTTACTTAAAAAGCAAACAATCCCCAGGAAATACTGAATAGGAACCAGCAACACAAGGCCAGCTTGTGTTGTATTTGTTTATTAATACAGTCTAAAAAAACAAAAACAAAAACAAAAACCATAACATACATCCCCACACAATAACTCTCAATCACATGGCTAATTGCTTCATTATTTTGTCAAACTGACATCCTAACCACTGGCACCTAGTATACTTTTCCATTTGAGTCTCATGTATCCCACTGCGTCTGTGAGGCCCACGCTACACCGGGTGGTTTCAGTGGGTGGAAATCAAGCAGGAATTGTAAGAAAAAATTATTCACTAATTCTCTTTTCATTTTTCAAGATGTGAGACATGTACAGGTGACAGTATGGTTGCCAAATAAACTGCTATCTCTCCCCTCAACAAGACAAAAAATGAGACCTGGAATTAGGCTGTGGGACGACTTTAAACTAGGCAGGTGCAGTCATGGTAAAGAATGCACACCCTGCCCTCAATGGAAAAGACTGCTTGTAAAAATAAATGAAACAAAATAGAACAGGCCTAAAAGCCAGAAATCTTCAAACCTACAAAACAAAAATAATTTTTAAAATGATTCTGATCTAAACAATACTGTATTTTCTTCCATTTGCTCAATTTTCAGTCTACCAGGACTCATTTCTCCAGGTTGAGTTTCTGCTATTCTGAATATATATTACTCTAAGATAGTAACTAATTGGTTAACCTGCAACTATGCTCTATGGTTATACCACAAGTTATATATAGGTATATAATGTATGCATATATAAAAAGTTTCCCCGTCCTTCCCTCCCACCATCACATCTTTAAATTATAGACTTGAATAGACTTTTCTCCATCGCTAACAAAACCAGGGATTCTCAGCATAACAGCATCTTTCAACTGCTCTAAATTTTTCTCATTAAGACAGAGAGTTCAACTATTTTACTTCGCAATCTGAAAGATTTTTCCGTGAACCTCAATCAAACTGGAAAATTGAGAACCATTTGCTCCTACATAACCTTTGCTGAACCACACCCCCGAAGTCTAAGGAGAAACCACATAGGACAAATGTTTACGCTTCACATGGCCACCCAGATCCATTTTTGTTTTTGAGTCCAGCTTTTCTGTGGCTGAAACCATATTGCAGTCAGCATGTAACGGCTGGATTTGGGTGCTTGTGTTTGTTTCTTCTGCTTCCCTAAAAAATTTTTCATATTTGTCCAGGTACGGTGGTCTCTCAGGTAGTAGGTAATAATGTGTTGAACTAACCTTCTTCCCATTTTCAATAATGGGCAGAATGCAAGGAACCTTATTGGCAGATCCTTCACTGTTCTGTCTTTGCAGAGCTTTGCTGCTGACGTACTTGGGATCAGGGGCAAAGCTCTGTGTCGGGGGCATGACCCCATTGAGGTAAGACGGAAGGCTTTTAGGACTCGGTGTGCGGGAGTTACTCCGGGATAAAGGTTCTCTTGGTGGTACTTTGGGAGGCCTGTCTTCATCGCTGTAGGTGCTGGACGTAACTTCTGCTGACCACCTTCTATAATCTGGCTTTACTGGCCTAGGAGGTATGGGAACCCTGGGGGGAACCTCAGGTTTGTCTTCATCAGAGTTAGGAGAAGCTCTGTGTATGTAGCTGGATATCCTTATGGCTGGTTTGTTAAAGGATCCGGCCGGTCCTGAATGAGACCTTCTTAATCTTCGGTGGGTTTGAGGCGGAGGAGGATTTGGACTTGGGACACCTCCATTCTGGTCAGATGCACAGCTGAGATCTGCTGCAGAAACAGCTGGGGTATCAAAATATGCATAATTGATCTGTCCACACCCACGGAAGCTTCGCCTGCCAGGAACATCGTATTTGAAATCAGAAAGTGTATAGTCTTCTAAAAGGAAGTCTGTATCTGAGCTAGTTAGGAATTCTACCTCACAGTCTGTCTCGTCCAGAGAGAGGTCTTCAGAGATTGGCAATGGTGGAAGGGGCCTAGAACCCCGTTCACAAAGAGTTGTACTGGGGAAAAGTGAAGAGGAGTTTTTTATGGGTGTAAGAGGAGGAGTAGAGGCACAAACCCCATTCACTGAGAGTTTCTTAAAACCACAGACAATTTTATCCTCTTCATGTTGTCCCAAGTTTTCACTTGGGGGAATAATGAGAGGGGGCAAGCTGGACTTTTGAGATGGACCATTTTCTGCAAAGTAGTGGCCATTCATCGGAACAGATTTTGAAGTATGCCCTAGAATGAACAAGAGATGTTAGTAAAAGATCAACAATCCCTTCCCCACTGCCTATGCTTCTATAGCTTTCCACCTAAACTGAGTCGACAGACTTGACTGCCGTAACCCTGAGAACGCCCAGGCAACAATCACAGGTGTAATTAGAGACCAGAAGATTGTTAACGCACATGATCTGGTTCAAAGAACAACCTATCTCTTCTATCTTCCTTGGACATGTGCACGGCACACGCCCACACATCACAGGCAAGTTTTGTGACGTGTGCAACATCTGCAGAGATGAACAGCATATAATTTACATGAATACCATACTATGCCAGCCTTGCCATTTAAGACATGGGACAACACAAGGCACGCAGGGCACGAATGAGATAAGACCAGGTCCTTACTGCTAGCACGCCATCATACTGTGAGAGAATCAACTTGCTTGCAATGCGTACAACTGATAAGCAACTCTTGACAGAAAGCCAAGGAACATGATGTTCACATTAAACGTACTAAATACACACAATTTTCTAACTTTTGATTAACATTTATACTATCTTCATCTATCACTTGCAAACATGCATTCAATACTAGTAAGAAAGGAGAGAACTTGTCTGAGGTTTCTAAAAATTAAGTATGCATCGTAGCTGGAAGGAGAACTTTTTCACACTTCCTAAATAGTTCTAGTTAGGAAGCAGTGACTCAGGATAAAGGAAGTGGAGTAAAATAGCTTGAGAAAAAGGCAGTTATTTTCAGAATCTATTGCCACTAGGGGTCAGGCTATTGTTGGAAATAGTTTAGGTTTCCTCATTTAAAAAATAATGTGAGAGGACAAGCTAATACTGATCCAGACCGAGCTTCCAGTGCACTTTCGGAATACATACCAAAGGATGTTAGGTGCTCCTGAGCAGGAGAGTTCAGACTGTAGGCTGTGGTTATGGGGTCAATATTTAAAAAGTTGCTAAAAGGAAAGGAATGTCTTGGTTATAAACAAGTAGCAATCATATCCTCTCTCATTTTAACATCACACATTTCTACAGATCACGGTGGGGCATATTCTGTACTCACTTTTTAAACTCACTGCGACTACCCCAGCAGGTCTTCAGGTTGCCCATGGCTTGGCCATTATGTAGAAATCCAGTTTTTAATGGGACTCTAATCTCCTGAGCAGCAACTCCTGCTGTTGACATTGTGCCTTATTCTGGGATGTCTCCAAACTTGTGAGGCCCAGGGATTTTTAAATCAACCAGTAGCTTTCATTCCCTGGGGGGTATAGAGGAGAGATGAGAGAATAAAGAAAATAATTCAGAAATACCTATTAGGATAGTCTAAATTGCAGCATAGCTAATACTAGAGAATTTGGGGTGGGGGGGATGCTGAACAGAAAAATTTAGTAGTAGACTTTCCCTTAATTCTTTACTTAACTAATTCTTACTTCGCGTGAGGGTACTTAAATGGAGATACTAAAAATTACTTTTTTGTAAATACTAAAAATACATCCCAAGACATGAAATGTTTTAGCAAAATGAGAAATAACCTATTGCCGGCAAAAGCAGACCTCTTACTGCAGAGCCTGGAGTTGCACAACAAATCACGCTCACCTGCCAAAGCACACAACCCTTCCTCTATGCTACTAAACCAACTTTCTAAGGCATGGGTGCACTGGGCATAAAGCACAAGTGAATCTTGCTAATTCTTACCAAGCTAAAAAAGTGATTTCAGCAATTACTGTGTTTTATACTGCAGAACTAATATTCACTGAAAGCCAATGCTGAAATTAAACAAGTGATTCTACTGTATTGGTACCTGACTACCCCATAGTGTAGCATTTATTTGGATTTTATATTTCAGGGTTGGCCATGGGAAGACAAATCTTCCAGTCATTACTTGCTCAAGGAATAAATAGTTATATATGAAGATACTAATTTCCATTATCCTGTAAAAATCAAGTTCTGCAAGATTACTGGCTTCAGTGGAAGCCTTGGACAGCTTCCTCCCTCCCTTTTAAAGACAAACTTAAAGGTACATTCTTTACATTCTCCTTTGTGAAATGCCTAGTAATTCATGTCTTGCTTAGCTGCAAGGCACAAGTTACAAAGGCTGAGTACATTTTTCTTAAACTAGTAGTTCCTCAACTTTAGGAACCCCCAGCCCTTTGTCAGATGTTACCTGTGTGGAGTCCCTATGGTCTCTTTCTAATTTTCCTATTATTTGTCACATTAATTAGCATCCATCTCTGCTGTTTTCACATATTCATGTTTACTTACAGTAAGTTTAGGCTTTTGTTTCCTTGGGCACTAGGACATTACTTGTCAGCTATCTAACACTGACCCCCTTTGGGGTTATGCATATATGCATTCTATAATACCTCCTCCTTTTCTCATGTAATATTTGCACACCCACCAAGTGCCAGGCACTATGTTAAGGACTGAGGATGACATGAAGATGACTATGACACATTTGCTGGGAGAGGGATACACAGAGTTTTTTATTTTAATTGCTCAGCAACTTCAAATCTATTATTTACAAATCTGTCACCTCCTACTAGACTGAGTTCAGGTACAGAGGCTATGTCTCAATCACCTTTTAATGATCAGTACCTGGAACATTAGTAGGTGCTCAGTAAGTGAATGTTTGTTGAATGAATGATTGTATAATACTATCTAATTATCATCATCAGTATCAACTGAATGTATACAGTGTGTGAGGCATAGGGTATTTGTTAAACTAAACATCTTCTCAAAGTACTCTGCAAGATTTTATTATTTTTTCCCCTGAAAGGAACTTAGAGATATCAATGTGCTAGAGGTTAAATATTTCAGTGACAAAGGAGGGGTCTCAATTACTGACTCTCTGCATTTTGCTCTCCCAGAGTCAGCTGTTTAGAGACACTAGGCAGAGATTTTACGATAGGTTTGAAATACTATTTCAGAGAGTCAAGCATTATTTTTCCTTAAATCAGTCTCTCAGATACATGATAAAGAACAGAAAAAATCCTGCCATTTAGGAAACCTTAAATGATTGGGAGGCCTTTTGAGGGTTGGTTTTTAGATTACTGAAATGAAGCAAATGTGTTATCTACCATCAAGCTATAAAAAATTTAAAAACCAATTAAAAAAAATTGCTAGCTTCTCCACTGTGTACTCAGCCCAGCATTTCATCGAGCTTTTTCTAAGCATTCTACAAGCACTGGCAAGACTATGGGGAAAGCATCTGTGGTAATATAAAAATGAAAGGCAAGATAGGAAGAAGAATATGGTATTTAAGTAGTTTGAAAGCACACGTTTGAAGATCGCTGATCCAGATTATAGGAAAACGCTGTGGGGGACTCAGAGGCCCAACCCCCACCTGTCTGCAAGCCAACAAGTACTACTAGTAATTACTGTGTGTCAGCCTCCTAATGCCATCTAAATCTTAGCTTTCAACAGAATGATTGTGTAACTATCGCCTCTGCAGAAATTGCCTTGGAATTCTAAACTTACATTTCAATGGTCACTTAAAATAATTTATACGTTCTAGAAAAAGTTATTTTGTATTCATTGTTTCCATCACCTACTTGTTAGCTTTCTTAAGAAAAAAATTTTTTTAGTATAAAAAGAATTGTGTTCACTAAGCCAGCTCACTTCTGACCACAATAGTGTCTTTGTGTATTCATAGAAGGTGACCTGCCTCTAAATTTCAATGGGGAATTGTGAATGGGCCATGTTATGAAACTGTCCGAACTTCCTACTTGCTTGCATGGGAGAAGTGAGGGGGGCAATACAATTGCCGTGTTCTCTTCTTTCGGAAAATAACTTCAAACTGTAGACTCCAAAAGGGCAACGTGCCATAGGTTTGGAAGCAAACTTAAAAACACGTTCCCCAGATTGTAAACTAAGGGCATGAATCCACCTGAAACCCTTTTCCACCTCACTAAACACCCTCCAGTATTCAGTACATATACTCTTGGGGGAGGGGGGACCAATCAATTCGGTCAACCTCAAGCTAAAAAGAAACAACCTCTGCTCAAGTGAAATTTAAATAATGCTGCAGTGTTTCAAATTTTATGTTTCCTTATAACCGTAAAACTAGCTCTGTTTTACAATTCATTAGGAAAACAATTACAAAAATATACGTATGTGGGAAAATCAATATCTAAAAATACAAGATGGCATTTTGTTATGAAATGCAAAAGTAGGAAAACAAATGTTAATTTAGGCAGCATGGTTCAGACTAGGATCCAAATAACCTTGGGCGTAACTTTTTTAAAGTTCATAAACCATTCTGTAGCTTTTTTTAATGGGTCCAAAATGCAGTTAAATACCAATCTCGGATGTGAGCTACGTCTTCCTGTTAACATAATTTGATTTTTTTCCTAATTCAAAGGGGGAAATAACACCTAAAATAATTTTTCTTGAGGTTTTCCTTTTATTTTCTCTCCATACAACTTCCCTCCACCCCACCCCGAGTTTTAACCCACTTCCATAGTTTCAACTCATAGAAAGCTCCTGAATGAAGACTCCAGCCTGTCTCAAGCTTCAACTTTGCATTTCCTATTGTCTGATGATTATCTTTCCACTTGGATGGTCCTCAGGCATCTCAAACTCTACAAACCAAACTCCTCCTTTCACTTACATCACACCCCATCCCCCGCTCCCCAAACCAGTTCATGGTCTAGAGAATCACACTTCTCCTCAAGGCACCATTTTTGACCTGAGGCCCATATACAATCAGTTGCCAAGTTCCATAGACTATTTCTACATTGTTTCTCAAATCTTATCTTTCTTCCATTCATAAGCATCTTTCTTCCTGGGGTCTGAAAACACCCAACCTATTCTACACACCAGTACCAGATCAGTATTCCTTAAATGCAATTCTACCCAAGATCTGCTGCTGCTCAAAACTTTTCAAAGGTTCCTAAATAAAACCTCCTCAAGCCTAGCATTAAGGCCTCCACAACATTGACCTAATCTACCTTTTTCAAGCTCTTGCTTCTCTTTCCCCAAATCTGTTAGAATTCAATTTATCCTTTAAGGCAAACTCTTCTACTATCATTCCATGAACGCTCTCCTTTGTATGAAACACCAGAGCAGAGTCTCTCTATTCTCCATGTTCCAAGTCTTCTAGGACAGGACTCATGTCTGACTTATGTTCTCCCTGTAAATCCTGGCATCATTCATCTCCATTATATATTAAATGGATACTGAGAAAATATGCATCTCATTTTAGAAAAGTAATTACACAAAAGATTCACATATATGGTCAGTAAAGAGCTCAGGGAAAAAGCAAAGATTTGTAAGGTATAAATTTAACATGTGCTGGAGTGATGAGATTGCCCAATAATAATGTAACAAGTTTAGGATATGTAATGGGAAGGAATTTGGATTAAATTCATTTCCAGAATTCAAAGTGGACAGTTTGTAGACTGAGTAAAAATTATAAGCTTAAGTGGTTAACAATGTAACTTTCTAAATTGGTTTCTGTTACTGTGTATTTACTTAAAGCAATTAGGGGAGGTCTTTTTGAAAACAATCAATTTTACCTTCTCTTACACACTATTCCTTCTGGATCACAATGCACCTGCTGTGTTTCTGTTGCTAAATTTAAGGTCACATTCCTTTTTTTTTTTTTTTAAAGTTATACCAAAAAGCACACTGCACCTTCTTTATTAAGGTGAAATCATATGCCTTTAGCTTGAGGATAGTCTGTTTGAAACTGCTTAAAAAAAAAAAAAAGGCAATAAAACCAGGCTACCTTAAGGCAGTAACCTAGATATGCTTACCTTGCCACCAGATCTCATTAATAAATCTCAGAAGCAATCCACAAGAGGAGGAGGGGCACATTTTTGTCATACAACTCATCCAGTTCTGCCCAGTGCTTCCTTATTTAAGAGTGTGATGTAATTTCCTTATTTCAATCTGGTTCTAGAACCTGATTTCTGTTTATTCAGGGCGATAAATGGTCTTTTCGGTTGCATTTAATAATTACCTATATAACTACTTCCATGCCCAGGGAAGACACAAGGTAATATATTTAGAGCCAAAATTTATAAAATGAAACTGATTGAGGGACTTGACAAATTCCATAATTGTAGATCTTCCTCAAATATACCAATCTTTGCATGTCCATGTTCATTTTTAAAAAATGTCTAAAATAACCTTTGGGAAAATAAGGGGAAAAAACCCAAAATAAAAAACCCCACCAATTTACCAATTTTATTGTGATTAGTGTCTAAAGCACTAATAACCAAGCTATTTGACACACTGAAGATTCAGTTTAGCTGTTTCATAGAATTTTATTAGTAATCTGAGAAAACCTACTAGTGATATTCATCTAACATATTCAGTATTTATGGTAGTTATGTTGTGAGTTTATTTACTGAAAGCAAAAGGACGATTTGCACAGATTCTTCAAAAACAAAGGCCCCAATTCAGAGTTTTTCAGATTTCATTTTAATAGGCTATGATTTAGGGGTGCGGAAAGAAAGGGAGAGGCAAGTTAAGAAAGTTTCCTTCCCTATAGTCTGCTATCATGGGAAGCATAAATAACTTTTAAATTAAAAGCATGAATGACTTTAAAATAAAGTCATATTTTAATGTAATCAAACTACTCCTGCATAAATTTAAGCGAAACTTGATGGTTCGGCAGTATTAAAAATGTGGTTCCATGTGGTAAAGATGAACTTTTGTGTCTGTGTCCCTAGCTCCATTCCTCAGAGGCTCCTAAACTTGTCTAGTACATAATGGCTCATTTGCAGGTGGTAAAAATGGAGGCAACAAAGAAAATAATTTATCTTCAGACTGTCAAAATAAAAATTAAGTGACATAATTTCTTCAATAATGTAGAATATTTTCTAGCTACGTATTTTAAGAAATGGCAAGCTAACAATAAACCTATTTGCCCAACTACCATAATCAATAGCCTTTTGATCCACTTAGTCTCCCACACAACTTTAGTGCAATAGCAGAGAAGCAGGATACCAGGAATACATTCTTTTGTCCTTTGTACTTTCCCTGTAGAGTACTACAATCAGTTAACAATATATACACACACAGAGGATAGAAAAATATTATTCTTTTCTCATATAATAGATTTCTTACTGTAAAAGATATATGAATTCTATTCTAATCTTAGTAACAATGAGCACAACGGTCTAATGATAGGAAACCTTTAAAACTTCAAATTTATTTAACATGCATTTAAGTCACCCAATGGGTAATTTGTTACAATTAATATAAAACCATAAATAATAATATTCAAGGGACACTCATCTGCTAGGCAGGCATTGTTCTATGTGCTTTATGTGTACTAACTTATTTAATCCTCAACATCAAGGTCGGGTGGATACTATTATTGCCCTCACTTTGGATGAAGAGCCTGAGGCACAGAGAGTTAAGGGGTCAAACCTGGTGAGCTGTGGGGCCAGGACTCAAACCAGAGAGCCTGGCTCAGAGTTCAGGCCTTTCACCAACACACCGCCTGCCTTTTCTGGTCCATAAGGCTCTTTAAAGGTGGAATAAGATTTGACCAAGTATAATGTTCATCTTTTAAGGGTAGCACAGATGTACTTTTTTGGGGATTTACTGCTTGGTCTTGGTAATAGTTTTTCTTGGGTAACCTGTAGGCTATGAAAGTTCCTGTTTTACTTCTTAACTCCCTCAAATTCTACTACTAAAAGTTATTAATCATAGATTTGGCCTATATATGCTCTGAAATGAATGGGTTATGGTATGAATTTGATATTCCATGACCATTTCAAGCAATTCTTTTGAAGCCCTCAATCTCTAATGATACACTGATGCCCCAAACCCGTTACAACACGGTATTTAACACAAGTCTGTCTTTACTCATAAAAAGGGGTTACTACACATACCCGATGGGCCTCCCTTTCATACATTTTCACAGCATGGATCCTAGTGATGGCATTATAATCAGGCTCTATCGTAAAACCCAGAATTTAATGATAGAATACCTTATATTTGTAAAGCATTCTACAAATTACAAAGCACTTTCTTACACATTATCTCACTTGATCCCCACAACATCCCTGTAAGAAGAGGCAGGGATTATAATCTCTATTTTGCAGATGAGGAAATAAAGCGAGGTTAAACATCTTGCTCTGAGCAAAAAGGCTATCACAGCTCTTCTGTCCTATAATCCAGCATTGTCCCCACTGCACTTTCCCTCCCTCTCAGTTCTAAGTCCCTTCATTTTAGGCAACAACCTCATTTCTCCTCCTAACCTTCTTGTCTATGAATGGGGAGAATCACACAAAGAACTGCTAAACGAAATGCTCAAGATCTGAGTGCTAGTCAACTGCAGAGACAGGAACAGAAATTCAACTAATAGTGCCCATTCACCTCACAAATTCAGAGAGAGCAAGGATTAATTCTATTTACAAATATTTATCAAGTGCTTATTCTGGATTAGATGCTATACTAGGGGTAAAAAGACACAGTTGCTGCCTGATGAAGCCTTTAATCTAATGAGGGAGATAATAAATAAGCAATTTCAGACTGTGATAACTTCCATGGAAACAAGCAGGGTACAGTAATATCATAAGGACATAGAGGAGAACATATTTACATAGGTGGTCAGGGAAGGCCTGAGTAGGTGACTTTTTAAATTGAAATCTAAAGGATGAAAAAGAGGCAGCCATGGTAGGAGTCAGAAGAGCATTCCACACAGAGCGAACAGTATTTTTTAAAAACAATCAGTAATTAGTCCAGTTTCATACCTGTGGGTCTTTATTAAAAGCTTTTGGACAATGTCTTCTAATCTTTACCTTCCTATTATTTCCAAGTTGAAAAGTACTCTATTTCGTGCAGTCAAAGCCCCATATTTTAAAGATTTAGTCACTAAGACCTGGAAGATTGGTCTTTTTATAATACTGCCCAATTTTATGGTATGAGGAACTGGACTACAGTATCAATGAAGACTTCAAATCTCAGAGTCTTTTGTCCTCCACCTTTTGAAATCTGAATGCCACACTAACTTTTCCCTACCTTAAAATGAATTCTGTTAAGCTAGTAACTTACATTTAGGACCCTGAAACTCATCTGTTTCATCTGTCTTTACAGAGCACGTGTTTATACTGTTTGAACAATGCCAGAATACCAAAACTGGATTGTGTTTATCTAGTGAGTTAGTTATTCATTAGCTTTTATAAAGCATAGCCAAACACAAGCAAAGGATGCTAAATGCATCCAGATGATGAGGTACCAATTCAAATTTATTTAGATTAAGAGCAAAGTTGTTTCTCTGGTAAAGGGAGCCTATGACATTCAAATTCCTGGAATTACCCTTGGCACCACCTTCTCCCTCCTCTGCTCACCTTTCTAAAGCAACCTGATGGTATGTAGACAATCAGGTCAGTTTCAAGCATGTTAGACTGTCCCTGTAATTTAGGCAACTTGCTTTTAAAAGCTACCATTAGTATTAGCAGAAAGGAAGTAGTATGTAGTTCACCTTCTGAGTAGCAACAGCCAAGGTTTATTTTCATACAAAAACTCAAGTTTACAGCATAATTAAATCTCACAAAGAGTGGCCAGTATTTATTGTGAACTTAAAGAAAAATGATTCACTGAAACCATTTTATCTAACTGTCAAAAATATGAATAATTCAGACATTTCATAACAGCCATAAAAAAGTTAAACAGATTTGCTTTCTAACCCTTATCAGTGACTCGGCCAATCCTGCTGAGCCTTAAAATGGAAAACGTGCTTTCATGCAATTATTTATCAACATCAACTATGTGCAAGGCTGCATAAGTCAGAAGCTGTACAAAGCAGAGTTCCTACCCTTAAGGAGTTTACAATCTAATGTATCTGTCAGGTTATAAATTGTTAGTCCAAGACCTCTTATCACCTATTATCCAGTGTCCACTGGCACACATGGATGAAAATAAACCTCTGCTCAAAGTGAGAGAAATGACAAATAGTGTCTGCAGTTCATGCTAAAACATCTATATATTTCTCTTCAAACTTGCTAATAACAGGAAAAGAGCCGGTTGATAACATACTGGTAAAAAAAATTACAGCCAGCATGTTAGCAAGAAACCAGCTTCTTTTATTTTGTCAGGTTATAAATTGTTAGCCTGTCTTTGGTCTCTGTTTAAGTAAAATTTCACTTAAAACTATACACTGTGATTACAGAAATGTAAAGAAAGAAATACAGCTTTAGAAAAAGAAATACTAGATAAGGTGGACTTAGATGTTCCAGTCTTCTCAATAAACGTACATCCACTGCATTCTTACAGATTTAAAAGCTTGAAAACTTGTTCTCCAGAAGGGGGGGGGGAAGGCATTTTAACCTCACCTTTCTTCACCCCTGACAGTTGCCTAGAAACCAGTCCTGCCCTACCTGTGTTGCAGGTGTACCTCAAGTCACCAACACATCTCTTTTAAAGCTACAGTCTCCATTCTGACTACACTTAAGTTTATGACTAACAATCTATTCATATTTTTATCAGGTAAGAGACTGGTTTCTTTCAAGCAATGATGAAATCCTAATAAAGACTTAGCAAGCACCAATATAGCACCAATCATGGTTAAGAAGTCATCTAATTTGTACAAGGCTATGATATACACATAAATACACACAATTCCCAATAAGAATTCACGTTTCGAACACACAATTCTGCAGTTCTATTCCTTTTGAAGCAGTATTTAAGACATTCAGAGCAAAGAATCACGTTTCTGAGAGGAGGAAAAGAGCATGGAACAGCTCAGATGAATTTAAAAATAATGATTTACGAATTACCATCGCCGCTGAGAGATTAGGCAGAGGGACCGAGGCTGACCGCCAAAGAGAACTGGTACCAATCACGGGCAAGCAATTACCGAGCCTACAGCAGCCTCCCACCAACGCTTTCAGGACAGAATTTATGGGCAGACGGTGTGAACAGGAAAACGCTGCCCCAGTTTTTAAAAAGGGGGACCCCCCACCAAAATACCCCCGAACTCCGCAGCCGCTAACCGCCGCGGAGCCGCCCCGCGAGCGCAGTCTGCGTGGGGAAGGACCCTCGTGCTCGCCGCTCCGGGACCCCCGTCCGCTCTCCGGGCCGGTCCCGGGTGCCGAGGAGACGTGTCCCGGGCGCCGGAGGGCATGGCCGAGGCCAGGGGCCGCGCGGGGCCCACGCCGGCCCGCGGGGAGAAGGCAGACGCCGGCACCCGCGGCGCCCCAGGCCCGTCCGCGCCGCCCGGGGAGGGTCCCGCCCTGCGCACCTCGGGAGGAGAAGCGCCGCCAGCCCCTCCCTCGGTCCTCGTCGGAGCGGCGACCCTCGCCCGCCCCTCCACGCCCCCGCGCTCGAGTCGGGGCGCCACGGGAAACGCCAGGAGCCGAGCGCCCCGCGCGGGGGCCCGGGGCCGCGGAGCGCGGCGCCGCCCGCCCACCCTTCAGCCGCCAGGCCCCTTACCCGGGAGGAGCGGCGGCTGCCCCAGGGCGCCCTCCCGCGCATGTCCGTCCCGGCTGGCTCAGCGCCGCGGGCTCGGGGGCCCGGACACCGCGCAGGCGCCTCGCTGCTCTCCCGCTCGCGCTCCCTGTCTCGCACTCGGCCGCCGTCGCCGCCGCCGCTGCCTCCGCCTCTATATATAGCGTACACGCCGGCCCGTGATGCCGCCGCGTCCCGCCCCGCCCCCTCCGCGCAGCCAATCCGCGCGCCAGACGCTTAAAGGGGCGACGCCGCGGCCCGGCGTCTGCGTGGATCGGTCGGGCGTCGCGCGGGCGCTGCGGGGAGGTCGGCTTTGTCTCCCGCCCGCGGGGTCTCCGGGCCCGCTGCGGCCCCGCTGCTCGCCTTCTGCCGAGCTCCGGGAGCCCCTCGACGCCGAGTTTTCCTCAGCAGTCTGCGGGCAGCCGGGCTGCGGCCACGGTTCCTGCGCGGACCGAGGGCGCGTCACGCCTCGCGCCGAATTCCCTGTAATTTCAAGTCCCGGGGAAGATTTTTGCGTGTGTTTCCTTCTCTGCGGGCCGCCTCGGGCGGGTGGGCCGAGGAAACCCGGGAGAGGGAGAGGGGAGCCTGCGGGGCGGCCTCCGTGGGCCGCGAGCAGGGGACAGCGGGGGACAGCGAGGGACAGCAGGGGACAGTGTCGGACGGTGAGGGCCGACGAGGCCACGTCGTGACGGCTGGGGCTCCTCAGCACGGTGGGCGCAGCGAGGTCGGGCCTGGCCTGTGACCCCCCGGGCGCAGGTTATCCGCGAGGCCCGAGGTGCCCTCGACGTCTCTTGGCATCGGGGCGGCCACGGCTGTCCAAGGACAAAGCCCGGCGAGCCTGTCGGGGGAGGTGTCCCTGGGCGCCAGTGATGCAACTTAGGCTTATAGTTTAACCGTAAAATAAATAATACAAATGATAACAAACCAAGAGTAACTAAAGTAAGGAAAAAAGCAAACAGACAAAAGCCCTCTAGTTGTAGCTAGAACAAATTCCCTGAGTGGTGCTCTGTTGAGTGGAGGCCAGAGACCTGCCTCTGACCTCGCCCGCTGGTGCTCACAGTAATATGGATAGCCAGACATTTAGCACGACCTAATTGGGGCAGTTTAACATACGGAATGAGATTCCGGCCTCATTATCGGGTTAACTATTAACTTGGCACCCCATGCTACGATTTGCCTTTTCTCCACTATTATTTACTTACACTATTTTAAAAATTTAATTCAATAGGCTAATTTTGAATTCAAGGCCTTAAGCCGGTGTGCTTACGCACACACATCGGAAGTATCCCTTTGCCCTCTCTCAGTTGCAAGGTAAACAAATGTTTAGCGGAGAGAACTCTACCCTTGGTTCTGACGGCTCTTCTGGCCTACGAAAGGCTATTGGGTCATTTTCATGCCTAAGCTATTTATCAACAATTCAGTTATTCCATCTTTCTGTTAGCCTATCTTCTTATTACCATTCATTTAGTATTATTTTAGGATGATGGAAATGAGTCACAACTAATGACTGGTTTCCTTACCGAGTAAACTAGAATTTTTGATTCAGAGAAAATCTGTCCAGATCCTCCTCCCATTTTAGTGTCGTTTATGTTCATGGCTCAGCCATATGCTGTTATCAGTGTGAAAAAAAGATCAGTCTGAGAACTTGCCAGAGAACATCTTTTCAGACCTCACAGTACAGCATTTACTGAATGGGATCCTAGCTGAGCTCTGGTTTCATCTGAAAGGAACCCTAGTTACACTATTTCAAGTCACTACAATACGGTTGTAATTTGTGCTTTGGCCTTATTGGCATGCTTGTACATTCCCCTATTCATAAAACAGTGATAATCACCAGGGCAACCATCAGACACACCCCTTCTTTAGAGAAAGAAGATCAACAGGACAGTCACTGTATAGCTGTGAGCTGTATGATGTGCTAATATTTTGGTAAATTATCAAAAATCGTAAAATCACATGAGTAATACATGATTAATCTAATTAGTTTCTTCTCAATTTTAAACTTATAAAATAAACATTCGATTATTCATTTTTGGGAAAAACAAGTTATAGTTGTTAGTTTACTGAATTTAGCTTACAGTTATAATCATATAGGTTTCTCAGCTGTGGAGGAATTACGTGAGAAGACTTACACCCCAAAAATCTTTTCTCTAATAGTCTGTTTAATGACACTTTATATTAACGTTGATATATCAATAATATTGTAGAATACTTTGGGAAGAGTTTACAAAGAACATGCCAAGCATCTTGAAGTAATACTAGCATATTGTGTTTATCAAATAAGATTATTCATTGACCTTTAACAGATAAGAACACTAGACTAGAGATTTGGGAAAACATTTTCTTTTTCCTAGACCTAACTTGTTTTAAATTATCTCCAGTAAGAAAGAAATTTAAAGTCAGGCAGTGTTTTTTGCATCTCTCACAGTCCATTTAATTTTGAGGCCATTTCCCAAGAAATTTACGTTAGCTGGCTGTTTTTTAATAGAAAAGAACTTAAACATAACATCTAGTACATTAGACTTGCATCATATTGACCCAAATTGTCACTTTGGACTTGCCCTTCTTTCAGTGTAAGAAGAAGCTGTCCTTGGAGTGAGAACAAGGGTGAGGTTCTGGCTCAGAAACCTTAGAATCACAGACACCGTTTTCTTGAGGACATTGCTCCTTTCTGTCCTTGCAAAGAAATACCACCGTCATATGTAAGCATAAATATGCTGGACAGGGACATTATCAAATTTATATTCATATTTTGATATTATTTGAATCCTATAGAAGAGTAGACACATTTTGGTACTTATTCTTCTTGATCATAGATGTTTTTGTGTTTCTACTTTGTAAAACTATAGATGGATAGATATTTTGAAACACGTATTCACTCTGTTGCCCAGGCTAAAGTGCAGTGGCATCATCATACCTCACTGCAACCTCCCACTTCTGGGCTCAAGCAATCCTCCTGCCTCAGCCTCTCTAGTAGCTGGGACTACAGGCATGCGCCACCACTCTCGGCTATTTTTCTATTTTTTGTAGAGATGGGGTCTCCACTCTTGCTCAGGCTCATCTCAAACTTCGAACCTCAAGCAATCCTCCCACCTTGGCCTCCCAAAGTGCCAGGATTACAGTCATGAGCCACTGAGCCTGGCCTGTAAAACAATATTTTAAAGTGAGACATTTTTTGCATTACTCTGTTGGTCCTAGAGCCTTTGTTTCTGTCTATACGTGATATAAATGTATGTTATACACTTTTTTTTAACTCATTTGTAGATAAGTGTGCAATAAAAAAATATATGGCCAAGGGAAGAATTGCATTTCCTAGAGGTCATTTGCTTAGTGTGTTGCATTATGTTTTGGAAACATCCATGCATATATTCAATAAACTCTGTGGATTATTTAAAACATACATGCTGATAAGAGCCTGGGATACATGCATGAGGAGTGCCACATCACTAGAGGTTTCCATTGACCTTTCAACCTTGGCAGCCATTTGAAAAGTAGCGCAGAAAAATATTTCTTTGCAACATTCCATTTCATCATTATGACATTAAAGATACTACACTCCCTTTCAAATTTTTCCCTAAAAATAAAGGTGTGTGTGTGTGTGTGTGTGTGTGTATGCAGTATACTTAACCTGTGAGAAGTCTGTGTGGGCTGGTTTTAGTTTGTCAGTCTATTGTTTTAGGTGTTGGGGCTAAGGCTTAACTACTTTTTCTTACCATGAGTTTTAGACCATTTGTATAGTTCTTTATTTTTAATTGAGCCACCTTTCATTTACCTAATGCTCCCTGAACAAACATGTGATGCTATCAGTGGTTACGGTACTTCCAATTTCTATCCCATCTGTAGAACTTATAACTGTCATAAATTTTTTAGTGTCTTATAGATACATTAATTCAGATACATAATCTAGATGTTTACGAGACAACTTTTCACGTTTCTTTTAAACATTAATCTGGCTTTATCTTCAAATTTAAACGTTTAAACATTGAAGCATTTTCTCCCAAGTAAATGCTGTATTTCAGCAAGAATAAATCTAATTTTGTTGTTAAAAAAAAATGCTGTATTTCCTATTAGCTGGCCAGTAGGGTGTGCTCTAGTCCCTTGCCACATTAATTAATTAATTAATTAATTAAAATATTAATGTAACCTTTTTAATAAGAAATTTCAGAAATATATTTCACTTCTTCATTGCCACTGACACAGATGATGTGTGTTTATATAGATACAAGCTAAACAACCGTAGGTAACACATATGGAAATTAACATTGTTATCTTAAAAAAAGAAAACTTTGAGATGCTTCTTTGACTTAGTTCTAAAATAATTTGGTATTATTTTATCAACTTGATCCCCTGGTAGTAGGTATTTTCTTTTATTATGGATAGAGAAAAATAGAAAAATGATGTAGCGATTAAAAGCTTAGGCTTTGGAATCAGAGGGTTTGGGTTTGCAGCCCAACTCTAATACTCGCCAGCTGTATGACTTTGGGTGGAGTTCTTAACCTCCCCATGCCTGGTAATATGAGGATAAGAGTGGTTCCTACTCTGTAGGATTATTGGACAGATAAGTGAGATCAAAAGTGCTTAGAACACTGCCTGGCCCAATCAGGGTTCAATAAATGTTCCTGTTTTTATTATTATTGTTATTCTCATTGTTATTATATATTCTTTAATATATTTTTGAACATATTTCATTGCAAGATTCCAAAATTCTCTATTGCTTGTTAGTATATATGATTTACTTTGTCCAGGAGGTTGTTTCATTAAATCCCAGGAACACAAATGATTCATAAGATAAAATGTCTTACTTGGCTCTGCAGTATTTCCACTTAAGAGGCTATAAAACCTTAAGATAAAGAAAGTGCTCTGTGATGGTGAGATTTCAGGCACCAGCATCCCTTGGGGAGACATGCAGGGCAGGGAGAATCTTCTTAGCTTCTCTGAAGGTAAAGCTACCAAGTAGCTGTGAATCTGTGAACGGTTATTTCTAAGCCCATAGTCATAAACATCCATAGACATATTTTTTTAAAAAACAGATTCAGTCTGTACATAAACATAAAGTCCTTGCAGGACTTTTTGATATGAGCAGCTTTACAATTTTCTCTAGACTTCAAGAACAGCAATTATACCCAATGACTAGATACAGTGACATTGTAAGAATTGAATGAGTGCCAACACCTCTTGGGGTTTCAAATTTTACTCATTCGTACATTTATTCATTCATTCATCAATAAATATTTATTGAGCTTCTGCTATGTGCCAGTCCCTGCTGGATGTCCAGGAGTGAGCAGGAGTTATAATCACTATCCTCAGCAAACTTTCTGTGCAATGAGGGCTACAGCTAAGAACACAGAAAGGTGTGATGTAATGGCGTGACAGGGGCCTGCAGGGTGCTGTGGGGCAACACAGGACAGACACCAACCCAGACCTGGGGGAGTTGGGAGCTCCCCTCCTCAGGCAGATGAGATCTATACGGAGAGTAAAAGGATGATTCGGAGTCAGCCGGGGGAAGTTAAAGGGGAATAATGTTCTTAGCAGGGCAAAGAGCAAATGTTCCAAATGCGAAATGTTTGAGGACGACAAGTTCACCATAAACCGAAGGTGAGAGATGAAGCTGAAGAGGTTAAGCGGAGGCTAGATGCTACTCGACGGCATAAGTCATATTGAGACGTTTGGACTTTGTGCTAAAAGGAGGGGAGCCATTGAAAAGGTTTGAGTGGACGGTGACATGTTTAAATTTGCATTTTAGAGAGATCACTCTTGTTGCCAGAGGCATTGTATGACCAGGAAGAATTATAACCTGGGGCTGGAGGGTTACCTTCTTCATTGTGGGCTATCATTTCTGGTGAGGGCTTCAGTGCTCCTGACCCTGGGACACAGACACTTGCACCAACCCCTGGCAGCAATTGTGAAGCAGATGGGAAAGAAGGAAGAGGACAGAGAGAGACATATGCACAGGTTTTTGGAGAGGCAGCTCTCTGGACGGAACGCTAGGTACAAAAAAAGATGCTTTTTTATTTTAAAATAAGCTTTTAAAAGATCTAAATTGGAAGGAAACCAAAACTGAACACAGTTAAGATATCCAACAATTTATGGAGATTAAAACGTGTATACCAAGGTATGCAAATTTTGGTATAATCATAAAGGAACAAGTTTACCTGGGCAGGAGAGGAATACAAGCTGGATGCAATTATTAAAGTGTCAGCTGAGTTTTACTGAACTACTCGTATTTTCACTTTGCTTTTTTTGTTTAAAAAAAATTGATTTGGAAAAAAATTTTTTTAACCGTATCATGAAACAATAAAGCTGTGAATTTTAAAACTAATGTATGTAATCGAGTTCCTATACTTCTGTTAGTTCTCTCATCCTTATGCATGTCACGCTAAATTGTTTTCTTTAGGAAGTTAGTGGGCCCTCTTCTTCTGTGCTTATTCTAATGAGGTTCTGGAGCGAGTCTACCTTCCAACACCTGAGTGGGAGAAGCCTCCTGCGGAGGCGGGTCCTCACAGAGCAGCGTTGGAGTTGAGAGCAAGCAGGTGGGGAGTGCGTTCAGTGAAGAGGTGGTGAACGTAGGAGTTTTCTGCATTTGTGGCACATGGTAAGTCTTGAGTGCGCAGTAGAAAAAGTTGGGAACATTGGAGGGTGTTGTCTTGGGTAAGAGAAATCATAAAGTACTTGTTAATTTATTCAACCAGTATTTATTAAGTTGCCTACTGCATGCCAGGCACTGTCCTAGCACTGAGTGTGCATTGTAAATGAAACGGATATAATCTCTGCCTTCATGACACTTGCTGTCTAATGTGGAGGAAAGATGATATAGAACTAGCAGATATGTACATCACTGTAAAAGTCAGTGTGCTTTCAGAAAGTGCGGAGACAGAGGACAATGGAATAATAGCAGAAAGTGAGGTTTTTAGACTGAATGGGCAGGGAAGGTCACCCTGGGAGAGATGGCATACATGCTGAGACCTGAAGAATGAGGAGCTGTGTGGGTGAAGAGCCTGAGGAAAGGACATTTGGGTACGGGAGCAACACGAGGAAAGGCCAGAAATGGGAGAGAGCTTGGGGTGCTGGAGGAACCGGGAGGAGGTCTGCGTGAACCCACGTAGGGAGCTATCACAGGAGTCTTGAGTGAGAACAGGTGGCTTGAGACAGCATTATGGTACTTGGAATGGAGCAAAGCAAAAAGATTCCAGAAAGACTGGTTCCAGGTTTAAATTTGGGATCTAGAACTGATAGGACTTAAGGATGACTTGCACGTGAGAAGTGAAGGGAAAGGAAAATCAAGGGTGAGTCCAGGTTTCTGGCTTAAATAAGTGGGTGGATGATGATGCAGTTATTGAGCCGCAGAAGATGGGGGAGGAACAGAGTAGTTTGGGGATTAGGACACAGAGAAGGTAGGACTGATACACAGAGGGGCTTGTAACTTAGGTGAAGACCTGAGGACAAGAGATGGGAAGCACAGTGGGTTTTCCTGTTGGAAGGTTTTTGAAATGATCACTTCTGGCAGTCCTGTGTAGGACATGGGTAGAGATGGGCAACCTAGTGTTGTGTTACTCAGGAAAGTTTGTGCAGAGGTCCCCGTGGTTGTTGACCTGGGTTCTAGGGACTGAGGGCAGCTCAGACAGAGGCTCAGTCAGCTCCTTTGTCGTTAGCCACTTAGGGAACGGTGGTGTCTGGCTGGTATCCTTGTCCTGGGAAATACAGGTTCATATCTGTGGTCTCCTACTATAAATCTCTTGGGGCCTACAACATTGCAAAATCTACAGATATCTAGTGGAGACACAACTAGAACTCAGGGCTCTGGGTTTGATACTTATTTTATAAGAGGAGATGTGAATTTTAAGTCATGATGAAGATCAGATGAATACTGATTGATACCTGAATTAAATTTGCCAGTGTGCTTGTGACCATAACTTCTTTTGAGTTGTTTCTGACCTCTTCCTTAGTCAATTTAAGACTGTGGAATTAAAGCCCTCTTCTTTACAGATTACACTGTTCTTAAAATAATGATTGTGAATGGCTGATATCTTAAAGGTGGAAGATTTCTTTTTTTTCTAAAATAGATTTGTTTATGTAATTATGACAAACGACCTTTCCTGTGTCGAGTTGCTTCTGTTATAAAACAGGTGTGATTAAGTCATTAACCTTAGGGAGTTATGATTCATGAAAGCTGTTTGGGAAAAAATGTAATAAAAACTTAGTTTTCACAGACTTAGAAATATAATAAAATCTCCTCCTTATTAATGGATAGTGTACTGACGCATCGGAAGGCACCTCAGGACATCAACGGTAACCATTGCATTCATTCAACAAATAGTTACTGAGTAGTCTGCTATATACTTCCAATGGTTTCTACCTTTTCAAAGTAAAATTCAGAAAAATTTCCAGTCATTTGAGCTTTCTGGTTACTTCTATTTTAAGTTTTCTTGAATACTTTACGTACATTTGCCCTGTCTCGTTAGTTAGAGTATATGATCCTAGTGAAGACAATTATCTCTTTTATATGTTATAGCACATAGTACCATTGTTGACTGTCTTGGCCATAGTACAAGCTTAAATTATAGGACAGAAGATTCGGGTGAATGCAAATAGTCTGCCTAACTGAAATAAAACACAGAAATACAAAGGAAGGCTCATCACAGCAAGGTTGTATATTCTACTTTGTCGAAAAATTTTGAGAATCAAATAGTCTGTATAAACTAGTACTTTTAGTAGCACTGTAAACTAAGAAAACAATCATAAATACAGAAAGCTTTATTTATCTCCAAAGATGTTCAATGTGGTGTTATTTATAATACTGAAAAACTGGCCTGTTAGTAGGACAACTGGCCAAGTGAAATACAGAATATCTACTCATATGCTTATGAAGATTTTGTAATCAGGAATAATATGCTTATGAAGATATTAAAATTTTATTTTATTTTTTTTAGGGAGTCAAGGTCTTGCTCTGTCACCCAGGCTACAGAGGTGTGATCATTGCTCACTGCAACCTCAAACTTCTGAGCTCAAGCGATTCTCCAGCCTCAGCCTCCTGAGTAGCTTGGACTACAGGTGTGCACCACCACATCCAGCTAATTTTTTTTTAATTTTTTGCAGACATGGGGTCTCACTGGGTTGCCCAGGTTGCTCTTGAACTCCTGGCCTCAAGTGATTCTCCTGCCTTGGCCTCTCAAAGTGCTGGGATTATAGGTTTGAGCCCCTTGCTCCTGGCCACTTATGAAGATTTTGTAATTGAGAATAGTAATCACTAATAATAGCTAACAATTTTATAGCATTTACTAAGAACTAGGCACTGTTCTGCGGCTTTACATATATTAATTTAACTGTCATAACAACTCTATGAAGTACATGCTATTATTATACCCAGTTTACCTGATGAGGTTAAGTCACATGCTCAAGGTTACACAACTAGTAACTGTGGATTCAAACCCAGGCAATTAATTTACTTTAACCACCACAAATTCTTTCATTGTCATGTTTAGTGAAAAAAGTAGAATACAAAATTGAGCATGGAATATGTATCCTCACATTATCAGTTAGGGCTTTTTATTTGCTAGTAACAGAAAAACAAATGAATTAAAATAAAAGAATTCAATGGTTCAGTAACAGAAAAACAAATTAAAAAAAAATTCAGTAGTTTGGTACCAGAATAATCTAGGGGTGTAGCTGCATGTACTGCTCTATTCAGGTGTTTGGATGACATCACCCAGGTCAGGACTTCCTCTGACTTTGGCTTTGTCCTCTTTTGTGCTGACTTCATTTTGGGGTTCCTCGGTGGCATGATGCCTGCTGGCACAGACCTAGGGTAATCCAATATAAAAAAAGTTTATTTAATGGTTTGAACAAAAACCCTGGGCCTGATTCTCACTAGTCTAAATTGAAGGCCAGGGAAACGCAACGTTCTGCTTCCCTCTAAGAGCATAGCAGACTACAGCCCAGAACACCTGGGCTCCAGTGATCCTCTTGCCTCAGCCTCGTAGACTGCTAGGATTACGGGCATGAGCCACTGCACCCAGCCTTAAAAGCTTTTTCTATTGCCAAATTGCAACCAAATTATTGGACCAGCTGGGATACCCAGTAGCAGTCTGGTGCCCATTTAATGAGACACTCTACAACTTTGGATTTTTTTGTTAGTTTCGTATTTTGCTCTTAGTTTGTTGCTTTATTTTTGAAGTGTAAATTCTTTAGGCCAAATATTTTAAAAGTTTAAAAAAATTTTGACATTTCTCTTATTGACACTGATGATGAATATATATGTGTATGTATGCACACATATGTACGTATATGCACACACAGACACATGTGGACTGTATACTTCTTTGAGAACTGATTTGTTCATTTATCTTTTTTATTGTGGCATTTGTCTTTTTCGTATGATTTATATACTAAGGAATGAATTCATTATCTATTGCATATATTATAATAATTTCCCCCCTTTTAGTATATGTGTGTTCTTTTTGTTTATGGCAATTTTTTTGCTTACAATTTAAAAAATTTTGACATAATTTCAGACTTACAGAAAATTAGCAAGATTGGTACAAAGAATTCTCAGATACTCCTCACCTGGAGTCCTTAGATATTAACATTTTATTGCATTTGTTTTAGTCTTTTTCTTCTCATTTTCTATCTATATAATTTTTACTTGAACCCTTTACAAATAAGTTGTAGACATGATGCTATGGCAATAAAAAGTAGCTGTATAGGTTTTTTAAAATAGACTTTAAGTTTTAGAACAGTTTTAGATTCACAGAAAAATCGAGAAGATAGTATAGAGCCTCTTATACTCCATACCTGGTTTCCCCATGATTAATATCTCACATTAGTTTGGTACATTTGTTATGATTAATGAACCAATATCATTACATTATTATAGCTCAAGTCCATAGTTTCTCCATATTTCCTTAGTTTTTACTTAATGTCCTTTTTCTGTTCCAGGATCCCAAATAGATCATCACATAACATTTAGTCCTTATGCCTTCTTAGGCTCTTTTTGGCTGTTACGGTTTCTCAGACTTTCCTGTTTTTGATGACCTTCACGGTTTTGAGGAGTACTGGCCAGGTATATCGTAGAATGTTTGCTATGGTCTGAATGTTTGTGTTCCCCCCAAATTCATATGTGGAAACCTAATCCCCAATGTGATGATATTAGGAGGTGGCTTTGGGAGGTGATTATGTCATGAGGGTGGAGCCCTCCTGAATGGGATTAATGCCATTATAATGGGCTGAAGAGATCAGAGTTCTCTCCTTCCATCTTCCATATGAGGACACAGTGAGAAGGTGCCATCTATGAACCAGGAAATGGGCTCTCACTAGACACAAAACCTGCGGGCCACTTGATCTTGGACTTCTCAGACTCCAGAGCTACAAGACACTAAATTTCTGTTTTATATTTCTGTTTCATTTATAAGCTACCCAGTTTATGGTATTTTGTTATAGCAGTATGAATGGACTAAGACAGTCTCTTTGTTGGAATTTGTGTGATATTTTTCTCATGATTTGACTGGAGTTATTGGTTTCTGAAGGGAAGACCACAGAGGTGAAGTGCCATTTTCATCACGTCATATCAAAGGCAAATGCAGTGACATGGTTTATCACTGTTGATGTTGACCTTGGTCACCTTGGTGAGAAATGCATAGCCTTCTAAGACCTGTATAAATACATAATTGGTGACATTTAGGTCAACTATTCTGAACAAAATTTGGAGGCTCGTTATCTTTGAATCATCATGAAAACTGTACAACAGCCAGAAAACTGTTGTATACATTGCAATACATGGACCTGAATAAATATGCTGGTGGGAATTCTTCAAGCATAAGGTTAACTTTATATAATGCAAGAGCTGGGCGTTGTGCATCTGTAGTCCTAGCTACTCAGGAGGCCGACACGGGAGCCCAGGAGTCCTAGGCTGTCTTTCTCTGTGACTGTGCCTGCAAATAGCCTGGACAATGTAGTGAGACCCTGTCTGGGGAAAAAATTGTTCATACAGTGTGTTCTTAGTAATGCTATGAATTAAGCATTAATGTTAGAACAGAAAGTTCTAAAATCTGTTCTTTAAAATATTTAGCATGTTATTTGAACTGCAGAAAATTTTACATATATTTATACAGAGGTGAGAACATCTGTCTATATGCATGTGTCAGATGTAGCTTTTCATTTTCTAGAATCGTTTTGTAAACAAACATGTCTTCCCCAGAAATGCTTTAGCTGTCTGTTGACACTGATTCCTGTTTCTCATTCACTGAATAAACCTTTTGAGTGTTTGACTAGTTAAATTTCCCACATCCTACATTTGATCTTTTCCAGGAGCCAATAAGAAAGTTTAGTGAAATGAATCCAAATGATTTATTTGTACAGAAAGAATGAATTTCCTCTTACTCGTACATCCGACACCCACACGATACGTCGTCAGTGTTGCTGGGAAGGAACATATTCAGGAGAAATCTGATGCCCAATTAGTGTGTTTTAATTTAGCCAGTGGATTTTCCATCTGGCTCAAAGGTGTATTCTGGAGAGTGGACTAGAACGCAGTAATTAGGTTGCGAGATGCGGCCAGTGGTTCCAAAGAACCTTTTACAGAAGCAGGATTTATAGATTCACAGAGCTTTCCCCCTCTTTTGGTTAGTTACAGGATGAATGGGGCCAGAGAGAGCACATACAACTTTTACTTTGCAGTTAAACACCTTAATGTAAATCATTTAAAACAAGGAAGAACTTTGTGAAAATAGATGGCAGAATGAACTGTCTTCTCTATGAGAGAAATTGAAAATTTGTGGATATATAGATATCTGGCAGATAGGTAAATGTTTCCTTATTCTAGGGTATAAGGCACAGACTCTACTTTAGATAAGTGCACTTTGCATAAATAACAAGTATGCTTTTTAAAAGTTTTATTGTTTTTGCAGATAGATTGATAGACACACAGAGAGATGGGAGAGAGACAGAGAGAGAGGAGAGATATCTTTTTGACTTTTAAGACTTCCCTGTGCATTCACACACCTAATATGGAAATTAATAACTAAACTCAACTGCCACAGGAAAATCTAAGAGAAAATAAGCCTATTATAAGAGTGAAGTTTTCACAGAAGGTTTTGATTCCTATTATACCTAAAAATAGAGGAGATTCCAGATGTAAGGGATTCTGGACAAAAGACTCTGTTTTCCATTTTGTGGAATGTACCTTTTTAGTCTATTTCAAGCAGGCACATGTTATGTTTTCATATTATGTCTTCTGGCCTTTAGCTGTTCTCTTTTCGTATACTTGAGCATGAGCTTAGACAGCTGATGTTGTTCATGCTCTTTAGTTCTCTAGAATTAGACTCCCATCCAAGGCTTCTGTGTTTCTAGTAGCTCTGCCACACTGGTAAATAATGTCCGTACATTTTCCCCATTCTGTACTTGGACAACAAATTAGCATTTATTATTTAGGTTTTCTGTTTTTCATACACTCTCAAATGATTGTGGAATGTTACATTTGAAAAGGAAGGTCTGAATGGGTTTCTTTTGACAGTTTTTGATTTCAGATAATTATGAATTCATTATTTTTATGAGAACAAGGTGATTGCATACCCATAAAGCTTTTAAACACTGACCTTTTCTAAAACACAATTGCAATTGTGTTTAATCATGACTACTCACATGTAATTGAACAAGCCCCAGGCACAGAAGTTTACGACTAAAACATTCAGTCCTTCCAGGAACAGAACCAGCAATTTCTCCATATGTCTGTAGACACTGAACCTCAGGATGTCTGTGAACATTTTACTGTGTTCCACTGTACCCTCGAGTTTGTTTCCCAGCCATGGAAAATGCCCATGAGAAAAAATTGTGCAATTGCTAACTGTTAGTCACTTTATATTTCCTGTATTCCCTATTTAATTTCCCTGGTAGCTGGCAATAACATCTAGGATTTAAGTTGCTGAAGGGTATTCGGGAAAACCCACATAAATGTCTAAGATGAGGCTTGGCAAGTGATGAATCTTGGTGACATAACAACATTATAACTAGAGATTTCATCAAACAGAGGAGGCAGGAAATCCCTAATGCTGCCAAACACCCACTGGAGTCTGAGGACCATCGTTTGTTAAAAATGGATTCTACACAGTTTTTAATTTGATGAGGCTGCCGGAATAAAAATTTGGACCCAAATTGTGGATGCAATGAGATTTCTCTAAAAATGGGCATCTTAAGGGACTTTTTAGAAAAAAAAGAAAAGAAAGGAGAAGAAACCTTCGTAACGTTCTGTAGGGGAGCAACAGCTGCTTGCTGACAAACCCAGTGCTGCTCTGCCAGATGGGGCCTGGGCCTTGGCAAGGATGCACTTAGCCTGACCAGTTGACCGTGTCGGCCGTGCATTTGGTGGGGTGACAGATTTCCCGGTCATACTTTCCTCGAGCCCAAGAACCTAATGGACATAATTTTTAACTTAAGACTGGAGGTTTCATAGTTACCTTTCTTGCCGTGAACACGAGCTGACCTATTCTGAATTTTATCTCATCCTAGATGTTGTTTAACAGTTTGTAAGTTTTAATCACTTCAAGGTACCTTGTGTTCATGTTTGGTTTTTATTGTTGTTTTGATCTAAGAATGTGACCAAATTCTGTTCTAGAATTTGACAACTTTTTATTAGACAGACGTGTATTCTTGAAAATATTGTCCTAGTATTCCTGCCAATTCTATTGTATTTACTGTACCACGCTGGGCTAGCTATCATACTTTCTTTGTCAAGTTCTTTGATAGTTAATTCTATCACTTTGGTAAGTATTGAGGTTACCAGTTACTGTTACATATGTCTATTTGTTGCATGTCCACCATTGAAGATATTTTAATTATATTAATTGGATCATAAATTGAGTGTCATGTTTTTATCGTTTAATGTTCTACCATTACATGGTGATTTTATCTGCTAATGCTCCTTGCTGTGGCATTGATTTAATCTGATACCATGGTGATCAGTTTTGCTCTTCCTAAATCTGTGCAGGCATCTTAGACTGTAGACCGTCCTCTTGCTTCCAAGGTTGGCATCTGTTGTATTTATATTTGTGTAGTTCCTGTAGATAGCAGGTTGCTGGGTTGTGCTGTATAGTGAAGTCCAGTCTCTGCTCATAGTGTTGGATCTCCACATCTTCAGCCCCAAACACTGCCCCGCACTCCAAACCTTAGATGTCCAGTAGGGATCCGTATGCATTTCCCAGGGCTTCTGTAGTGATGTCCCACAAATTGGGTGGCTTAAAACAACAGAAATTTATTCTTTCACAGCTCTGGAGGCCAGAAGTCCAAAATCAAGGTGTCAGCAGGGGATGCTTCCTCTGAGACTGTGGGTGGGATCCTTCCTCGCCTCTAGCCAGCCCTGGCTGTACTGTCGGTCCTCAGCGTTCCTCGAGTGGCAGCTGCCTCAGTGCCACCTCCGCCTCCATCCTCACACGGCGTCTGCAGGACCCTACTCCCAGGTAAGGTCGCAGTCGGAGGCACTGGGCGTTAGGACTTCAACATACCTTTTTGAGGGACACAGTTTAACCCCTGACAGCATCTCAGACTTAAGCATGTCAAAACGGAACTTTTAATTCCTAGCCTGTAAACCTGCAGAACATACCCTGTGTTCTTTCAGACCACCTTCCCAGTCTCATCTGACCCTGGCCATAGCCACGCTCCTCTCTTGCTGGGGACACTTAGTAACCTCCCGTATGGTTTCCTTGCTTCTACCCTGCTGAGGAATTTGTTGGCAATTGTCCGCAGAGCAGCCAAAGAGATCCTTCGCGAGCGTGTGGTCCGTCCCGCTGCTCAAACCCTCCCGTAGCCGCCAGAATCGCCTCCCTGCTCCCCAGGGCCTCGCCTTCCACCTCGCTGCGGCTGCTCCTGCCTTTCTCCGTGTGTGGTGCTTTAAAAAATTGTTCTTTACAGCTCGATTGAGGTATAATTTACATGCTGTAGAATCCATTTGTTTTTAATGCATGATTCAATGATTTTTAGTAAATTTGCAGAGTTGTGCAAATATCTCCACAATCCAGTCACAGAACATTTCCGTCCCCCCAAAGACCCCCGTGCCATATATGCATACATCTGAATGTTCCAACAGCTGTGCTGAGAGATCTTGCGGGTTTTAGAAGAGTCTTTGCTTCGGGACCTCTGCCTGTGCTGCGTCTCTTCGCCTCCCTGTTCTCGGGGCTTACGGAGGTTCTTCAGGAATCTGCTCCAAACTTCTCTCTTCAAGGAGGCCTCTTCCCACCGCCCCATGTAAAACCGAAGCTTTCCTGTGCTTACACTTATCCGTATCTGACATTTTATGTTTGTTTGCCCTTTGCCATTTCCCCAGCCAGAATGCAGGACCCGCCAGAGCAGGAACTTGGTCTTGCATCTGATATAAGTACCCCCGGGGCCTAGAACAGTGCCTGGTCCACAGTAGGCGCCCCATAGACAAGTGTTGAATGAATGCGAGTGCAGCAGCGTTCATTTCCCTACCACTTGGCCGCCAGTCTTTGCTGCTTTTCATTCACAATGTTTCTTTGAGTGTTATTTTTACTTTTATGCCAGGTTTACATTTATGCCAGCTTTTAATTTATTAAATTTTAATTTAATTAATGCCGTGACATAAACCTTCACCTTCCTTCCAGGGAGGATAAATTAGGTTCACTCTAATTCTCTTTCTCCCCCAAATTATTGTTTGGTAGTCTAATATTGTTTTTGAAATCCTATATATGTTTTATAGGTCTTCACACTCTGTGTACTGATTAATAGCTTGCTATTACTCTTTTGATTGAGCTGATAACGTGTCTCTCTGCTTTCACATACTTTAAGCTCTCTCTTTTATTCTGATTGTGATTGTGGCTGTCACTAGTCTCTTTTGATTATTTCACCTTCCCAGTTCTGGAAATATTTTCCATTTACCTTTGAAGAAAAGTGTCAGCCTGGTACACTGTACCTGTGGGACATGTAACCTTTCTCTTACCTCAGAGGTCAAAATCACTTTTATTTTTTGTTGGTACCTGTTTTCCAGGTTCTGGGTTTTTTTTTTTTTTAAGTTTTGGTTTGAAAACTTAAGAAAAGGATGTGTGAATGTTTAGAGACGTGATTTTTGTTTGTTTTCTTTTGTTTTTAAAAGTTCTCCTGAGAAAAATTCTATGCAGTCTAATAATGATACTAGGATTTTACTTTATTTAGAAAATTTAACTTTTTCTTTTAGAAAGTTTACTTTTTCTTCTTTAGTCTCCATATTGCTGATCTTCCCTAATTACCCTGCACATTTGTTTTGCACAAATGGATTTCTTTGATTAATTCTCTAAGTCTTTTAATATCTCTTGCCTTGGCATAATCTATTTGTTCGCTTTGGCAGGAGACTGGGTTTGCTGTGTGTTCGGCGTAGCTAATCCTGGGCTCTTTGCACCCATGTTGCTACTTTCAGCTTCTGTTGGGGGCACAATTAAAAAGAAATATTTACAGATTTAGCAGGGTATTTTTTTTCTATATTGAAAACCATCATTTGTGAAGTTGTATGTTTTCTTTCATATCCTAAAGTAATTTGATATAACCCATTCTTGCTGGTTCATGCACCTAGAAAAGAATGGTACTTTTGCCATTATAAATATCTTCTGATTCCTCCTGGCTTGCTTTTATGCTTGGAGTGTATTTACTCATTCCACAAATATGCATTAAAACCCACTCTGTTCCAGGTGCTTTTCTAGGTGCTGAGCTACGTCAATGAACAAATGCAGTTGCTGCTCTTAGGGCGCTTACATTCCAGAGACAGATAGTAATTCTATGTATAGACAAGATAGTCAGTAGATAAGTGATTAAGGAGAAAAGTACAGTAAAAGTTAGGGGACAGTGTGGAACTCAAAGGGCTATGTTAAATGGGGAGGTCACTGATACAGCGATATTGAGCAGAAATCTGGATCAGAGTGGATAGTAAGAAGAGTGCTTAAGTCCATGCAAAGGGCCTGAGGCCACAAGAGTGCTTAGCTTGTTTGAGTAACGGCAGGGTTGGCCTGTGAGCCCGGGCGAGGGGTGGGAGATGCAGTCAGAGAGGTGGACCATGGCAAGCCATAGTCCCCTTGATCATGATGTACTGGCCACCTGGTCTTGTCACACTCCCAGGACACATCTGGGAATGAGACAAGGCCTCGTGCCTTTTGCCCCTTCTGCTCTCTAGACCTGGCTGTTCTAATAGTTGTCTTGTCATTCCTGGGTGGTGTCATAAATGTCACTTCCCTCTCATTATTCCTTGTCATGGCACCTCATTGTGCTTATCACGAGCAGTAAATTTGTTTACTTCTTTAGTGACTCGCCCCAGCCGGCACATTAGGGCCACGTGGGTCAAGACCGTGTTTGTTAGATCGTGTGTGCTGCTGGTACCTATCGCGGTGCCTGGGATACAGCGTGCCCCAACAAGCTCTGTTAAGTGAGTGAACAAAGCCTCACTTTGTGAGTTTCCCTGAGTAGTTTAATTCCATTTATAAAATGCACCCCTCTTTCCTGGGAAGAGACAAAGAGGAGAAGAAAAGAAGAAGGCAGCCTTAACCAAATATGCCCCTACCTCTCATTTTAGTGTCTCCACCTCCCATGTTTGTAACCAAGTAATAGAGTTAGTATTCCTGGGATTCCCCTAGTTGACATCTCTCTGTTCCCATGACCTTAAACTGTATCCCTTACGAGTACTGAGGCTCTGTTACTTCTGTTACCACACGCGTCAAGTTCTTACCAAACCTATTTTCCCAGTGCTTCTGGATTTTCTTTACACACAGTCTTCATAGCATTAAACTTATAAGGCATGTAAATGTTTCCAGTCTGAGTTTCCACAAGGAAAAAGTGGTTAATTGTCTACAGCTATCAAGTGTGTCCATAAGCTTCTATAAAGTGGTTTATTTACCAATTCTGCATATATTGCTTGTGTGCTTGCTGTGTGCAAGGCATTGGGCTAGGCGCTGGGGGTCCTGGGGTAGCTGAGCAGGACAGACATGATCCTTGCCTTCTTTCATGAGACAGATGTTAACAATTATTTACATGAGAAATGATTGAATTGCCATTTTCGTGTGAGTGATACACAAAGGAGAAGTCAGATACCATGAAGGCATATTACAGTGGTACCTGATCTAGCCTTAGGGGCCGACAGAAACTTCTTTGCGAGTTGTCTCCCAATAATCACTCTTCCTTTGTTTGTTAGTAACAGAACTCTGATTTTGCTTGGACTGGCAACGTATCTGGCTTTTAAAACTCTCTGTTTGTACCTCCCTTGCAACTAGAGATGTCCAGCTGACACTGCCTTAACCCATGAGGTGGAGGAAGGGGATTGGAGGGTCCTGGTACAGGTACCACCTCTTCATCTTCATCTCTTTTCTCTACTTCCTGCCTGATGAGCCGAGATCATGTAGGACAGAAGTCACCTGCCAGAGGAGGTGCAGCTGGAGGCTAAGAGCCCACGGTGCTGGTGGCATCTGCACCTGCTGTGCCAGCCTGGTCACTCTACCCCCGACTTCTTGTTAGGGGACAACAACGAGCCCCTGTTTGATTCTGCCACAGGAGATGGGTTTCTGTTTCATGCCGCTGAGTGCAATTCCTAATGAATACAGCTTCCTCGGGGAGGTTAAGATTTGAGCCAGGCTTTGAAGGATGTGAGTAGTAACTACCTGGGAAAAGGGCCAAGGGAAGAGTAGTTCCTAAATGCTCCGCTCAGACTTAGGGCTTTTGAATGTCCGGGGTTCAACGTCTGGGTTCACTATTAGACTAGGACTTCTTGGATACCTCCAAGATTGGTCTTGGAGTTGAACCTGTAAGAGGAAAAAAGCCTAATAAAAATAGGAGTAGTAGTAATAATAATAATGATGATAATAATAGCTAACACATCCAACGTGCCAGGCACTGTTCTAAAGGACTCACATGTGTTACCTCATTCAGTCCCCATGAAGCAAACAGAGATCAAACAACATGCCCACGGTTGCACAGCGAGGAAATCCAGGATCTGAACCCCGGCAGTGTGGCCTGAGAGCCTGGACTCATTAGTTCATGACAAGCAGAGTTTGACCAAGACCTTGGACCCCTGAGATGTGTGTGCAAACATGACATGTTGGCCGTGCTTAACCAGGAGTGGACTTCCGGACACCCTTCTGTCCCTCAGTTGCTGATAAGTCCATCAGGTGGTGGCTTGGGGACACCTTCATGTAGAGCTTCTTCTTTTTATTGTTTTTGGGATCCCTACTGAATTAATTTTTCCCTCACATTATGAGACATAGAGGTTCTTGCTATACCTTTTTAGACCCTGCCCCAAATCTACTGATTTGTACCAAAATGTGACAATATAATGATCCCAAGTATATACGGGGCTCATCCCGCCCTCTGGACGCTGGCTCTGTCTGTCCTCCCCTGCTCCTTGTAGGACACCCCTCCAGCAACCAACATCCTGCCCTTTGTGTCCAGCTCAGGACAAACTGAGAGAGGAGTCCACGACTATTATTTCAAAACCTTCTTGTTACTAGTCTGAGACAAGATGAGTACAGGAGTTGAGGGTGTTCAGAGACTTTTCAGCAATGTAGCATTACCCCAACATCCAAGCATGTGATCAGTGAATTAGTCTTGTTGACAGGGTATGGACCCCTTTGGGTGCTGCTGAACTCGCGTGCTGAGTTGCACGTAGCAGGAGCTGAGTTGTAGTCATGGGTAAGAGGACTGCTTATTGCTTCCCGATGGACTGGAATGAGAACAAAACAACAAAGCAAAACAAACAAAGTGGCCCTGTCACTGCTCAAACCGGTATCAATTTTTCCCACTTGTGAATCACATAGCATTTCAGTCTTATCACAAAACCGAGCACTGGACCGTGTATTTTTAAAGCTTCCTTTAGTTATTTCATCCACGGAGGTGTCACTTCCATGTTTGTATTACAGGACCCAAGGTTTTTGTTTTTGCCACGATTCAAATCAAGAGATAAGGTAGGGTCAGGCAAAAAGGAGAAGGGTCAGCTTAGCCTCACTCAGTGCTAAAAGGGAAAATAAATTTTGAATCACTTATTTTTTAGGAACAAAGTCAAGGAAGAAACTATGTTTTAGAAACTCTTATAACAACCGTTTATTGGAGCCACATATGATCTCATCTCATCTTTACACCACTTCTTAAAAGTAGGTATAATTATCACCATTTTGCAGATGAAGAAAATGAGGTGTTAGAGAGTTTAAGCAACTGGCCCAAGGTCACACAGCTACTAAATGGTGGCAGTTTGTCTGACTTCAAAGCCTGTACACTTTTGCTTATTCCCATGGTTACTTAGTAACAGCGTTTATTGCTACAAGGGGATGTTACTGGATTTAGAGATACTTTAAGTGCACTCTGTCATTTTTCTAAAATAGCCTTCTTTGTAATTGTTTCGATGTCTTAGATTTCCATTAAAGCTCTTCTTTCTGATTCTTAGCCTTTGCTTCAGAGGATGGTGCGAGGGCTATGTTCAGTCTAGGCTATCCGGCAAATGACAATTCCAGCTTTACCTTTGCGTCTCTTGGGAGAAGAAAGAGACAAAGCCTTCTTCTTTGGGTTTAATTCGGCTGTAATCCAGTCTCCGCACCATGGGGGTCAGGACCTGCAGCTTCAGGAGAGATCTGTGTCTTGTCTTTGAGAGTAGATTTGTCACATGCCTGGCCTGGCATCGGTACTGTTTCTAGTATGGGGTTTTCAGATGCTGCTTTCCGGTTCATTGAGGATAATTATTTTTTAGTGTTTTTGGCTGTTTTCAAAGACTTATTATTTAATTTAAATGTATATTATATTTTAATCAGCCTTTAAACATTATTTTGACAACTTGCTATCTATCCTGAGTTAGAATTGAATTGCAGTTTAGATAAGACAAGGGTACATTTACTAAAGGTGCATTTACCAACTAAGATGCTTACCTGGTTGTTATTTACAATCGTACTCCTTTAGATGTACTTTATTTTAAAAAACCTCACTGATTACTGACAGGATACAAGTTACAGCTAAGAGTCATTCCTAGGTAGGACTTTTTGTATGTAAAACATAGCTGAATTTTCTCCTTACCTTCAAATAAAATCTAAGATAAAGTTTGAAAGAGGTAAAATGGAGATTTTTATGGCATTTGAATTTCTAAATGAGAATCAGGTCTATACTTGAAAAACTTTTTTTTTTCTGCTTTAAAAAACAAGATTACAGCATTGCCTGTATTCCCTGTGAGTTCTTCGATTCTTAGCAAATTCAAAGGAAATTTGATTATGGAAAGGTGTTTGAGAAACGAATTTTCTGCCTTTCATATTTTGTTTACTTTGAGGTGATCTAGTAATTAAAAGAGAAAACAGAATAATTGTGGTTTAGGATGTTATTATAATGAGGGGAAATATCAGGAAGGAAAAAAGTAAACTCTTCTCTTAGGAACATAAGTGGTCTTCTGAAAAGTAGTTTACTCAGCATGGCACTTCTAAAATATAGGCAAAGCATTTAGGAAGTTTTTCTTTGGTCACCTGTCTCTGCCACATTACTACTATTCCTTTAATTCCTCACACCTAATTGGTGATCAAAGCCTTGCACTCCAGCTGCTAAATGAATCTCCACTGTCCCCTCCTCCCCAGTCCAGCTGCTTTGCCTTGACTGTACCTCTTGCCTTTTAACTGGTCTTCCTGATCCCAAATCTTCCATTCTCCCAGCCACCGTCAGCACTGCTGCCAGAGCCAGGGCCCCTTGGAAAACAACACCTGATCACGTCACTCTGCCGCTTAAAATCCTTCCATCTTCATTTCTTACAGAAAAAAAAAAAAAGACAATACAAAACAGAGGCACAAAATAAAGACAAGAACAAACACAGAGCCCTTGCCTTTTAATCTTTGCCTACCCTTCCTTCTCCATTGCTGGTATTCTAGCCTCAGGGACAAGCCAATTACCTTTTGGTCAAACTGTGCTCTTGGCCTAGAATTTCTTTTTTTTTTTTTTAAGAGACAGGATCTCCCTCTGTCTCCCAGGCTGGAGTGCAGTGGCCTCATCACAGCTTACTGCAACCTGCTACTCCTGGGCTTCAGCGATCCTCCCGCCTCAGCCTCTGGGTAGCTGGGATTGCAGGTGTGCACCACCACGCTGTCTCCTAGAATATTCTTCCCCCGCCTGCCTCCTCTGTCAGTGTCATCACCTCCCTGCTAAGCCTTCCCTGATACTCTCTTCCCTCCCTCCCCTGCTTCTATCGAGCCTAAATCCCAATGCATTCTGAATATTAATCTAGGTTACATGAATTTTGACTAGTATATTTGTATCTAATTTGTTGCATTTTAATAACAGTGTCACACAGTGGTCAAGACCTCAGGCTCTGAGTGCTGACTGCCTGGATTCTAACTCTGGCTTTGCCGTTTTTTAGCTGGGTTATCTGGGCAAACTACTTAAGCTCTCTGTGCTTCAACTTACTCCTCCGTAAAATGGGGATAATAGTAGTGCCCACTTCCTAGGGCTGTAGCGAAGATTTAGTGAATCAATACGTGTACAGCTCCGGGAACACTGGCTGTGACAAGCTAATGTTTACTGAGAACTTTGCTCGTTCCATGAAGAAGCCATTATGTGAATTACAAAGATTTTATTTGAGAAAATACTTTTAAAAGTATTTTATTTATGTTATTGCTGTATTCATCTGTGAAATAAATAATTGGGTAATGTAAAATCAGTTGTAATGAATTGCTATTTTTTGGTAGACTTTTTACGCAGGAAAACAAAAAACTTTAAATAAAGGAATTTTATATTCTTGGGCAGACAATTTTAATTCAGTTCTTAGATTTTAGTAATTTTAGTCAGAGCCTTGACTGATTGGTAGATTATCTACAATCTATTAAGCTAATATACTCTGTTTCCGAAGAACCTAGTGCATAGATTATGTGCCTCATATAAAGTTATGTTAAAGTACACAGCAGAACAAAAGTGGGATATAATGACTTCTAATGTTCTAATGTTGCAGCTTATTCTCTCAGTTCTCTCATGAATAGCTGATTCTAATTTTGTTGTTGTTGTTTAGAGACAGGGTCTTGCTCTGTCACCCAGGCTGGAGTGCAGTGGCCTCATCACAGCTCACTGCAGCCTCAGACTCCTGGGCTCGCTCAAGGGATCCTCCTACCTCCCGAGTAGCTGGGACTACAGGCGTGCACCACTATGCTTGGCTGATTTTTCTATTTTTTGTAGAGACAAGGTCTTGTTCTTGCTCAGGCTGTTCCCAAACTCCTGACCTCAAGCGATCCTCCTGTCTTGGCCTTCCAACATCCTAGGATTACAGGTGTGAGCCTGGCCTGATTCTAATTTTGACCATTATAAATGATGCTGAAATGATCAACTTTTTACCAAAAACTTTTTGTGCATCTTAATTATTTCCTTAGAATAAATTGATCAAGGGAGAATTATTGGATCAAAGGAAATAATTAAATCTTTGGATATTAATTGCAAGCTTACCTTCCAAATAAATCAGACTAATTTATAGTCTTACCAACAGCATTTGAGTCTTTTTTTCTATATTTTGCTGTCAGTATTAGTTTTGTTTTTTTAAAATCTTTCTTAACTTCATAGGCACCTCCCAAAAAAAAAAGAAAGAAAAGAGAAATGCAGGAGATATATCTTTCTCTCATTTGTATTTATTTACTTTATTAGTTTTTAATAAAAGATTTATGCTTCAGATTCCAATATTTTTCTGACCATAGGAATTTTATAGTCAAAACTTTGCATATCTAATAAGTTTTAACTGTATGTGTCAGGTATGATTAAGAAGAATCACAAGAGCTTAAACTCCAGAGTGACTAAAAGCCTGACTTTTAGAAAGTACAACAGGAATATCAGCAATTGGTATCAAAGGAGCTCAGGTGGGATTTAGTATTTTTAGTTCCTGGGTGGCAGTGTGCAGAGTTTAATTAATAATAGAGAGACTTTTAGGTAACTTAAGAGACGTCTGATAAACATTGTGAATCAACTCAAAATTTTATGGTGATAGACTTTTGATAAATGATCAGAACTATTAATTCCCCCTTTTATCCAAAGAGATACACGAATTAGAAAGATTAATAGATAAATTTGTAATAATTGGTGGTACTATTTCTTCATATAATTTTCTTATTTGGTACCCTTTGGAATGATTAGGTATGTATAAAGGAATGTTATGCATACTTAGGGAAAAAGTAGTTAGACATGAGGATTTTCATCAGAGAGAGATATATATATATAAAATTCAATTAACCTTCATGGTGTGTGAGGGCAGACTCCTGAGCACCCGAGGGAGGGAAGGGGTTAAATGTGGCAAGGGAGTGCTCCGGGCAGGCTTCTCATTAAGAAATCTGGTATTTCAGGTTGGACTGGGCTTTGGGGATGGCTGTTCCTTTGTTCAAGGGAAAACATGCTTTAGATCTGGCTGCACTCTCAGATATGACTTGTAGAAAATGAATTCTAGACTTTTCTAGCATCAGAAAGTGAGGCAAAGGGGCCCTGGAGTACCCTGGACAAACTTTACCCCACGAATCCCAGACAGCAGCAGCTCTGATTCCCTAAGATTGTTCGTAATTGAAGCTGCCAAACTGACCTTAGGAAACCGGGCACCAGGTGAACCCACCTGCGTGGGGATTGGACTCGGAAAAGTGGAGAAACAGCCGACAGATCTTGGAGCGTTGTTTATTTACTGTGAGATTTCACATTTTCTGTGAGATTAATTCTTAAGTAAAAGTGTTATTGAAGTTTTTACTTTCACATGATTTTGTTTTTCTACGTGTCATATTTGGGAATTCATTTATTTGTATTTCTCCAACGACCAGCGTCTGTGTGCAGATTCCTTCTTGCAGTAATTTTTTTTTTAGTTGCTTCGTTTAACCTGTGACTAATTAGTTAAATAAAAACAACGTGTACTCCTAGTAGTTAGGAGTACATTTTGTTCCAGGCCAGATAAAAAGGAGTAAATTGCACTGTTCATTCCTGTCATTCTTTATCCCTCTGGTTTGCTTCAAAATTATAAACAAAATTCATGTTGGGAAGTTCTTAATCTATAGCGTGCCCGGTGTAGGTTTATTTTGAATGGAATTGATTGGTTCCTTTAGGCATTTGCCTACTTACTTACTAACTTACTTGTTTGTTAAGAATGTCATTCACTTGGGTATTATTCTGTAAATGTTCTCAAATTCTTTATTTGCACATGTTCTCACCAGCAAGGCGATGGGCCTCTCAAGTTGTCCAGTCTATGCACAGTGTTCGCAGGGAAGACCGTAGCTAAGAGAAGGGACTGATCAGTAAGGAGAGGAAGAGTAGTGAGACTGAGAAACCTGGAATATACATTAAATGAGAAATTTGTGATTTAATGGAAAGAGCAATAGACTAGAAGTCTAAAAGCTTGAGATGTAGGCTTAGCACTGTCCTTACTTGCTACACGAAATTGACCTGAGTCCCACTTTCTGCACTTGCACAGTGCGCGTTATAACAGCCGTCTGGCCTGTTTCCATAGACAGTTGTGAGAAGCCAGTGAGATGCTCCATGCAGAGTCGCTCTGTGAGTGCTAACGTTCTTTACAGAAGCAATGTGTAATTGTCCCTTTGGAAAGCAAATACGGGAGACAGGCAGGAGAGGGCATCTAAACTGGAAATTCATTCTGGAGCGAGGTTTTGGCAGTTACTGGGAAGAGTCTTACTTTGGTAATTTAGATGACAGTCCCTCCAAGTTCTCCCTGACCCTGCGCCTACGCCACGTCTAGGCTGTGCTCCTCAGCTGTGCCAGGAGCGGTCTGCACTCCTGTCCTGTGGCTCTTGTCCATAGCGTTATCGTTGCCTGTTTATAAGTCTACAGGCCCCTTGGGGTCAGGGCCTGGTCTATCCGTGGTCCAGTCCGCGGAGCCTGGCGTGGTGCACACAGTGCACACTCAGTAAACAAGTCGAAGTGTCACTTCATGAGAAAAGTCCTGAAGAGGAGAAAAACATAATTTGTTTTCTCAACCCTCATAAGTTCATAGCTGGGTCACCTCTATAGCAAAAGAGAATAACAAGAGAAAAACAGGCAGTTTACTTTAGCCCGCGCTGTGCCCATCATGCAGGAGAAATCTCTCAAAATACTGGCTTAGAGTCCCAGCTTGTGTGGCACGTCTAGCAAAGAGCAATAAATTTAGAAGTTACAAGACAAAGGAAAAAGCAGCTTCGGGCTCCCAAAGCGGGAATGCTTTGGGGAGCTAGAAAAGTCCGCTCCCATATCCCCCTGGCCCTGGCTGGCACCATCTCTGGGCTGGTGAGCAAGGGGAAGTCACAGCTCTGTCTTTAGGCAGAAAGGGAAGCAGACGCCCCCAGCCACCACTGCTACCCCCCCCCCCCACCGCATTGATGTCACAGGAGCTTTTACGTCCCGCCATAGACGAGAAAGGGCAGCTCAGCCAGCCCTTTCTGTAACTGCTGCATCCCAACTGCCTCTGCTTAAAGATATTTATGTCAAAGAGGCATATTTTTGAGGCAAAAGATACTGGTTTCCCTCAATCCTCAATGAGGCATTAAGTCAGACAGGGCCGTGTGTCAGAGGCTTCTGCTCAACACGCAGGGAATGCTGGATGGCAAAGTCAGTGGACTGAAATCAGGCTTGGTGTACAGAAGACTAGGTTTCAGCCCCAGCACTATCACTTCTTAGCTGTGTTACCTTGGGAAAGTTACTTAACCTCTCTGAGCTTCAATTTCCTCATTTGTAAAGTGGAATAAAAACACCTACGTGGGCTTTATCTTCCTCCACAACATTAGGAAGCCAGTTGTGTTATTTGTTTGTTGCACATTTAATTTGGTAAACGCTCTAAAATATTTCGTCTTGATTATTCCCACAAAATAAACAATAAGATAATATTAACATACTTTGCAATGTTTCTAAAATAATTTATAAAATGTTAGTGGTAGCATAATTTTTGTCTTAACTCAAATACGACGCTACAACCCTATCCTCTCTTTTTGTTCAGTTGTTGGATGACTTAAATGGTGCGAGTCTGAGGCAAACAGAGCACCCGAATGAGGACGATGCTTTCATACAAACCCAGGTGACTTTCCTAGTAACACTTCCTGCTGTCACCAGCCTAGTCCAAGCTACTGCCAGCTCTGCCTTCCTGACTCTTCTCCTTCCATCCGTTCTTGCCCACCTCTAACTCACTTTTCACGATACAGAGCAAATGTTTAACAAAATGTTTTAAAAAACCCTGTCACGCCACTCCCCAACTTGAAGCCCTTCAGTGACTTCTCACTGCCTGGACATAAAGTCCCCGGTCCTCCTCTGCCCGGCTGGGACTGTTTCCCCAGGTCTTCTGGCCGCTGTCCCACCCTCCACACAATTTTCTGGTCATACAGAGCTGGTTTCTGTTCGTCTCAGGAGCTGGGATTTGGTTCTCTCAACCCCAGACCTGAGGTTATGAATAGAGCCCTTGCTCTTTCCTCTGTCTGGAATACTCTCTTCTCTCTCTGCCTGGCAACTCTGCTGTCACTTGGGTCTCAGTTTAAATGTCACTGCTTTGTGGGGGGCCTTTCCTGATCCCTTAGACTAGATTAAGTGTCCCTGTGATGTGCTTCCTGAACACCCCCTTCCCTGACACTTGCTATATTTTAATGTCCCCTTGCTCCATGTGGGCAAGGAGCACACCTCGCCTGTTCATCTCTGCAGCCCAGAACCTCACGTAGGAGAGGCCCCATTACGTGCCATGCGGTTCGGGAAAGATATGACACTTACTCTCCTAGCACTCTATTCGTTCGTTCAGTTATTGGGGGCTGGGACACAGCAGGGAATGACACAGTCCCGCATTCTCACCCTTGTGGAGTTTACATGCCAGTAGGGGCAGACCAATAATAAATGAAGTAAAATATGTAGTATGGTGTGTAAGAGGTCAGTTGTCTTTAATTTATGTATGTAGTGAAGAAATACCATTTATCCACCCCCAAGGAATGGAAATTAAAATTGCCCTTCCCTATAGAATTCTACATTTTCCCATTTCCTGCTGGAGCACAGCAGAAATCCATTTTCCGTAGAGTGGACAACTCAGACTCTGTTTTAGAACCAATTATGTTGTCCATGTCTGATGTTTGCTTCATTATACAAGAAATTTACTTTTATAGTAAGCTTTTTTGGAAAAAAATTAAAGGAAAATGTTACTCTACCTCTATGATTACACCTGAGTAAAATTATATTGTTAATTTTACATTTTCCCTCTGTAGCTTTATGCTGCCCTGTGCTCTGCTCCATTGCCTGGGCTTATTTTGACGTGCCTAGGGACGTGAAAACCAAAGGCCGGGACGATGCTAAAATCTACCAGTGGGTCAGATCTCACTGGAAAAAAATCAAATCATCAAAAGAGTATGTTCATTATTTACATACGTGCATAAGTCACTTGTGTACATCCCCTCAATTTGATTATAAGTTTTGCATATTCCCTAGTAGAATAGTATTCTTCACATAGAAACAGCCCAATACATGCTGTTGATAACTAGCATCTCACACAAAGGACCAGCTCAGGCAAAGTGTTACTGAAATAAAAGATTGTGTATGCCCCCAAAATTAATGTTAATAAAGTAAGCTATGTTGCTGGATACTTGTATCCGGATAGCAGATTTATCGCTGAGCTAACTTAAAAAAAATTTACTGCCTGGTCAAAAAATTACTTTTAAGTAAGCACTGAATGCTGAATGGGTAGCTCGGCCCTGAGATGCACGCGGTCTTCCGAAGGCTGGTTAACTTTGATCCTGCAAGGTTGTGGCTGGAATCTGGGTGCTTTTCCAAGAGAAATGTCAGCGCCTGGTGAAGCTGTGTTCCTGGCTCTCTTGAAATCAGAAGAGGGGTGTAGGGGCAAAGGGAATGTTCCATCCCTGCCTTGTGAAGGTTTGATAATTTGAGTCTGCAAAACAAACTGACAACAGGCAGGTTAGTGGGAGAAGAGGCACAGGAATTCATTCCCTGCACACGCACATGGGAGCCGCACAAAATACGAAGCTCAAAGAAGGGCCAGCTGGCTGAAGTTTTTATACCATACAGAAAGCATGAGAGGCTTGGGGCTCCTGGGGGCAGGCGGTTACAGGTGAGGGGGCCCGGGGAGGAAAGGCTGTCTTGTCATGCAGATGAAGTCTTGCAGGCAGCAGCCCTGGGAGAGAGTAGCAGGTAGCCCACGGTAAAAGTCTGTCGGAACTTTAGTCTCCTTTTCCTGAGAGTTCATCTTTCCTCCACCCCGATAAGGGGACCTCAGAGAAAGCCTCTGCCCGCGGCCTCTGTCCGCTTTGCTAATGTAGAGAGACGTACTTTTCTTCTACAAAAGGATAGCTTTTCAGAGCTATTTGGCCCGCAGCTTCTCTGGAAACCAACTGGAAATGTGCCAGGGAAGCATGTTTCGGGCGGCATGTTTGGTTTCTTACAGGGTGAGTGTTAACCTGCATTCTCTTAGGCTCATAGAAGTCTCTCAGTCCCGCAGTGTTTGGCGAGGTACCGACAAGGTACCAAACAGAGTCGAAGCCTAGGGTCGTGTTTGGCAGTGGGGGTCGGGGGTGGAAAGGGGTCCGCGAGGCTGGAGAGAAGGCGAAAGAAACGCATTTGAAGGACAGAAGAGCACATATCCGTCCTAGACCTCCCCTGTCTCCAGGATGGAAAATGACTTGGCAGGAGCCCCTTTTTGTGCAGGCCAGAAGGGAATTTGTTTCCCAGCTGTTCGGGTGTATTTTCCTTGTTAGTTTTTGCTCCCACGGTCTAAAAGCAAATACCGGATCTCAGCGCCTACAGTACTGGTCAAGAACTGCCGCTTTGGTCCTGTGTGACTCACAGGCGTTCGCGAACCACCTACTGTAACAGCTGGCCACATACCATGGCCCTGTGGCCTGGTGGCCCTGCGGCCTCGCAGCCCAGCCGTGTCTTCTGAGCTCTGCCTCACGGGTTCTGTTCTTGCCCCAATATGGCTATCACCTTTAGGGGATAGTCAAGGTGGGGTTTAGACAAAGATACTTTCATTCATTTTTCTTAAATTATATCTCTCAATTGCTACTCAGAGATCCTGGAAGACATATTTGATCTCAACTTCAAATTTAGGATTTCAGGAGGCCAGGGCAATTGAACGTGTCACTGTGTAAAATTCTGCTACATATATTTTGGCATGTAAGTGATTGAATTCCTTGAAGAAGAAAGGTTATGGCTAATTTGGGGCTTAGTTGTTCTTTGCCACTATTTCATGATAAGGATGAGCTGAGCCACTTTTATCAAGTCCTGTTCCGAGAATGGGATGACCCCTGGGCCACTTGTCCCCTCCTGTCTGCTGTATGTCTCTTCTGCCCAAGACTGGTTCTCGAGGCTTCCCTAGAGACAGGTAAAATTTAGTCACTACCCTCAGACAGCTTCCAAACCAGTTGTGGTTACGCATTAACACACGAGAATCATAAAGCCGCAAAGCAGTACAAATAAAGTGCAATTTCAGAAAAAGTTAAAATTATTTTTTGCATCAGCTTGTCCTGTAATATTAGCCTGTGTCTTTCAGCCTAGTGTTTTATTTAGTTTTAATATTTTTTTCTTTAAATTGTTCTGCCGGACTATAAATACCTTCAAGTCAGAGACCACATGATTTTCATCTTTTTTATCTCCTCTCCGTTCTAGCACATGCAGGCCTCACGCGGGATGCAGCAGACACAATGCACAGCTGGCAAGCACTTGTTGACATTGCGGAATTGGGGGAAGACTTTGTGGACAAGGTAGGACTCGGGCTCTGCTTTTAAATGGAGTGGGGGCAGTTGGCTGGTGACATACTACCCATATATGAGTCATTTGTTCTGGGCCTTGAGGAGGAATTTGAAAAGTCAGAACAGTGGGGAAGAAAGCCAGGTTGGTGAAATGACTAGAACAGAGCTGGGTGTTTGACAAACTGTGGGGCCAGAGAGGAGGCCAGCCGGACTGCAGCCAGGACGCCGTTTGGGGGAATAACTGGGATCTTAAGGTGGCTGGACGCAGCCGGGGGCCTCCCGGGGTGCTGGGGTTGGCACGTGGGGCAAATCAGTAGCATTGCTTTCCCTCCCTATTTCATGCGGAGTTCGTTGTCAGCTTCTTCATAGCACATCTTGTCTATTTTGGGTGACATTGAAGGGCGAGGGGGACTGTTCTTACGAATTTATTGTTCCTTTCTTCAAAATAAGTTTAATTTATTAATTAATTAGTTCTGGAATTGGTTTGTTTCCAAGAAAGATGTTGAGTGCATTTTGTAAAACTATTTGAAGATTGAGTTGAGTAAATAAAGTTTTTCCTTTGCGGAAAGGATCCTGATGGCTTTACAGAGACGCTGGGGATGATCAGTGTGAATTCTTTAACAGCACACATCTAGCTTGGGGCAACAGCTTGGGCCAGAAAGCAGGAAAAAATGGCAGGTTTGGGGGAATAAATGAGTTTCTTTGTTGACAGTGCTTGTGAGACATCTAGGAAGAGAGAGCAAATAGATGTCTGAAATCAGGACTTGAGCTCAAGAGAAGTCAGAGCTGGAAATAGAGATTTAGCAGACAAAGGTGGACATCAACAGTGGGTGACAGTGCAGGGCAGTGGGGTCCTTCACTGGGATCCACCATGGCCTAGAGCAGTGGTCCCCAACCTTTTTGGCACCAGGGACTAGTTTCATGGAAGACAACTTTTCCATGGACTGGGTGGGGGGTGGAGGGGGTGGTTTTGGGATGATTCAAGCGCATCACATTTATTGTGCAGTCAGACCTCTCTGCTAATGATAATCTGTATTTGCAGCTGCTCCCCAGCGCTAGCATCGCCGCCTCAGCTCCACCTCAGATCATCAGGCATTGGATTCTCATGAGGAGCCGCAGCCTAGATCCCTCCATGTGCAGTTGACAGTAGGGCTGGAGCTCCTATGAGAATCTGATGCCCCTGCTGATCTGACAGGAGGTGGAGCTTATGCGGTGATGTGAGGGATGGGGAGCGGCTATAAATACAGATGAAGCTTCACTCGCTTGCCCCACGCTCATCTCCTGCTGTGCAGCTAATTCCTAACTGGTTCCGGTACCAGTCTGTGGCCTGGGGCCTGGGGACCACAGACCTAGATGATTGGCATTCAGGGCTCCACAGCCACCAGAAATTATAAGCAACATTTCCATGCACTCAGCATGCTGTGATGGAGTGTGCCCATACCTTTGATCAGATTCCTAAAGGTATCCAAAGGTAAAGAAATTAGTGATGTATTAATAGAATGGGAAGATAAGAGCAAGAAGGTCAGAACTCTGGGCATAGGGGGTCAGAATTTAAGGAGCAAGCAGAAAGGAGCCATGGAAGAGGCCAAAGGGATAAGGAGGACAGAAAGCTACCCCAAAAGTCAGGAGGACGTGGAAAGCAACAGCAGGAGTGGCCAGCCAGGCTAAATGGTCCTGAAGTTGGGTAGGATTAAAAGAACACGTTGGGTTGACCCTTAGTGAAGAGTAGAGAATGGGAAAGAGGGAGCAGGGACAGCCAGTCTGGGAGGTTAACGTTGGACAAGAGTGAATGTTTGCTGAGTTCCTAAGAAGGACCTGACACTGGGTCATTCACTGTAGACATAAATGTGAGCAAAGGTCCTAGGCCTTGCTCTTGTGGGCCTTAGGGTCTCATGGGAGAGACAGGCACTAGTCAAATAATGGCACAAAGGAAATGTATCATCCCAAACTGGGTCAGTGCTTCGAAGGGAAGAAACATGGTGCACAGCATCCAAGCATGCCCTAATCTGGGGGCCAAAGAAGCTCCCTGAGGATGTGACATCTGAGCTCAGATCTGAAAGGCAAACAGGAATGACAGGGTTGGGGATGGGGCAGAGAGCAGAACAGCCCAGGCCATGGGGAGAGCAAGTATGAAGCCTTGTGAATGTGGATGGAGCTGGGTCTTCTCAATCATAAGGATTTGGGTCTAAGAACAATTAGAACGTGCTAATATGCAGATGGTGTAACGTTTTGCATTTTGGAATGAAGCAGAAGAGTCCGGGTGGGAGATTATTATATCTTATACTCTGGCAATGAAGATGAGGAGAAGCGGATGGATACAAGAATGACGTAGTAGCTAAAATTAGCACCAAAAGGTAGGAAGAGAGAGAGAACACAGTAATTTAGAGAGGTCGAAAAGGTGAAGCTTTTTCTTCAGGTGTGAAATATGTGAGCTTATTTTTAGGCAAAGGGAAAGAATAGTGGAGGGAGAGAGCTTGGAGAAATAAAAACCAGGGAATCCGTGGGTCCTAGATTCAGAAACACTGACCCTCCAACGAGAGAAGAAAGGCTGGTGAACATCCAGGTACATTTGTGGGTGGAACAGAGGGAAGTTGGGCTTTGAAGCCTTGATCCACAAAGGGGGGCTCAGATGTGTTGTTGGAGTGAGGGCCCCTGAGTAACAGGCTGGCACCAAGCTCCGGAAGAGGAGCAGGAGGCTGTGAAGTGGTTCATAGAAGGGACACAGTTGCCATTTACAGCATGGGAGAGGCTGAAATATTTTTGTGTCTATATTGCATGTAAGTTATTTGTGTATATGCACAAACGTTGCATAATCCTCACAGTACGCAAAGTCCGTATTTCAATTTTATAGTTGGAAACAGAGTCAGGGAGTTTCCAATTTCCAAATGTCAAAGCAGACATCTTGAGCACCATGAAGGCATCTTCTTTTTCCTGGATTCATAAAGGAGTTTGCTCTGATATGGGATCAGTGATGATGGCACAGGGAGAAGAGTAGGTCTGCTCAGAGACTTGCTTTATGACTCAGGAGGACTTGATAATTCTCTTATAGACGAGGTATCTACACAAGTCTGCATTTCAGATGACGTGCTAATTTACATTTCATACTAACGATTTAGGAAAGGCATAGGAAGACCAATGAAACATATCAATCTTTTAAAATAGACATAATAATAATTTTTTTTTACTTTAATAAGACACAGTGAGAAATGGTGTGTCAGATCTATCCGGCCACATCTGCTTATTTAATGTCCTAATTCAGGAAAAGAATTAGCATGAATTGACCTTTTAAAAAATTACCCCCCCTCCTTGTTATAGAATATCTGTTAGATGGCGTAGTCTCTGAAACGTTGCTTTTAACACATCCGATTCTGATTGCAGACTCTCTGCGTGAATTAATATATTTGTGATGTCTCATATTTTTTTCCAGGCTGCATGAGTACAGCTTTGTCACAAAATTATGCTCTAAGGTGCATATTCTTTGACAATGAGAGGAAAGAGTGTCGGATGAGCATGTCATGTTGAACTAAAAATGAATAGTGCAGTTCTGGCTGGAGCAGTGGCCCTGTTTGGCAATTTTGTGATAAATGCAGCTGGAATAATTTTTACTTCAACCTTTGGCAAACCTTTTGTGTGTTAAAAAAAAAAAAAGCTGTGGAGGAGGCTCAAAAGCTATTTTCTGTAGCCATAGCCCTATCTCTTAGGATTGCCAGTGAACAATAGGTCTGCTCTACGTCCTGTTGAGGGTCAATGTCCTCTGGGAAGGAGTTAGTATTATCAACTGAGTTAATGCATTTAGTTGCTGAGCACAGGGCTTGGCATCATATAAGTGTTTAGTGAATATTAGCTATCACTTTTTAATAATTATTATTTAGAATTATTAACTTCCTAGGATTCCATTTGAAACACTTAACATCCCTTTCACATTGCAAAATAATGCACACACAAGATTCTGGTGCATGTCTGAAAAGGATGAGGCTTAGAGAAATGGTTACTAACACAGTATTTGAAAACTATGGTCAAAATTCCTTCTTGACACACATGGTCTAGACTGAGATATCCAAGTTTCATACTCTACAAGTCAAAAGAAGAACGTTCATCATTGTGAAAGTATTTTTTAAATTTTCCTTTAACATTGAAACTGATTTCTGTTGTACAAACAAAGTTTTCAGGCACTCACAAGTTCCTTGGAGAACCAGATAAGTTTAGCAGCTGATGAAGCTTCCACCTTCTGGGTCTGATTCCTTTCTGAGTTCCCAGGAGGATGAGGTTTTGGAATTTTCCCTAAATGTATATCCTCCTAGGGCCGAATTGGACCTTCAGCGTTTCCTGTTCCATACTGGGAACCAGAAGCTTTCTGAATTATCTCAGAGGACGTTTCCTGATCTGTGAATCTTCAGAGCATGAAGATCGTGTTTTTCCCTTCCTCATCCCCTGATTCTGCGTCTCCAAGGAACATGTGTGTATTTCATTACAACCCCACGGCTTCCCGCGCTCGGTGATAAATATGTGGGTTACAGTGTGCACATTCATACAGAGCACCAGAGGTTACCCATGCAGATTTATTGCTTGTTACGTCATTTTACTGTGGGGCTAATTCATTAGATCAGTTTATTTAGCAATTAAATAATATTAAATAAGGCAACTGTACCAACTGACACCAGCCCTGGCATAGCTGACTCTACCACCTCCTCCCTCTTCTAATCAATAGCTTGATAAGGGTGCTCTGTAGGCACAGGGACAGGCCTTGGCTGGGGCATGTGGCGTGAGCATCTTAACAGGGTCACTGTCTCTACTGAGAGAGGTTAAGGGTATTCTATTAGTACCGTGAGTATTCAAGAACCTGAAAATAGGGGTGATCCTCTTTGGTTCATAGCTCCATTTTTACTCTTAAGGTTTTACATGCTCATCTCTTGCTCTTGTTTCCTGGATCCTTTGTTGTTTGGATTTGACTGTTTTGATTCCTAACTCCAGAATGCCATTGTCCTTCCCTGTGTCAGGCAGCCAGCAAAAGTCAATTTGTTCCTCTTTACTGGTGCCAAGTGCTGATTACACTAGCCCTTCATGTTCAACTAGGAATAAATAAGTTACTGCCAGCATCAGCATTAAATTCATTTTATTGATTGAATGTTTTCAATATTTTATTTTTAAAAATTTCAGGTATACAGGAAACTGGAAAACACTGTACAGTGAACACCCGCATGCTCACCATCTAAATTCTCCAATTAGCATTTTAATACATTTATTTATCACATAATCTATCCATCCACCTATGGAGCCATCTTATTTTTTTTAAAAACTCTTTATTTTGAAATAATTTTAGACTTACAGAAAAGTTGTGCGGTAATACAGACAGTTCCCAAATACCTTTCCCCCAGCTTCCCTCACATTAGCGTCTCACAAAACCAAAACACAATGGTCAAAACCAGAAAACTAACATGAACACACCACTATTAGCTAATGCACAGCTCTAATTTGAATTTCAACCATTTTCGCACCTGTGTCCTTTCCTAAGGATCCCAAGTCTCCTCCCACCTGTGATGGTTCTCAGTCTTTGTCTTCCACGACCTTGACCCTTTTGAAGTGCACTGGCCCTCCCTTTTGTTGCACATCCCTCAGTTTGTGTTTGTCTGAAATTTTCTCATGATTAAATTGAGGTTATGCATAGTTTACAAGAAAATCACAGAAGTGGCATTATGCCCTTCGCAGAGAGTTCATCATGCTGAGGAGGGAACGATAATGTCACTCTAATTACTACAGATGCTGTCTTTGATCACTTGGTTGAGGGGTTCTCTGCCAGGTTTCTCCACTGTAAATTTACTATTTTTACCTTTGTAAATGATACATGTTTTGGAGGAGATACTTTGAGACCAATGCAAACATTCTACTTCTCCTTAAACTTTCACCTGCTAATTTTAGCATTCATTGTAAGATCTCACCTGCAATTATTCCTGTAGTTCTCTAATGGCAACTTTCTATATCCCTTGTTCCTTCTACGTTTCTTAGCTGGAATTCTGCTAATTCCAGAAGATGTCTCTTCTTCCCCATTTATTTATATCTATATAGACCCATGGATTTTTATTTTATTCTTTGGGTTATAAGCCAATATTATCATTATTTATTTTGTTGCATAAAGCGTCTCAATTTCATCATTGGAAGCTCCTTCACATTGGCTCCTGAGTCCTTTTGACGTGTCCCTTAATTTTTGGAGTCCTGTCTTACATTCTGGCACTACAAGGTGTTTCTAGCTCACTTTGCATTTTCCTTATGTTCACTAAGGAGCCCTGGGTTCTTTTATGGGAGAATGGTATTTAGAAACCAAGATCTGGGTGCTCAGTGTGCTCATTGCTATGGGGATGTCATTACTTTTAGGTCCTCTCAGCAGATAAAGCTAGGAAACATATGCAAGTTTACTAACACCTATACACATCTGTGCACATGTCTACACTTATTTCTACACTTGTCTACCTGCGTATGTGAGTATTTACATAGAAATCATGAGTTCATACTGATTCCTTCAAATCCAATTCAACACCATGGGATTCAGTCTAGCCACACTCCTTTCCTTATTAGTAACTTCCATCTCCAACAGTCAAAAGCGTGGCTCTCATTGTCCACAATATATTTACTCATTTGTTCAGTCCTAGCATACACATAAAGTAGTTTCAGAATTGTTAATCCATACCCTGGTGAGGAACGAGTTTACTAACTAGAGTACAATCTTTGTATACAGTTTTGTCTTTGACATTATAGAATATAGGCAAGATACTGTTTTCCGAAGTTACTTAGGTTAGTTCTTTCCTTCCTCCCCTCTGTGGGGTGGTTATGTTATTCATTTGTGATACAGTTAGCTTCATTTGTTACTGTTTGTATTCCATGCTGGGTTTCCTCCACATCTTGGTTGATTTTAAATATTTCTGTTTGCTTCTTTGGGGGGAAAGGGAAGTGATATGTGAACCATCAGCATGATCCTAAAGTCTATTCCGAGAAGCATTGCTCCCTCATCCCTGCCCCTCTTGCCTTTCTCTCATTCTTTCCCCATCTCTATCCACTGTCTGTGGTCACCAATCTCATCTGTTTCTGGTTTATCCCTCCTAGATTCCTTTTACACAAATTAGCAGGTCCATGAACATTTTCATGGATCCCTTTCCTTCTTATGTGAATTCATCTTATTTTTTTGATGCATTTCATACATGTTGCATCTGTCAGTACACGTTGCCCCTGGGCACCTCAACATGCCTATAATTAACCAGAGTTCAATATTGGTGTCTGGTTATTTTTTTCTTTTTGTTTATTTTGAGGCAAAATTCACATGCAGTAGAAAGCATGAATCTTAAGTGTACCATCAGGTGAATTTTGACAAATGTATATGCTTGTGCAATGCAAACCCCTAACGAGATGCCTAACATCACCCTAACTTCATGAAGTTCCCTCATCCCTCCGCCCCAGGTGATCCCTGCTCCAGCTCCCAAGGTAACTGGTGTCTCATTTTTTCTACCACAGGCTAGTTTTGCCTCTCCTAGAACTTCATATAAATGGAATCAAACAGTATGCACTCTTTTGTGCAAAGCCTCATTTGCTCATCATTAAAGTTTCTGAAATACATCTACATTGTGGTGCATATCAACAGATCATTCCTTTTATTGCTTTGTAGCATTTCATTGTAGGGATACACCACAGTTCATTATCAATCAATTTCCAAAATGCAGGCAAGAAAAGTGAAGATTTTCTGTTTATATATAATCTTTTTTTCACCTGATGCTTCAGATTCTTCTGGTATTACAATGATCATGCTACATTTTTTAAATTATTTAAAGTAAGCATCATACATATTGCTTTGGTGTATATGTGTAGGGCTTTTCTTTCATAAAATCTCAGTGTTAAACACTATTAGGCTCTCTCTGTATAGACAGATAAGTGTCTTTTAGGATATTGAATGTTGAAAAATCCATCCAACAAAAGGCTTCTTTCAGTACCTGTGTCTTGAGCATCCATTACATCCCATTGCTGTGGTCAGCCTTGGGTAACACAGGCACGAGAAAGACAGAGGCCCGTTCCGTGGATGTTTCGGTGCATTCAAGACACGTTAGGATGCCACCAGAGAGAATTTCCTGTGAAGAATCTCATCTCATCTCACCTCATCCCATCTCACCTCACCTCATCCCATCTCATCATCTCACTCGTTTCCTCCAAGCCCTGTGCGAAGTGCAGTGGGGTTCAGGACTGGCAGTTCTGGCAGTGAAACTGTGCCGTGGTTTTTGTAGCTCTCCTGTGGGCTTAGGGCTGTGGAGAACATGGGCAGGAAAGGGAACAAGGGAGAACAAAATGGTACCAAACGTGGGCCCAGAGCTCTGCTGCCAGACGGGCCTTGGTGTCAGGGACATTTCCAGTCCACTCGGCGCCAGGTCTCACCTCTGGAGGCAGCTGCAGGAATGCAGGTGGGAGCAGAGAACCGCCCGGCCACCCGCCATCCCCTCCCCGCCTTGGCGGTGCGGGTAGAGGCGCACACACAGTCAGCATCTGAGTGAGGCAGCAGCTTTCTCCGCCTCTCACACACGCACGGAACAGGCAGAGGGCGGCTCGATAACCTGCTCAGGCCGTAGGCACTCGCGAAGGCTGGATTTAGTTGACTAGGTGTGTCTATTTTAATCTCTCTCTTTCTCTCTTTGTAATCTTACTGAGGAGCCCGTAGGAAACGTGCTGGTGTAATGCAGTAACTTCTAAGCTTGGACAGGATAAATGCTTTCTTTAAAAAAATAAAAAGTATGAACTGGACTGGAAATGATTTTCTTCCAAAACACTTTAAAGAAACATATTATCATGTGGAATCTCATGTTGAATGAATCAGAGTACAGTAAATCTCAAAATATCCACAGAGCTGCCTGCTGTGGTTTGCTAAACAGGAAAATGACTTCAGCAGCATGGTCTTTTACTCCAGATCCACATCAGGCAGCTTTGTGTGCTGTTCTGAAAACATCTTAATTCTTCCCCAAGTACCATGTTTCTTGGAATTATTCACCGGAAATTAATAGTATTCTGAATTTTAAAGTAATTCAAACCACAAGTGACTTTGTAATAGCTCTTAGCAGTAGTATAAAAAGCGATTGAGCACAGTTTATGAGAGCATTAGTCACTGTTGCACATGGTACTCCCTTTCCCGCCCCCCCCCCCCCAAAGACGAGTATTCCTATTCCTCTGCGTTCGCTGGGCTGCTGTACTAGGTAGTGACAACAGACAAGATAAATAAGTAAAATATGGTGGAAAGTGTCAAGGGCCAGGGAAAAAAATTAGGTAAGAATGGGATCTTCAACATGCTGGAGGGAGACAGAAAAATAATTGGGGTGGTCAGGGATGGTGTCACTGGGAAGGTGACGTGAGTAGAGACCTCAGTAGTATGTGAGCAATAGGGACATCTGGGAAGAACATTTCAGGCAAAGGGAAGAGCACGTGAGAAGGCCCCAGAGACAGAATGTCCCTAAGGAACACAGAGTGTGGCTGGAATGTATGAACAAGGGAGACCAGGAGGGCTTGAGGATAGAGAGGGGACAGGGGCCACAGCTTGGAAAACCCCACAGTAATGACTTTGGCTTTTACTTTGAGTGACGGGGAAGCCATTGGAGGGTTTTGAGCTGAGAAATGACATAACCTGATTTGTCTTAGCACCCAACGCAGAGAGAACAGTGGAGAGGCTCTATTGGACCAAAGACTGCTGCACACAAGTTCTTCTAGAGAAGGGAGAGGCCGTTCCCAATGTTTAGAGACAGGTCACTTCTCCTCAGACAAGAAAAAATAAGAATGCATGAAAATTGTTCCGACAACTGAGCAGTTGGAGATTAAATATGTGATGTTGTTTTTAAAAGATAGCATTTTTTTGTGCCCTGCTGGTGGTTTCTTCTTGCATCCTTTAGAGCACGCCATGGGGAAAGATAAGGGAGCGTGGCCTTCCCAGTCCAGCACTGGATTAGAAGACCTTATTTCCAGTGTCAGGCCTGACGATGACCTTGTAATATCCTAGGGTGGGTTACTTAATCTTTCTGAGCTTTAGTTTCCGCAGTGGAAAGATTAATTGTTAATTACACTATGGAATTATTATGTCAATTACTAACATGGTAATAACCTGATGGCCATAAAGTACTCTGAGTGTCTTTGAAACAGGCATGACAGAGAAGTGTGGTGGTGACAGCACTAGTATCGCTATTGGAAGAAAACACGTGTCATTTCAGCACCAAAAAAAAAAAAAAAGAGGCATGGACAGGAAAAGCCGTGGGCCACTGGGAGGAGATTGGTGGTGGGAAGTTGGAAAGAGATGAGTGGTGAGGAGAATGACATTTAATTTCAGGGCATTTTGATGGATGGGAACAGGATTTTGTAATGCTGTTTGTAAAAGTATGGACATGCTAGCAGGGTGAGGACAAGAGTGAGTGTGTGTTGGCGTCAGTCACTTGCTGGAGCCAGGATCTGGTGTCAGGACGTGTGTCTTCTTTCTGGCCTACTCGTGCCCAGTTGCCGCAGCCGACTCGAATACCTTATGTTTTTGCTCAAGCAGCTCGTTCAAAAGGCTAGGAAGGTTGACCTCTAACACATATGCCATGTATAATAGCAGGCATACTGAAATATGTGACAATTATTTTCCTTATTACACATTAATTTATCAAACAAAACTGTGAAGTGTCATATAACGGGGCACGACCTTGGATGAATGACAAGGTGAACCGTGACGGATCTTTCTGACGGACATGGGCCGCGCTGCAGGGGGCACTACAGGGCATCGGTCCACGGGGGCAGAGGTGCCTGTTGCTCCGCTAGGGCTTTCACTGCTTTGTTTATTCCTTCAACAGACAGTTTTTGATAATATACTGTGTTGGGTGCTGCAGGGTATGAAAGGATGAGTAAGACACAGTCCCTGTCACCAGGAAGTTTATAATCTAACAGGGAAATAACTATAAAATCAGGCAGTTTGTGATATGTGTCATGAGCAGTAACGAAAGTGTCGCAGAGGTCGGGGGGTGGGGGATCCCTTGCAGCTGGGAGGAGTGGGGTGCTTTGTGTCCGGGTGCTTTGCGGAGGCGCATTCACACTGAGGGAATAAGGACGCCAAGTGGCGGCTGGTGAGGCTCCCAGAGAGGCTGCTCATGCGCTGGGCCTTGGAGGCCAGGTCGTTCCCTGGGCACAGAGGAGGCACGAGCCAGCCCCGAAACCATAATGGGTGTGTACAGGGGCCAGCAGGTGGACCGCAGCACGGGAGTGCGGGAGAGAGTCCTGGGGACGGCGGTTCAGGCAGACGTTGTGCTTGAGTGTCACGCTGTGGAGTTTGTGGGCAGTGGGAAAGTGCTAAACACGTCTGAGCTGAGCCATGACATTTCCCAGGGGCATGTTAGGGACACAGACATGGCAGTGCTGCACAGGATGAACTGAAGGGCGCAGGAAACCAGAAACGCTGAGGCTCCCGAAATGGTGCCAGTGGGATGGCGGCGTGAGGAATAGCGAACACGCACGACTTGGGCTAGGAACTGGGAAAAGATACTCAGATATCAGCGAGTATCGAAGGGAAGGAAGAAGCAAGATTTCCCTCAAGGGTCGGGTCGGCAAAAGGCTGGAAAATGGAGACACCAGGGAGGTTCAGAGGTGCCATCTTGCCCTGGCCAACGGTTGCCGACTGGAACCACCAGCCCGGTGGAGGCCGGCTGGTGCCTGCTGTCTTCTGGGCACCTTGGACTGTTTGGGTGTGTGGCCCATCAATGGCAGCTGGGGTTTCTCAGCGCCTCATCGCTCAGAGCCATCCAGTCTCCACCAACAGCACCAGCTGTCTGGATCCTGCAGCTGGGCTGCGTCCCCACAGGTCGCCCATGTCAGCGTGCATGTGAGCGTCTGTGCAGCTCCGGTGGAGAATAAAGGTCGTGTACATACGTGCTCGTTGCTAAATGAGCTGTAATTATATTCGCAACTCGGAGCTCCATGAGTCACCTCTGCCCTCATTAACTCCACCCGATGATCTGCCTCTTGCCTTCAAACATGAAGTCACTTCATCCACTTTACTTTTTTAAACTCTTGGCAGCGTTTTAATGATGATTTTTTTTCTTTGAACGGGATCCAAAAATTTGGGTACCCAGCTCTCAGAAGAGCCATGAAGGACCCCTAGGGAGACACATCCACTCCCAAGCGCCAGGCGGGTCCGTGTTTCCCGCCGAGTCGCTCGAGCCCCTCCACATCACCACTGCTGGTGACCGGAGGGCAAAGTGTCTGCAGGTAGCAAATGTGTTTGACACATTGAACTTTACCAAAGAGCAAACAGCCCAGTGGAGATTTTGGTTTCTTAATCTCAGTTGATTTAAACACCCGGCTAGAGGGGAAAAGTAAAATAAATACGAACGTAACATCCTGCTTTCAGCTCTGCGCGCCGCGGTTCACAGGAAAAGGCCATAAATCAGAAGAGGCTGGGGCCCGTCCTGTGGTCAGCACAGCGACTTTTCCACAAGGGAAGGAGACAAGCGAAGGAGGCAGGAAAACACCGGAATCCCTTAAAATTCCTTGTTGTAGACACACGTCTCAACAAGTGTCTGTTGAGTATTTGCTATGGGTAGGAGATTGTTTTTAAGTGCAAAGAAGACGCAGTTTTCCTCTTTAGGATTTACATATGATAATTTCTAAGATACCTGGAGGGATTTGCAGGTGAGTAAAATATTTTTTTCCTCTGAATAATTGTAATTTAAAAAATATTTTTAACCATCAAATACTAGAAACATAAAATAATGATTCCCGGTGAATAAAGTCCCACACCAGCTAAACCTTTGTGGGGTCCCTGCAATACACCTTCCCACATTTTCCCTTATCTGGTGGCCACAACGACTTTGTGAGATAGTTTCATCCCCCTCAGTTGACAGAGGAGCAAACTGATACTCAGGGAAGTGGAATAACTGCCCCAACCCTATGTCAGGAACCGGCACAACAGGGATCAAAGCAGCAGGTCTTCTGGGTATAAGTTCTTGTTCCTCCACGCTGCCAAAGCTGCACACGAGGAAAAACCACCCCAAATTGACTCATCTCTGGGCCTGTGGAAAAAGCCTACCTATGCTCTGCAGGGAAGGGAACTGAAAATTCTCTTGCCAAGTAGACTTCAGAGCCGAGGGCCATCGGGTTGCAGCCTTCTTATCTGCGATTCCCATTTTGGGGTTTAATGTTCAACGAGGCTATCACAAGTAAATCTATCAAGCAAATCTTAGGAGATTTTCAGGTCAAATTGTACAATCCATAATGTTTATCTAGTCTAGATAAATTTTTATTGTTTATTTATACTTCAGTTTCCCAAGTCCTGATAGTAAAATTGCCCTTTCGTAAACATTAAAAAAATTCTCAGCACTCCAAATATTATTTTTATCTACCTTTACTATGTCTAAGCTTTCCGATTAAAACATATGTCATCTTTGCTACTACTGTCCTTCTGTTCCTTGTTCCCGGACCTGGACATAAGCCTAAGGTCGTTCTGAAGTTAATGATTGAAATCTTTGAGTGGACATTAGTCACCACTTCTTGGGAACATTCCTGGGTCAGCCACTAGTTGCCAGTTCTTAAACAGCATCACACAGGTGCTGTTCTCCAGCGAATCCCACCTACTGTTGGCGGTTTTTATATGACGAACCACCGTGTGGGACTACCGTTGGGCATCTTCCCCCCTCTGTATTGGCAGGCCCGGTGGTCAAGGCCACTTCGTCCTTTACCGGGTTCTTACTCATCTTCTTACAAGGATTCAAAACCACACAGATTTCTACTAAAAGAAATGTCTATATTTTTATCGAATGCCTGTTTCTAGTACATTTCTCTAAGCATAATTCTTTTTATCATGGAGATTCTGATGACTCATTTGAAAGAAATTTAGAGGCAAATCTGCCTTTTAAACACATTTTTCTAACAAACTGACCTATTTTAGTACCTCCATAAGGTTACTTCAGGCCGGTGAATAAGACCCTGTTAATCAACAGCAGAGGCTACATTGGACAATTCCTAAAAGACAAGCGAGATTTTTCGAGATTTTAAGTTTTTCTTCAGTGATTCATAATGAGTTTTGCAATCTGAGAGCAGTTTGTGAGTCATTCAGTTTATGAATCTGTTGTCACTTCCTTAGAAAAGGGCTCCCTTTCCTTATGGCTTTTAAAGTTTAAATCAGTTACCTGAAAGCTGTCATGTAACCTCATTTTTTCCTATTTCACGAAGAAAGAGGATATTCTATATCAACTTCATTTTTATCATCAGGTAAGAAGGCCTAGGAACTAGTGCTACAGATCGTGGGAGGCGTCACTGTCCTAGGCTTGTAAGTCACAGTAGAAGGGACAGTTGTTTAAAAACCTGCTATGAAGATTCCAGTCCTGTTTCCTGAGTTCTACATACGAATTCTCTGTTTTCAGTTATCTTGTTTCTGCCTCCCAGGGCAAGACGCTCTGGCCACCGGCAGGACTGCTGGTAGCCCGGCCTTTCACCAGGATGAAAGAGCAACTTTAATTGGGATTCGTTAAAACAGCACAAAACAAGACACCCTCAGCTATTCAAGGAGTAAACTTGGTAGACTGACGTTGACAAGGCCTTTGAGAAGAGAAAATAGGCCTCCTTTCAGGTCCAGACAGATCGTTTACAGTGTTTTCGGGTTTCTTTTTTGATCAGGAAATTAGATCAACATCCTTATAGGGGAAGGTTCATTTGGGGCACAGGTGGGGCTCTTTAGTTAAAGTGTCTACTTCTTAGTCCATATTAGGCAACAGGAACTGCCTGAAAGGCATTTATTTTTCATTCTGTGTCATTCAACCATAAATGACTCAGTTCTGATATTATTTACCAAGCTCCGGCTGAACTCATAGGAGAGGCAGCTGCGTGGCACTTGTAATGCTAATCTTCACACAGTCTCGGCAGGGTGCGCAGTGAGTAGTGAGAAGGGTCATTTTTCCTCAAGACTATATTAATTTAATAGCTGACTCATATCCCAGGGACTTGACTGAAGCCTCAAAATCCTTCATTTCTAAAACCATGTAGGCTTAATCTAAGTAATTTTACTGTTACCTGGTAAAGCTCATTAAAGTTTAAGGGGGATTTTAAAAAGACATACTTGAAACCATGTGGGATTAGCGAAACTAAGGTAATCTGGTAGCAGCAACAGACATTTAATTTTTAACATTTAAACGTTAATGAATCATTCTGAATGTCATGAGATCTTATTACTTTTTTTAATAGGCTTTATTTTTTAGAGCAGTTTTCAGTTCACAGCAAAATTGAATGGAGAAGTCCGTACACCCCCTTCCCCTCCACTGGTAGAGCCTCTCCCACAATCAACTTCCCGCACCACTGTGGTGTCTTCGTTACAATCAATGAACTTACACTGACACTTGAACTTACGCTGACACACCATTATCACCCAAAGTCCATAGTTTATATTAGGGTTCACTCTTGGTGTTGTACATTCTATGGGTTTTGACAGATGGATAATGGTAAAGTATCAAACAGAATAGTTTTACCATCCTAAAAATCCTCTGTGCTCTACCTATTCAGATATCTTATTTTTAGTTTCCAGTTTAATGATCTAAATATGAATTGAAATCCATAAGTTAAAAAAAAAGCACAAGAATCCAACTTAAAATTAATAGTTGTTAAAAATCATTAATATTAGTATTTTACTTAAAGTATATAATATTAAATTTCAACATTAAGATTAACATTTAATTAATTGAGACATATATCTGAAATTTACCTTTGCAGTAGCCATGAAAAAGATGCGTTGGCTAAACAAATTCAATAGTTTAAGTATCTGAGAAACTTTTGGCCAAGGGACAGCAGTAACTATTACCAATCCTCTGCTCTCTAGAAATTAGCTAAAATTGAGCAAATAAACAACAACAACAAATGACAGAAAAATATCTAAAAAAAATCCCTCACAATTAAGAAAATAAATAACACATTTCTAAACAACTCATGAGTCAAAGAAGAAAACACAATGGAAATTAGGAAATATTTTGAACTGAATGAAAACAAAACCAAAATTTACCAAAGTTTATCGAAATTTGTGACATGCAGCTAAAGCAGTGCTTAGAGGGAAGTTTATAGCTGCATTAAATACATATATTAGGAAAAAAAGAAGAGTCTAAAACTACCTTCTACCTTAAGAGACTAAAACAAAAGAAAAGCAAATTAAACCAAACCTAGGCAAAGTAAAGATAAGCGTGGAAGCTAATGAAATAGAAAATGGTAAGAAAAAGAAAAAAAGATCAACAGAATCAATAGCTGGTCCTTTGAAGAGATTAATAAAATTGATAACCCTCTAACCAGACCGATCAAGAAAAAAAGGAGAGAAAACACAAATTACCAGTATCAGGAATGAAAGAAGCATCACCATAGATCCTATAAATATTAAAAGAACCATAAAGGAATATTTTGAATAAATTGCTGCCAATAAATGTCACAACTTAAATGAAACGGACACATTCTTTGAAAGATACAAATTATTGAAAGTGACTGAGGAAGGAATAGAAAATCTTGATAGCTTGATACCTGTTAAAGAAATTCAATTTGTAATTTGAAAACTTCTGACAAAGATGACACCAGGCCCGGATGGCCTCATTGGAGAGGACTCAGCATATAGTTACACTCATGGCTAAGATTTATTACAGTGAGAGGATATATAGCAAAATCAGCAGGGTGAAAACACACATGGGGTGAAGTCTGGAGGAGACCAGCCATAAACTTCCCAAATTCCTCTCCCTGTGCCTAATTCCCCCAGCAATGCATTGTGGCAACATGTGTGAAATGGTGTCTACCAGGGAAGCTCGTGAAGACTCAGAGCCCAGGGTTCTTATTTGGGGCTGGTCACATAGGCAATCTCTGCATGGCACATGCCAGAATTCCTGACTCCCACAAAGAAAGCAGGGGTTTGGCGTAAACCACATGGTCTGTCCAAACAGTTTAGGTGCAGTGGGAATGTACTCACCAGATCTGGGAATGGTGGGAATAAAAGGAAAGGCAAGTCACAGACTGGGAGACAGTATTTGTAACACAAACGAGCACATGAAAAGATGCTCCATCTTATTAGACATTGAGGAAATGCAAACTAAAACCACACATACCCACTAGAACGGCTAAAATTTAAGAACATGAGAATATCAAGCGTTGGTTAGAATACGGAGCATCTTGAACTACCCAACATTGCTGGTAGTAATTTAACCCAACCACTCTGGCAAACAGCTTGACCATTGCTTATAAGGTTATACATACGGCTGTATTCCACTCCCAGGCATTTATCCAAAACAAGTGAAAACACAGGTCCACAAAAAGACTTGTGTATGAATGTTCATAGGACCTTTATTCATAGTAATTGTCAAAGAACTAGAAACAACCCGAAAGTCCATCCATAGGTGAATGAATAAATTGTGGCATATCTATGCAATGAAATATTATTTTGCAATACAAAGGAAGAAATTAATGATTTTTATGGATGAATTTTAAAACCTTGCTGAGTGCAAGCAGCCAGGTACCGCAGAGTGGCCACTGTGATTCCACTTGCAGGAAAGTCTGGGAGACAACTTGGATCTAGAAAGCAGCTCTGTGGCTGCCTTGGGCTGGGGTGCTTGGTCCAGAGTTACTGGAAAGGGACACAAGGGAACCTTTTTGGGTGATAGAAATGTTCCATCTTAATAGTGACGATGGTTACTTGGGTGTACATAGACGTTTGTCAAAACATATCAAATCGTACACTTAAAGTTTATAAATTTTATTTTGTGTAAATCTCACCTCAATAAAGTTGAGTTTACATCTCCAGAATTCTTTTCATCTTGCAAAAATGAAACTCTGTGCCTGTTAAACAACTCCCTGTTCTCCCCTCCCCCAGCCACCACTCTGCTATCCGTCTCTGTGGATCTGACTACTCCAGGGACCTCATACAAGTGGGATGTCTTTTTGCGACTGGCCTGTCTCACTTAGCACACTGTCCTCAGGGCTGATCCAGCCAAATGCACTTTCTGAAGGGCTGCGGTAGTGATTTCTGTAACGCAGGCAGCCTGCTCCTGGCCACGTTGCCCGTCTGTCCCTGCGTACCTCCCAGGGTCGGCACATCGCTCCTGCCCTTTCTCAATATCCTTGTCACCCTCAGGACTCTAACCATGCTGTCTGGCAATGAGGACGCCTCCCATTTGCCCAGGGTTTAAAACTGGCTGCAGGGTAGGCTGGGAAGGGCGTGGGGTGTTAGGTAAAGAGAATTCCCACTAGACAGAAAGAGGAAACAGAAGCCTTTCACTGGGGGACAAAAGAAAGACAAAGCTGGTGAGACTGGGATTCAGAAATTGCCTGGGGCCCTCCCGTAGACAGCGAGCCCTGCTTCCTGGGCCCCCTCGAACTACATTTTCAGACACACCTCAGCATGCCCGAAGTCATAGCTTGACAGGCAGCTGAGGCACGTGTTCCCAATCACCTAATTCCATGTTGTTATTCTCAGATGTCACAGCAGCGAGTAATCAGGGTTTGTATTGAACATACAGAGCTCTGTACAAAGGCAACGGCTTCATTAATTTTTTGAAGTCCGTGATTATCACGGATAGAATCTGTTATTATTTCAATGTTTATCAAGGACCTACAATGTGCTAAACACTATTTTGATCACCAAATAAAGGACCAGGCTGGAGAAACGATATGGCCATGGTTACTTGAAATCGTAAGGTCCTGAGGACCAGCTGCAAGGGAAGCGTGAGTGACTGGACCCATTATTAGGTGAGCATCATAGGGATAAGTACAGGGAAATACAAGGACGTTTAAGGAAATGTCATCTAAACTGTATTTAGGAGGAAGATGTGTCCGAGGCATTGATTATAACCCAGAAGGAAGATCTATAAATCATAGAAACCAAGTCAAACAGAGTTGGGGATCTCTGAAGGTACGTTGGAGATAAACAAATTATATTGTCAGAACATTAAGGGTGAGTGAATGAATGAATAAATGAACAAATTTAGCCAATCACTTGTCTTTCTGGCCCTGAAGACAAACACCGAAATGGTCTTTCTATTTAAAATATAAACCTTTTCTTTATTCCTGAACCAAGATTCTCAGGCCATAGAGTCTATCTCCTTAATTTTGGTTTCCTTTGATTGGAAGGACATTGTTGACTGGTAAGTGGTTATGGAGTCCAGGGATGATAACCTATTTTTCATGAGATCAAGTCAGGAAAAAGGAAAATTTTTTTAGGAACTTTTTTTCTCATTTAAAATCAAAACAGATTTGAGATCCGTGGGAAATATATAGACTTTAAAAATTTAACGTTACTCTATGTAATAAAATTATACTTATACCTCATAAATTTATACAAATAAAAAATTAGGTTATCTTCTTGATTCAGTAATAAAATGTCATTGAGAAAAATAGAACTGTATTGCTACTATCTGGGCAATGTTAGTATGTAGTATAATGAAAGATATATCTAATCTTTTATCCAGAAATTAGAGCTTGGCCTGTGTAGTGACAAGAATTGGTCTACACGTTGTACATCACTGATATGGCCCTAAGTGGCTTAAGTTATTGGCTCTGATGATCACAGGTGAGATGTGTCCCCTGTCTGCCCTCTCATGCCTTCTGCCCAAACAGCAGTGTCGCTTAAAATAAGACATTTAATGATTGGTACAAGATGTAATAATACTTTGGCCATATTGTATATAACACATATAACCATAATATATATAACCATAACATACACACAAGAATTGAAAACATGCTATAATCAGGAGGATCATTATACTGTTCATAATTAAATATTTGAGTTCATGCCATGTGCCAAGCGCGATGCAAGATTATGGGCAAAAAGCAGTGAGGACTGTAATAAAAGAGGCATAATAACAAGTGGTACTGGGGATGTGGAGAAACTGGAACCGTTGTGTGCTGCTGGTGGGATCATAAGAGGGTACAGCTGCTTTGCAAAACAGTCTGGCAAGTTCCTCGAAAAGTGAAACATGGTGTTTGTTACCATATGACCCAGCAACTCCACAACTAGGTGTATACTCAAGAGAAGTGAAAACATCTGTCCACAAAAAACTTGTATACAAATGTTCATAGCAGCATTATACCTAATAGCCCAAAGTGGAAACAACCCAAATGTCCATCAACTGATGGATGGATAAGTAAAATGTGCTATATCCATACAATGGAGTGTAATTAGGCAATAGAAAGGAACAAAGTATTGATACATGCTGTGCTATGCTAGGGACTGAATGTTTCTGTCCCTCCCAAAATTCATGTTGAAACCTAATCCCCAAGGCAATAGCAGTAAGAAGTAGGCATTCAGAGGGTGATCAGGTCATGAGGATGGAGCCCTCCTGAGTGGGATCCATGCTCTTATAAGAGACCCCAGAGACTCCCTCACCCCTTCCACCATGGAGGACACAGCAAGAATGAACCATCTATGAAGCAGAGAGAGAGCCCTCACATGACACCAGATCTGCTGCTGCCTTGATCTTGGACTTCCTAGCCTCTAGAATTATGAGAAATAAATTCCTGTTGTTTATAAGTCACCCAGTCTAAGGTATTTTGTTACAGCAGCCTGAATGGACTAGGACATGCTACTACATAGATAAACCTTGAAAGCATGCTAAGTGAAAGAAGCTAATCACAAAGACCACCTAATGTATGATTCCGTTTATAGGAAATATTCAGAGTAGGCAAATCTATAGAGATGGAAAGTAGATTTGTGGTTGCCTAGGGCTGGGGTGGCTGGCGGCACATGGGGAGTGACTGCTAACGGGTATGAGTTTCTTTTTGAGATGATGAAAAAAATGTTCTAAAATTGATTGTGGTGATGGTTGCACAACTCTGAATACACTAAAAGCCTTTGCATGAGACACTTTAAATAGGTGAATTGTGTTGGCATATGGATTATATCTTAACATACTTATGAAAAAAGTAAAAAAATGTTTTTTAAGAAAGAATAAATAAAACAGCCAAGATCCCTGCCCTACCAGAGCTAATTGGGACTAGCAACGGTAAAGCCAGAGAGTAGTGACACATTGTGATGCCTTTGGTATACTGACATGAAATCACTTCCACGTGGAATCGCATCTCTAGCGAAAGTGTCTTTCAGGAATGAGAGTAAAATAAAGGCCTTGGTCCGCAGAGTAGAGCTCAGCAAATTTCAAAGGATTGGTATCATGCAGTGCACTTTTCTGATCACAATATAATTCGTAATTAGTAACAAAATTGTACCTAAAATTCCCCATACTTTTAGAAATTAAAGAGTTTAATATAAAATGAAATATGATCATGGAAATCAAGAAGCATTTGAGAGTGAATGATAAAAAATGTTACATGTTAGACCTGGAGGAATGTTGCTAAAGCAGTAATTAGAGGGAAAATTTTAGCCATTAAGTATTTGCACTAAAGAAGAAATGCTTTTAATTAGTGAGCCACATGCAAAGAAAGTAAGAAGAAGGGCATCCTCAAAGTAAGAACAGAAATTAATGACATAGAGAACAAATAATACAAAGGATTAATGAAGACAAAAATTGGTTCTTTGAAAAGACCAGAAAAACAAGTAAACACACACTCGAGCAAAATTGATCAAGACAAGAGAGGGGGATGAAGTAAACAGTGCTAAGACTGAACGGAGAAGCAGAAATACAGACACAGCAGAGCTCAGGTTGATAAGAGGACGTTATGAACATCTTTACGACTATAAATTGATAAGTTGCTAGAGCAATATAACTATCGACACTGACTCAGGAAGAAATGACGAAACCGACTGGTTCTAAACCCATTAAAGGAATTGAAACAGCAGATAAAAATCTCTCCTCAAGGAAATACCAAGCCCAGACAATCCTACAGGTACGTTTTACCAATTGTTCAAGGAGGAAATAATTCCAATATTGCACAAACTCTTCCAAGGAATAGACAGGAAGGGAACACGCCTTAACCGATTTATGATAACTCAAACCAATTTGTACAAACATGATACCAAAAACAGGCGAGAAAGGTACAAGAAAGGAGAAATCCTGATCAATTTCACTCATGAATATAGCAGTAAAAATCCTAAGCAAAATATTAGCAAACAGAATCGAAGAATGCACAGGCATACCCATTCTTATTCCGTTTCACTTTATTGCGCTTTGCAGATGTGGTTTTACAAATGGAAGGTTTGTGGCAACCCTGAGTTGACCAAGTCTATCGGCACAATTTTTCCAACAGCATTTGCTCACTTTATGTCTCTGTGTCACATTTTAGTAATTCTTAGCAATATTTAAACTTTTCATTGTTATTATATCTGCTATGGTGATCTGTGATCGGTGATCTTTGATGTTACTATCGTAATTATTTTGAGGCAGCTCAAAGTGTGTGTGAGACAATGAACTTAATAGATAAATGCTGTGCGTGTTCTGACTACTCCACCAACTGGAGGGCGGTGAAGGGACTCCGTGTGATCCAGTAACAGAGGACTCGTCATTATACTTTTGTCCAAACCCCTAGAACGTACAGCACCCACAGTGAACCCTAATGCAAACTACGGCCTCTAGTCAATAATGATTATTGGTTCAGAAACTGTAACAAATATGCCACACTTATGTGAAGTGTTCATAAGAGGAGAAATCGGGGGGAGGTATGTGGAAACGCTATACTTTTTGCTCAGTTTTTCTTCTCAGAAAAAATAAAGTCTACTAATTAATTAAAAATTAAAACGGCACAGAACTAACATATCAGTATATATTTGGGGCCACTGCTGGGCACTGAAGATGCTTTGGGCTGCGTTTCTTCAGTCATCAGTGGATACACTGTCGCAGAGCTCGGCTGGGGAGAGTGGCCACCTGCGGGCGGGACGAGGCTGGAGGAACGAGGCTTACGGGAAGCAGAGACAGGGACTTGGGAGGCTGAGTTGGCTGGTGGGGCTGACACAGTCGATGTGTCTTAATTTTTTTCGTGTAACTCCAATGTTCAGAGCTGTGATGTCATACTTTCTCTACTGTTGGTATCACAGTCACCTTAGTGCCCACCTGCCTGACTGCAGGAAGCTTTGTGTGTCACTGGGTTCTTCTCCGCAAGGCCACTTGCCTGTCTGCAAGTCCATTTGAGCCAGCCCTCCTGCTAGGACTCCAGACTTCACCTCCTGGATCCCTGCAGAATGCCTCTGTCATTTTCCAGAACTTTTCTTCCATCCTTTCAGGATTAGCTGAGACCGGGCTGTTCCTTTCAATAAGACGTTGCTGCAAGCTTTGGTCCAGGAGAAGATATGACACCAGGGGTTGTATCCCTGGATGCCAGGGGCTCCTATTTGTACAGCCTCAGGCCCAAGCCCCTTTGGAGAGCTGGTGCCCTCCCGGGGCCTCTGGTCACACCATGGCCAGCCCCGTGAAGGATGACGCAGGTGACACGCGTGTGGTACGGCTAAAGCACAAGCTCTGGAGAGTCTTCAGACGTGAGATTTCAGAATAAGGACTCGAGAAGTCATCACGAGAAGGTCGGAACTTTATCGGTTCAGTGTCAGCTCACAACCTCTTACATTTTGGTTTTTGATATTGAAAACTTAGAGATTTCTGAGTTCTCTTAAAAAATGAGCAGGTGCTGTGCCCCTGGAGCATGGCACCGGTTGTCTGGAGGTGGCCAGGGCTGTCTTTCAGGCAGACGTGTCCTTTTGAGCTCATCATGGCCGCTCCCTGCCCTGTGGCCTTCCTGATGCCAGGCGGTTAATGCCATTTGCCACCAAAGCCTGAGTTTGAGACCCAGGGCCTACATAGCCTCCGTCACAAGCCACGGTCTTTCTAGTTGCATAACTCGAGGTTCTCCAAGGAACATCAGAGGCAAAAGTGAGGCCAAGTTCCCACCTTCTGCAACTGGAAGAACTTCAACTTGGGCTTTCCTTTCCCATAATAGTCAGTTTAACGCTCCTTCTCCAGTGTGGGGTGCAGGGAGGGAGTGGAAGATCTAGGAATCCCTTCTGGAGCAGAGGCCAGGGACAAATTTGGGACTTTAAATATTTTTTATACATAACATTCTGTCCTGATACTACTATCATGTTTTCATTTTTTAAGCACCACGTGAGGGGCATCGGGTATCCCCAGTTTACCAGGTCGCGCTGGTGGCCAGAGTATTCCTCAGTCCTAGGGGTGTTCCTGCGCACTCACCTTTCTCCGGGCCGAGCACAGCAGCCCCTGCCAGCTGATCACTCACTCTTCTTTTTGCCCCAGAGTTGCAGAATGTGAAATTCCTTTAATAGCTATAAAAATAGAAAGTTGAAACTTTTCAATATCCATAAAGTACACACAGCAGTAAAAAAAAAACAGGTGCCTTTTCTGTGTCTGTTTCAGAGTTGACTAAAACATACAAATTCTAATTCCGCGGAGAGCCGGCTGTGTTGAAATATTTACGAAGGTCCGAGGCCTCTCCTCCCGCCCGGAGCGCAGAAGCGAAGCCGTGGGCAGCCTCGGCCGGGCCGGCCTTTCGAGCAGTGTTTATTCTGGAAACAGCTCTGGAAAACGCCTCGTGCGGCTCCCCAGAGACCTGGAGGTGGGCTGCACAGTGCATGACAAACGAAAACAAACCGCTCCTTTGCAACATTTAGCAAAACTTATTAAAAAGGTCTTTTTAGAACTTCCAGACAGACCTGAGGGACTAGGAATCAATTTGAAGGCGTGAGGAAGGCAGAGTACAGTATGAGACCAAAAAAAATTGAACCCAGCTTTATAAGTGATTTAGACAGTGGAGATTTCATAAACGAACCCGGAGGTTAGAAGTGGACGCAAGACCCTGTTTGTGGTCATCAGTCCCCAGTTCGGGAATGAAGTCACTCCCTGGGGACGGGGTTAGCCTCTCCCTTCCCGGCACGGCCCTGACTCTCTAAACCCAGGGTGTGACTTTGCCCAGCACGCCTGGGCCCGGCGAGCCGCAAGCTCTCCTGGTTGCGGGGTGGACAAACATCTACATCTTGAGAGCCTCTCTGTGACTGATAAGAGATGGGTGTTCCAGAAAGGCTCTGTCCCCAGGACACCTAACATATGACATAGGCCATGGCTGTGACTTCAGGTGTTTCGTTCCTGGGCACCTGATCCATGCGAATGCAGGCCTGGTTCCCTCCAGGGGCAGTGGCTGTCACAGTGGACATCTAATGCTTCTCTCTGCCATTGGTCTGATAAATCTCACCCTCTGCCACCCTCCTCTGCCCCACGAACCAGTTCTAAGACCTGGTGTAGGATCTATGTGACCCAAAGTCCACCAATCAGAGTCTGTCCTCAAGATTTTTCAAGCTGGATCTGAGAGTGAAAAAAATCCACCTTTCTCCACACTCTTGGGATTGTAGGTCTGGAAACGTCTGGTAGCCAGGGCTCCCGCCATGCGGACAGAGGGTCTGCAGGAGGGTGACATCTTAGAAGCCTCCAACTCCAGCGGTCTGGCAGATGCTATTGCCCTGCCCATGAGGACACAGAGAGTCCCACGTGCCCCTGATGTGACTCTATCCCTGTCCTCCCTGCAGTGCACTTACCTGGCCCAGAACACAGCAATTCCTGCCTAAGTTGGTTTGAATTTTGAGCTGAAGGCACCTGAAAACAGTAGATGCAGAGGGTTTCTCCAACTGCCCTCACCTGCCTAAAGACAGGGCCTCCAGGGGACCTCGGTTGTTACGAATCCCCTTCCTGGCAGTTCCATCAACCCGGGAAGATCACTCTTACGCCCAGGCACGTGTCATCACCAGCCATCACATCTCCTGCCTGCGCTTCTCTCCCCTGGGTGGCCTACGTCCCCCTTCCTATTAAGAGGCTATTCACTTTTGGGGGAGTATTCATTCTTCCCCCCTATAGTGCCCCGTGCACATAACACTAAAAATTAATAAATTTGCATACCTTTCCTCCTGTCAATGTATTTCATAGACTCAGCTACCGAACCTAGGAGGGTCAAGTCTTTCCTCCCCTACACTATATTTCAAGCCAATGAAAAAAGTGTAAAATGCCCCCAAAGCTATTTTACTCCATGACTTGAATCTACATAGTAGGAGACTCCGACCCAGGGAGGTTCTGCTCTGATTTTCAGCGGCAGAGCTGGTGCTAGAATCCACACCTCTCGTTTCCATTCCAGCCGGACCCTTCCACGGAAGGATCTTCAAGTAAATACCAACTTCTCCTAGAAGCAGAAGCTGGGCTGGGGTCTGGTCCTGAAGAATGAATCTGGCCTCCTTCCCACTGTCACAGCTTGTGTCGCTTCCCTGTCTTGCCCTTGGCTAGTTAGGAATGGACCAACTAGAAAGATGGTCAGAATGCTCAGCCCCTCTCGCTAAGCATCCGTCCTGGAGACGCGGCAGAAGTAGGAGGAAGTCGACAAGGGCTCCTTCCGCTGAAACGTCTCACACGTTGCTGGAGAGCTTGGTTGAAACCCCAGGTTGTGATCTGGAGTCTTTAGCTAAGTACTAATTTCCTACCTGTCACCGTTTCCTTTTCGAGCAACTAGAAGAACAACCCTTCATGTTTAGTGTTGACCAGAGGGGAAGGGGGAATCAAAAATCCTTCCCTCCTCATTTCCTGTTAGATTGTGAAACAGAAAGGTAAACATTTAAGGGAATGTGGCGGCTCAGAACAATCGCCCCCATTGTGGCCTGAATGCTGGTTTCTCTTCCTCTTCACGCAAGCTCTCTCTGGAGGAGACGCTGGACCAGAGAAAAAGGCGGCCCTGCCTTGGGCTGTCCAGGCCGCGCCGCAGACTGGAAGAGGGAAGCACCGCAGAGCTCTGCTCCGGGGCAGTGTGGGGACATTTTTGAAGCCAAGGCTGAAATGTCCTTGGGTCCCTCAGAATCCTTTCATTAAAGGAAGTCATTGTTACAACTTCAGAAGCCCCGGGGTTCTTCTGTAGTTTGAGAAGGGATGAAGGATTTGCATAACTTCATAACCCTGTTTATGAAGCGTCTGGGACTTGGTGATTGGCCTGGTCCTTGACCCTTTGCTCGGCAGCCTTGGCAAGTGCTCTCATTTTCTTCCTTTTTAGGTTTCCCCACTGCGAGCCCTTCAGAGAACAATGTCGAGTTGATCCACGGCGGTGACTCACGCCAGGTCTGCCCAGGCCGCCGTGCAAAGGCTCAAGAGAGTCGTAGCAAAGCCCTGTGACAGTTCCCTGCAGGAGGGCAAAGAGCTCATCCGAATTGAGGGGCAGGCCGATCTGCAGCTGTACCTTGGTCTTGACCTTGTAGTGACTTGATTAGAAATATTCCAGGACTTCAGGAAAAGACTTCTTTGGGGTTAGGATGACCTGCTCTTTCCTTCATTCCGTGAATGCTTGTCCAGAAACCACTGTGTCCCTGGAGGTGTGTCCATCTCCAGGAACACAGCAGTGACCAAGTCAGACGATGTCTCCGATCTCATTGAACTGGTGAGTGAACAGCAGTTACAGTGAGTGTATCACACGTGCTGTGATGGGCAAAGTGGGCTCACGTGACAACACCTGAGAAGGGCTCCTGGCTGGAGCCCAGTGGCAGGACGGGCAGCGGGACAGGCTGTCTGGGCCAGAGGAGGCCTCCCCCCTCCGTCTGTCTCTGCCTGGACTGACTTCTCTGAGGTTGTGAACAAACCCCTCTAAGGCATATGTTTAAAAAAAAATATGATGCCTTATTTATTTAAATGTTTTAAATATTTTTACTCGCAACCACAAACCTGCAGGAAAGTTGCGAGTACAGTACAAACAACCTTTTTTTCCTGAGCCATTTAAGAGTCAGTTGCCAATCTGATGGCCCGTCCAGCCTGATCACAAACAGGGACATTCTCCTACGTCACTGCCACACAACCGCCGACGTCAGGAAGCAAGCAGAGACTCACTGCCGCCGCTGGACCCTCCAACCTTACTCAGGTTTTGCCAGTTGTCCCAGTAATGTCCTTCTAGGAGAAGGGACCCAGCTCATGGGCGCACGATGCGTTGAGTTTAGTCTTTAGTCGTGACTTTTGTGACCTTGCCACTTGGGAAGCTAACAGGACTGCTGCTTTGTCGCGTGTGCCTGGGTTCCCCTGTGTCAGACCTTTCCTCATGGCCAGAGCCCGGCCGTGTGTCCTCAGCGGGAGCAGCTCACGGGTGGCGTGCTGTTCTTGCCGCCACCCTGTGACGCGGGCCCAGGGTTTTGACCCTGTCTGTTCCTGACCACTTGGTAAAGCAGCATCTGCAGGGCCTTTTCGCCGCGAAGTCGCTCTTCCCCCTGGTACAGAACGTGCATCTTGAGGAGGCACTGAAAATGCCCCTTTCCTCCTGAAACATGGATCTTACCCAGTGTGGACTCATCGGTCTCTGTTTTATCCTGCAGGTTATAATCTGCTATCCTTGTTATTCTGAGGCTCGAATGGCCCCATATCTGGTGGACCCTTCAAGCTGACTTCTGCGTCCTTCTGATTCGTCTCAACCATTCTTTGACCTCTGCCTTCTTTCCTGACATGGACAGACGTCCTAGGCTCGTCTTGAGCGCTGCCTGTCCAGCCCTGGAATCAGCCATTTCTCAAAAGAGTGTTTGGTGGCGTGTGGTGTTTAGAAACTGAGACCTGGGCACGAGGAGTGCTCAGCGCTGTTGAGCGTCGCTGCTCCCAGGGCCTCTGGGCGGCCAGAGCCAGAGAGCAGCCACGCATGTCGAGACACACAGCTATTTCCGTATCTATTTTTACTGAAATCCTTGCGTTCGCACCAACACCTTCAGTTCCAGTCCAACGCCGCAGGATCGTTCCCATCTTCTCCCTTCCCGTATTCGTGTCTCCTTTCTCCAGCAGCGACAACCTGGCTCCCGTCGTGCCAAATATGCTGACTGACTCACTCAGTGCCCCACAGACAGTCAATCCCCACTCCGCCCCACGCCACATGGGGACACCTCCTCACCCTGCTTGAACTCTGACGCCCCTCAGGGCTCTTCCCCTTGCGAGGATGCCTTCCCCACCCCAGGCCAGAGCTCCCCTGCCTGTCCTCCTATCACTGGGGTCCTCGGCTTTACGCCCGGCCCAATGCTCCCTGCCCCCGCCTGGACGCTGGAGGCCAGGCCTCTCTCGTGCTTAGGTTCTGTGGTTGGGGCCTGTGAATTAAACTAACAAAAGGCAGATCAGCAGGAGAAAAGGCGCACAATTCTTATTAACATTTACATGCATGGAATTCCCAGGAAAAAAATGAAACTCAGAGACATGGTTAGACTCAGGGGTTTATATACTATTTTAACAAAAGCTTTTGCTTTTGAAACACTATGCAGTGTTTTCCTCTAGAGTTTGTTTCTCTGTCAGGTTAACATTGTTTCTGATTTACCAACGTTACACATTTTTATGAACACGGATAACTTGCTTTTTCCAGTACAACATATTTTCTTCTGTTTAATATCATCCATATAACATCTCTCTACTTTAAAAAACCTCTTACCCCCTTTAAAAAAAACAAGAACAAAAAAGAAGGGATTTGACTTAGAAGCCTCAAAAGCTGTGGCCACCAGCTGAGATCCTAAAATGACCCACACATAGAGCTGGGGCAGAATGAAATAAAATAAACCCCTTTCCAAAAAGTTTGGCCTTGGAGAAGAACATTTGTGAACAGAACTGTGGGCCTGTTGCCTCCCTCCGCCCTCCTGTTTGGGTTGGCCCAGGTCCCGCACTGCCACCTTCTCTCCTCACCGAAACAATGCCTGAGCTCACGCAGATTTTCACATTCTTCCTAAAAGGAAGTTTTACATCTCAACTAATATTTAAAGTTTCAATTTAGAAGGTATCTTTTGAAAAGCACATACTCAGGTCTGAAACCCTGTCCTCTGAATACCAGTTAAAAGAATCCAATAGCCGGGACAAATCTCAGAAGTCCAAGGTCACAGATTTTGTTTTTAGCCTTGTTTGTAAGAACAAGACCAGCTCACACATGTTCAAGCGTATTACTCCAGTTAAAAGTAATAGCAAGACTTCATTGCTTTTCTTTTTTCTCCTGCGATGTGTGTCTATTAATCAGCCTCTTGCACACTTAGTTTTTCCTCCCTCTCTTAACCCACATCCTCAAGAAGAATTGAAGAATTTTCCAGTTATGCAATTTTGCTTGTGACTTTGCCTAGCGCTAGTCTGGGACTGGCGGGGGCGGGGAGAGGGGTCTTCAGCTCTGTTCTGTTTCCTTAGCTCTCTCCACCCCTCATATTTTATCAGGAACATTTTTCCAAACATACCGGAAGCACGAAGCAAATAGAACAATGAGCCCGTCGTCCAACTTTAACGATCATTACCACTTTTCAATGTTGTTGCATTTATTCTCCACACTCCAACCTTTTTTTTGGATGTATTTTTAAGCAAACCCTAGACACGACATAATTTTACCCATAAATACTTCAGTATGTACCTACAGCAGACGAGGACTTGTTTTTCCTCACATAGATGCAACACCATTATGAACCTAATGCAACAAGCAAGGATCCTTTAATAGTAGCTGCTTGGGTCGGCGTGGCCCACAGCCAAGCATCTGGAGGTTGGCTCAGGGCTGCTGCTGGTTAGCAGTTGGTGGTCAGGGAGCAGGGCTGGATGGGGACGGGGCGAGGGAGGACACGCTGGAATTCACGGACACCTGCGTGTGTGTCCTGCATCGAATCATAACAACCTTCGAGAGTCTTGGCTGGCGCTTTACTCAGCCCCCACATCTCGCGAGAATTCCTCTCCCCCCAAACTGCACAGAGACAGGGATCTGGGGAAATCTAGCCCCAGCTTCGCCATGATGACACAATACAAGCCACCACAATCTCTTCAGACCCACATGTTCAAATTTCCCCCAGTTTCTCAATAATGGGTTTTTACCGTTGATTTGTTCAGATTGGGGTCCAAACAAGATCCACGAGTTGCTGGTGACTGTTCTGTCTCTTTTCATCTGTAACAGTCCCCTCCCCCTCTTTCCCCGTGACATTATTTGTTGAACCTGGGGTGTCTGCCCTGTAGAAATTCCCCACATCCTGAATTTGGCCAATGCTATCCTCCTGGTAGAAGGGCAGCGAGCTCTAGAGGCTTGATAAGGCTCCAGGTTTTGTGCTGTTCTTTGTGGGGCAATGATACCCGAGGTTCCTTAGCTTTCTACCTCCTTTTGGGCTCCTGAGTTGTCCCCACGTCTTTCACGGGCTCCGTGGCCTTCAGCGCAGCTCTCTACTTAATCACCGAGCGTGAGTGTCCCACAGAGGGAGACTGTGGGCAGATCCCCTGGTGTCACTGCTCTGATCCCCCCCAGCCACGTGCTACGGGCCAGTCTGTCTGCACCACAGTTCTAGTTAGTTCACTGCTGCTTCTTTTAGTTCGCTGAGTTTCTGCACGTAGTGGTGCCTGTCTCCGTTTGATACCAACTGCGGTACTTCAGCTGGATTAACGTCTGGTAGGAAGAGACCACGTACATCCCCTCACTAAGGTCAGGTTAGGCTCTCTGTTTAATGAAGGGCACAGAAACTTTATGGGAAGTGGGGTGTGCCTGCCCCGCACCCAGGAGGGAGCAGATGAAACATATCCAGTGTAGCTTCCCTTCCCAGGGACCAACTGCAGACACCCAGGGATTCCCTACTGGGTCAATCAACACTGCCTGTGTGTTTGCCACGCCTTTGAACTTTTGTCATCTGGGCTTATTGTCACAATTCAAGAAGAAGAACTTGCTTTAGCAATCCATGGCTTTTGCTCAAGAGAATTTTTCAACATCGGACTCTCCTGTTTCTTGAACCAAATTTACTCAGCAAGACCTCGTCCTCGTCAGGGATGCAGAACCGGAGTGGGGCCGGCTTTCCTGGACTCCATCTCTCCCTGGATGCCTGATGCTTTGGGACGTCCACTTCCCACTCTGCATCGATGACCTTTGCTACGAGTGTCTGCTGCAGAGTTTGGGTGGAGGACCATGATCCTGTCACAAGATGATTGTATTAATCCTTTCAAGATTTTCACTGAGAAGAAAACAATTAATTTTTTTTTGAAAAGACCTCATGGATTGGTGAGAATATGTCTACAGGCCAGAGCCCCACGATGTCTGATTTTGAAACCTGGTCTACAGATTCACATGTGTTTTGACAGAAGAGTGTATTTGAGACAAAACAGAGCTCTTCTCAGGAAGCCGGGCCTGAGCTGCTAGGGACGAGTGGGCTCCCTTGGACACACTGAGACCACCAGGTAGAGTCTAATGTAAGCAAAAGAGAAGTTACTGGAAGGATCTCAGGGACTCACAGAACAGATGCAGGCTGGAGGCACTGGGTTTGGAAAGGGGCTGGAAGCAGTGTGGTTCCAGAAAGCTCGCAGCGCCGGCCTTCTCCACACTTTCAGTGGGAGGCAGGTGCTTGGATCTGAGATTTCATCGGATCGCCACAAAGGGGAAGAACAGTTCCATAAAAGGATGGGAGAAGGGACCCGAGGCAGCCGAAGCCTGACACACCCCCACAGCGCGGGTGGCTCCGATGAGGTCCTTTCATTTATATAAAGTAGGAGGAGGACGGCCAGCTTCCTTTTAGGATGAAAAAGTTTACAGTTTCTGAGCTTATAAAAAAGAACAGGCCTAAAACCTTCAGCATAAAGGAATTCATTTTCTGAAGTTCAGTTCTGTAAACAATACCATCAAAGGCCAGAGGAAGGTTATCAGATGGGGCTGTTTGTGTTTAATTTATCAACTTATCACATTCCAAGAGCAGATTTATAGTCCCTGGTAGGGAATGTGTCAGAGAACACCCGGGGTCAGGGAAATGTGGTCATTTGCATTTTGAAACACAGAACTGTGTGTTTCCACAGCTGCGGACTTACCAGCTCTCCGGGGACCACGGCTGAGTTCATCTTGGCCAAGGGACAGTGTGACTGACTGATTTTCCCTGGTCGCAGAAATCACGGCTCTCCGTGTTGGGGACATCTGACCCGTGTTAGGTGTCGGGGAAGAGTCAGTCAGCTGTAAAAGATGCGGATCTAAGACATCAGCAAATGGATTTGGGAGGAGATGAAGTTTGCCCTGGTGGACCAGAGTGTCTGCTTCCATTTCTGATTTTTAGAAATGAAACAATTATTGGACCTCTTCTAACCTTCCACGTGGGGCAGTTTGAGAGCCACTGAGTGGCTTTTAGCCGAGGGTCCTCACGATTCTGTCCTCGGCTTTCGGATCTGCTGCGGACCCCTCCAGGCAGCCAATATGCACTTTAAACTCATTTTCATTTTAAAATGTGTACTCACAGTGAATGCCCGATTGAAGGAAACCGAGGGCACACTGATGAGGAAAATAAAGGCTAACGAGGAGAATAGAATAACATTTCTACAAATTGGCCCTAAACGCGAGTTTTCCCAGATTTCTTAGTCGTTTTCATCTGATCACAATTAAATTTTTCCACTGTTAAAAACCAAAAATATAATGACAGCAACGTCCAATTTTGCTTGTCGTTTGTTAAGGTTACCCACACCCATGTTTTATTGTTTGCTGACGAGTGTTTGCAGCTGGCAGTCTGAAATTGTCTTGTCATTTAGAAGCAAAATGTGACATATATATAGATATACACCACAGTTTATTAAGAACTCAATGTTTAAAAATTACAACAGGTGAAAATTTCAAACCGTTGACAAAACTTGTTTTTATCTTTTCTTGATGCCATACCACTTATTATGTAACTTTGGATCTACTTTTGTCACAAAATGTATCCCTTTAAAATTTTTTCAGAAATCCTACTTTTCCTAATGGAATTAAGTGAAAGTAAATTAAACAGCATGTGTCTCTCCTTAAATGTGATAAAGTTGAAATAAATATTTCTATGTAAATTGGGGTTTGGGGGTCACAGTAGAATGGCAACAATGAGGGGGAGTGCGGGGACAGGGCTTCAGCCGCTGACACGCCACACCCCGCCCTGGAAGTTTCATCAGCTGCCCTCCCCTCCCTGTCCCCAACGTCCGAACATGCCAGCCTTTTGCTGTGGTGCCAGCGTTTGCTGTCTCTTCCCCTCACTCTCCCCCAGAATGCTGCCCTTGACTTGCAAAATCTGGAGCTGCCACTAAAACCAACTAGGCCAATGAAGACACAAAGAATGTGTGTGGCAGCCACGGGGGAGCTGAAGGAACACAGAAACAGCAGAGTCATCAAGCCTCAGAGCAGCTCCAGGGGTCTGGGCAGCAGGAACTAACAGGCAGTCCCCTCAGAACTGCAAGTGCTCGTTTTCTCAAAGCTTTTGATACAAGTTGCCAAACTGCCTTCTAGAGCAATTTTGGAAGCCTTGGTCCATTGCCTCTTCTTTCTGTAGCTGCTGCAAGCTAGACTTCCCGATGGCCTCTTGTTCGTGGCTTCGGCCCCAGCCCAGGTCTACGTGTAGGGCCACCTAGAACCCCGACCTTCCTGTAGTGTCTGGCGTGGACACAGTCACCTAGTCCTGATTAACGGGCTTCTCCCACTGTCTCTTGTGACGGGTTAGTCCTGAGACCAGGCGTCCCTAGGAGTTACTGCATTTGCCCCTTGTGTGTGGCAGACACTGCTATTTGCCTACTTGGTCACCATTTTCTCCTTTTGCCTAATTTTCAGAACCAATTTTGTCCAGGGTGACACCATGCCCAGCTAAAATCTCCACCTTTCCCGAGGCCTTTGCAGCTAGGAGTGGCCAGGTGAGATGGTTCTGGGTTGTGTAGGAGGTTGGCCAGGGATTTCTGGAAATTCTTTGCTTTCGTGATATAGCACCATCTTCAACTGCTTCTCTTGGTCTTCATCTTCCTGCCTGGAATATGGATAGGAGGCTGGAGTCGGAGCAACCATCTTGAGACCATGAGGTGAAAAAACATGAAGCCAGAAGTCACATGCTAAGGATTGTCATGGAGATCAAACCTGGCCCTAACCTTTGGGGACCAGGGGCCAGAGTATGAATGGAGGCCCACAGAACATGTCTGATTTAAAAAATTATTAAGCAATCAGCTGGCTGTGGTGGCGTGCACACCAACACTCAGGAGACTGAGGCAGGAGGGTCGCTTGAGGCCAGGAATTGAGGATTGTAGTGAGCTATGATGGTATCACTGCACTCCAGCTTGGGCAACGGAGTGAGACCCAGTCTCTAAAACAAACAAACCAAAAAAATTATCAAGCAAGTGAACAAGCTGTTAAATAAAATACATTCTATCTTCCTACTTTGACAATATATTTCCTTATGACAGAGTGTTAAAAATATGTGCAAAGCTGTTGTTTTTAATGTGCCAGCAAAATATCAGAGTCAACCAAATATTCTAGCACACCGTTCCATGTTCCAGTGCAAATTAGTTCATCATGAATCATGACGCAGAGCTTTATTGTGCCGTAGAATCAGCATTGTGAGCTCTAATCATCACTGCAGGGGACGCAGACATGGGGACATTGGATGAGACCTATTTGAACAAACAGTCCAGCTAACCAGGACATAGCCTGGAAGTTGTTTTTTTGTTTTGTTTTGTTTTTGTTTTTTTTTAAGTAAACCTTGAATTTGGGCTTATTTCATGATTTGTGTTATTTTAAAGAAAAAATAAAACCCTTTTATTTTTGTTAGTTGGGAAGATAAATTTGGCCTCCTGATGCGAGCGGATGGTGCTTTTGCTCCATCCGAACGTCTTGTGCAGTGCCCGATGGAAACAGTTTCGTTAGACAAAGTTTAAAGAAGTTCTTTCTAAAGACACATGGTGGATGATAGCTTTCCCTTTCCTAAGTGGCAGTTGTGCAGGTCACGCAGGAGGCAAACTTAATAGGTAGCTATTATGTCAAACCACAAAGAACTCTGAATTCCTCAGTGGCAGATCTCTGACCTCACCACCAACATGCGGAGGCTTAAATCTCCCTGTGGTTTCAGATTCCGAAATGTAGTCTTTCCATAACCTCCCCCTATGAGTTGTCAAAGGAAAAATGCTTCCAGAATTATCGTTGTGGGGGCAACTATGCTTCAGCACAGTGGCTGAAAGCTGACAAGGGTTCAAACTACACCAAGAGTGTTAATGTGCATAGAGCAGATATTGGCGCTGTTAGGAGACAGTTCTTATTGATGTCCCAGACTCTAGAAAGCTCTACCAAGCCCGTGAGACCAGGCTGGCCTCAATCCATAGCCTTAATTCTGTGAGATCCAGTTTCTTTCTACTTCTCATCTGGACAAGGCTCAGTTGCAGGCGGCCCCTGAACACGCACCTCTTGCGTCTCGCGAGTGGCAGGGTTCTCTTCTTTCCTTGGAGACTTGTTCTCTTCTCCGGTTTTTACTGCACTAAAGTTGCTTTATCTTTCTCTAGTTGTCCTCTGCTTCCCTAATTCTGCATCCCCCTTGGCTCTAGAGTTACTACGTAGAAGCTCCCGGGCCCTGGTGATGCTCAAAACCAGAAGTGCAGCTGTGCAGATGCACAGAGGAGGCACTGGCCGACCCGCTCAGGGAGACGGAATCCACATGGGAGTGGGGGTGCATGGAATGGGTGGAATTGTGTCCTCCACCCCTCCAAAAAAATTCACAGATTATAGCCCTAATCCCCAATGCGATTGTATTTGGAGACAGGGCCTCTAAGGAGATAATTAAGGTTCAGTGAGGTTATATGGTAGGGTCCTATTTGTAATAGTGCTGGAGTCTGTAGAAGACGAGGAAGAGACACCAGGGGTGCTGGGGCGCAGGGAAAAGCTACCTGACGGCGCAGTGAGAAGGCGGCCGTCTGCCAGCCAGGAAGGGAGGCCTCACCAGAAGCCAGTCCTGGGAGCACCTCAACTTTGGATTTCCACCCTCCGGGACTGTGAGAAAATTAATTTCTGTTGCTGAAGCCACCCAGGCTGTGGTCAGCCCGAGCAGACTAACACAGCGGGGTTTACCCTGAGTTCGTTTCTTATTTAAATCTAGTGGTGCTTCCCTGCACTCCTCCTCGCCAGGGTATTTTATAAGAATTTAGCTGTACCCCTGGTTTAAAATGCAGGTTATTTCATGTTTGGCTTTATGGATTTCTCCTTACCCTGACAACTGTATTTGAATGTGAAAGTAAAATCACTTTTTGGGGGGACCGGGAGCGTGCGCTGGGGGAGCCGGCGAACGGCTGAGGCTGTTGTTGGGCTCGAAGGACAAAGGACGGGCGGATTACCCGATTACCGCAAGGGTGGCCCCTCCGCTAGCCCCTGCGTGTGGCAAAGGCCCACCGAGCGTGACCATGCTGCGCCCACACCAGCTCTCGGGGGCCCGCGGCCCAGACAACAGTGTGTCTGTCTTGACAGACAGTAAAACCGAGGCTGGAGCGGGGAGGTCCTTGGCTGGGGTCACGCAGCTGCGGGGGAGGGTCGGAATCAGGACCCCGCCCCACGGGGAAGATGCCAGCGGGTCCCCTGTGTGCGCTGTGGAAAGGGGGCATTTGGGGAAGTCACCGTAAGAAACTGAATTCGATCACGTACTTCACAGAGGGCAGGTGTCCACCCCCTGCCACGCTCCGTGTGAGCTGAAGGCCGTCCAGCAGGGACATGGCTCCTGGCTTGGGACTCTCATGACACTTTATCTGTCACTCTTTTTCACAGCAACAATATTTTCCTAGGAATAGAGCCTGTTGTTGTCTCCCTGGGTCATTTCTAAAAAGTTTAAGGAAAACTCTTGCTAAAAGAAGCCATGTGATTTGGCCTTGCTTAGGTTTGGTTTTGAGATGGCAGCGACTACCTGGTTCCCCCCACCCCATCGTTTCCTCTTGGAAATCGCCCTTAGGGGAAACACAGAGGCAATCCCAGGCAAAACCGGGAGAGAATTCCATAACCGAGGGGGACACGGAGGCGCGGAAGCAGCAGCTCTCCTGGGCGGGCTCAGGAACGGGAGGTGCCGGTGTCTGCAGAAGGCTGAGCCGGGGGCGGCCAACTGCAGGGTTTTGAGAAGAGCAATTAGACGCTGCCCGCTCACTTTTCCCGCTTAAGCCAGAGGCACAGCAGGATTCTTGCCTTCAGCTGCACTGGGTCACTTGAGGGGCTTTAAAAATGCTGATGGCCAGGCTACCCCCACCCCCAGCCAAGCTGTGACTTACCTGATGGTGGAGTTTGGGGAGAAGAAAGCGGCTCCACCCTCCACCCGTCCCCTCTGTTCTTTGGGCTCTGCCCGCCTTTGGAGAGCAGGTGTCCCGCCGGCTGTCGCCCACCTGGAGGGGCTGCCATGTTCCGGCCTGGCTGAGTGGGAGGGTTAATTCTCGGGGCGGTGGGAGGACGCGCCCTTGGCCGGCAGACAAGAAGCCTCCTTCTGCAAACGGCCTCAGCGGTCAGAAAGCTGATGTTTCATCTCGTCTCTCTGACTGCAGCACTCCCCGCTCAATTAGCTCCGCGCATTTTCTCAGGAAGCTGCTGGGAGATGTGGTCCCTCGGAATGAGGGAATGACCAGGAATAACCAAGAACAAGGAAGACAGGAAATTCCAGGAATGAGGGCCTCGGCAGTGAGCACTGGGAATTTCCAGGGCGATGGTGAAGGGAAGTCCAAGGACAAACCGAGGCAGCAGCTAAGGGGACAGGGAGCCAGGGCTCAGGAAAGACCCTCCTGGAAACATGGACGGACAGACTGAGATCAGACAGGTTGAGCCACGTGGAATGGGAGGCTGTTAGGGGGTGTGGGGAGACTGAGCACAGGCACAAATGAAACTAAGTGAATCCAAATGTAAGGCAACTATTAACTTTGGGGCAAACAAAAAGTTGTAAAAGAAAGGAAATAGGATCACAGTTTATTACCTGACTCAGCAGTGAACAATATTTACCTGTGCCTAATAGAATGAATATGGAAAATAGATCTAACCAGAAATGATGCTGTAACTACATTAGGAAGTTGGGACGGGGGCCAGAGCGTAAAATCCTCAGCTGCTGTGGCAGGAAGATAGTGGATGTGTCTGAAATGGATTCATGGGGACAGAGTGGTGTAACTATACTTAAAAATATGGGATAACTATCAGAAGAAGCTGCCAAGAGTAGAAAGTGTCCATAGGAATTGGGTGGGGAGGGGGCAGGTGATTGCTCTTTTGTTTTGTTTCTGCCTTGTATAAGCCTTTAACACTAGTTGACCCCCTCAATCAAAAACTTATGCTTCACTTCAATAAAAATTTAAAAAGTTTGGCCTTGTATTCAGTTCCCAACTCTTGCTCAGATCTCAAAGAAAGTAAGGTTAACCCATATGTGCCCCACAAAGATCCTCTGCCCTTTCTGTCTCTGGCGTATAACCAAGCTATTCACACTCGAAACCCATAATTAGAACATATTGTCAATAATAAAAGCGATTAGTTACATACTGGGAATTCTGTAGCATCCTTAATAGCAGAAGGTGCAATTCTGTCTACTAATTTCTGAGAAAAAGGAGTTTGAGCTTGATGCCAGATGGGATGAAAGAGAATTCTAGCTTCTATAATTTTTGTACATCTCGAGGGAAACCCCTGCTGAGTTCTTTACCTAACACAATACTTGATCCACATCATGTTCAGAAAGCACCAAGGGACACACTGTCCCTCAGATGTTTTCAGTTCTTTTAGCCAGATCTGTGGTAAACTTGACTCCAACTGGCAAGATTTAAAAAACAAAAACAAAAACTAATACTCTAAAACGTGAACCATCTTTTAGTCATATTGCAATACTAGTTATACTCCCATACACTTCCAAAAGGATTTTGAGGCAGTGTACAGTAGAATAATAATAATAATAATGAAAATCAGGAAAAATAGTAGTATTATTAGTAATCACAAAAAATTTAAAAGCAAGCAAGATGCTTTTCAGTAGGAGAATGGATAAGCAAACTGCAGCACATCCAGACAATGGTAGGACGCAATGAGCTATAAGCCACAGGAAGACATGGAGGAGCCTCAGACATATTGCTAAGTGAAAAAAGCTGGTCTGAAAAGGCTACATGCTGTATGATTCCAACTGTATGTTCCAGAAAAGGCCAAGCTATGGAGACAGCAAAAAATCAGTGGTTGCCAGGGGCTGGGGACCAGGGGCACAGGGCAGAGGTGACTAAGGTGGGGCACAAGGGAGTTTTGGGGCAGAGAAACTAGTGTCTGCAGGACACTGTAATGGTGGACACATGTCACCATACATGTGTCAAACCCACGGAGTGCCCAACGCCAAGAGTGAACCCCAATGTGAACCATGGGCTTAGTCAGTAGCATCGTGTCACTATTGTAATAAGTGATCCGCACTCACCACGTCAGTGATACTAAAATAGGAGAAACTGTATACGGGGAGGGGAGGTGGTATATGGGAACTCCGTATTTTCTGTTCAATTTTTCTGTAAACCTAAAACAGCTCAAATAAATGAATAGATTCATTAAAAAAACAAATCAGTACTTTACTAAAGCCAAAAACTGGTAAAATAGGAAGGAAGTGACAAGTACGGTTGGGCTCGGGAACGCAGGTAAAAGTACCCAGGTGAACACAGACCTCTGTTCTGAATCCTCTGACAAGCAGATCAAGGCAGAGCTGGGTTGTGCAGGGCGCATTGTCTACAAAAAGGATATAGACCTGTTTTTCAGGAGGGACAGGTCGACTCTGAGATGGATTTGTTCAGTTTTTACTCCTAAGAGGTAAACAGCATAAGGGGTGATGGGTTTGGTTGGACTTTCACGCGAAGTTCTACGTAGCACCATTTCGCCTCAACGTCTGATTTAAAAAACTCAGGAAGGCCCAGTGCTACACTGTGGCTGCTCAAGACAGAGCCGGGGGTGGGGAGCGTGGTGGAGTCGGGGCTGCAAAAGGCCAGCTCGGGGCCAGTGCTTATCATGATTTAACTCTGCAAATATCTGTTTGTCCCCCAACTTCAAACTTGAGCCTGGCTGGGCCGGACGTGTCCTGCATGTGTCTACTTCCTTACTCACCCCCCTTTTTTTTAAAGGGCTGCTTTCAAAATCAACATATAAGTAGTTTTAAAATATAATCATCTTTTTCCTTTTCTTATCTTAGCGAAGGAAAGCACCAAGCATGTTAGAAGACAGGGGATTTTGAAGGTCGGGGAGTCCCTGTCCTTTACAGGAGAAGAGGCCGGGACAAACGTAACCAGTTTGCTCATTGGCGCACAACTCCTTAACGCCAGAGCTGGGTCGATATCAGTTAAGTGATAGACCTGACCTTGCCACTAACACAAAATGACTGCCTGGGGTCCAGGCCTATTTGGGGGGCATTTGTCATTATGTCAGGGACACTACCCAGAAGGAGACCACGTGGCTGTCCCGCCTGTGAGGAAGACGTCTGCTGTTTGGGTTTGCAGGGTTCCATGCAGCCATGGAGAAAGCCCTGTGTCGTGTGACACCAGCTGACCTAGGAGCAGAGAGACGTGCTGAGGTTTAAATCAGTAGCTGAAAGCACTAGGGAATCCTGATCCCCCGGCCCTCCCAGCACCCTCCACCCCGCTGCCCAAGAGAACAACCACAAAAGCTTCCCTCAAGTCAGCCTAAAAGGAAAATCTTGTAACACTTGCCCTCGGCCGAAATGCTGAGCGTCCCCAGAGGACAGAGAGGAGCAGCCGCAGCTCTGTCAGCAGATTCCCGGCGCCAGGACACTGGCCTCCTACTCTGCCGCCTGCAGCGACATTCCTGGCGGGTGTGTTTATTCGCCTGGTTGAGGAGAGCATTCACGGGGGCATTGGTCTGATACTGGTTTGAAACATCTTTTTTGTAACTGAGGGATGGCCAGGATGACGCAGGTTAAGCTAACCTTAAGGCTCACGCGTCAAGCCTCCTGAAGAGCTGTCACTGTGCATCGCTGACATTGCCACTGTCTTACGCGGGGTGCAGACTCCGATGCCGAAACCCCTTTCCGACTGGTAGCTCTAGAGTCAACCAGCACCAGGACTTTCTTCATGCCCTGAGGACAAAGAACTTGTTCATGAGCATCTCCCGGCAGCCTGTGGTCTGAGCTGTCAGGAATGACGGATGAGTGGCTGGCTCTCCTGGGCCACCGCGGCGGCGAGCTCAGCGTTCGCGTGACTGTCTACCGCGTGCGCTCGGGTTCAGGGAATTGTCGCAGCTGATCGTTCTATCCTAAGACAGGCAGCCCACAGATACACGCAGATGACATCTTGTGAAAGCTAAATCCATGCGAAATATTAGATAACTTGGTTGTCAGAAGTGAGAAATATAACTTGTATTTTTATCTAAAAAAATGGATATGATGGTCTCTTTGCTCTTTGAGGTCTTCCATATTTCAAAAATCTTTTTTTTAAATGAGGAAGGAAGATATTTCTTTGTGCTATATCTTGGAAAAAGGATATATTTTCCTAAAAGGAAAGATGTAGGCTATATGCAGAGTCATTAAAAATTACATATTTATTGAAAACTAGAAATGTTTTGAAATAATAGTAAGTTTTTTAAAAAAGGAAAACAGTGAAAAAGAGAAAAGCAGTGAATTATGTAATACAGTAGTACTGGATTATTAGAAAGGGGGAACCATCACCTCTCTGACTCTAATCCTCAGCAGACAATGTTTGGAGACAGTTGCGTCCCAGGCGCTGAGGAGGAGCAAGGGGTCCTCACTGCCTGTTTACAGAGCCCACCCCGACATTCCCAGTGGGATTTACTGAGTTCTGGTGGTTTGAAAAATGTTTAAGACAGCGTGGATTTTACAATGAGATTTATGTGTAATTAACTCATGAGCAGTTTCTTTTGTGTTCCACTCTGCGTCTGCTTTGTGGTTCCTGGAAGTCCTTGAAGAACCGGAGCTGAAGGTACAAGGCCCACGTTTGCCCAATCCCGGCAGGAACAATTGGTTTCAGTCCCCGCCTCTCCGGGAATGCGGTTTGGTGGTGGAGGCGGGAAGCCGGGTGCAGCTCAGAGATGTAGTTTGGTTCTCCAAGGGCCAGAGCTGCTGCACACTCCTCTTCCTGGCCGCCCCAGCCAGGGTCCCTGCAGCCCTTAGAGTGCCCTCCCCTGGCCTTCCTCTTGGCTGGCGTTACTGCCTCAGTTTCCCCTAGCCCCAGTGTTTTATGCCCAGGCCCTCTGACCAGTACAGTTAATGTAGATTTATTTTGTTTTAAACACTGCGGGTTGAATAATGGAGGAATCTTGTCCAGAGGTCAGGTTTACCCTTAGTGGAGGGGACTTCTGTCTGTTATCCCAGCTTGATGACGCCTTCCCACAAGTCCTGTGCTGTTCTCAGATTAGCCAGGCAGCATCTGGGGGGATGAGCAGGTTGGGTTTCACTACTGGCATGAGAGGTGCTTGCTGACTGGTCAACACAAACTTTCAGGGTACTTGGTATGGTACATGGGAAATAGATATTTAGTCTTTGTCTCCTGTTCCTGGCACACAGCTCCTAGAGCCCTTGATGACTGATGGCAAGGCAAGGCAAGGCAAGGCAAGGCAAGGCAAGGCAAGGCGGGGTGGGGCGGGGGGGGGGGGCGCCTAGGTAGCTTTAGGATCGGGGCTGTTTGCCTGGAAGACCATGGCATGATTAGAGGTTTGGAGCTTTCTCCCCGCCTTGGGGAGGGGAAAGGGGCTAGAGATTGAGTTGATCACCAATGGCAATGAATTAATCAATCATGCCTATGTAAAGCCCCTTGGCTGGTGAACAGGTGGAGGTGCTGAGAGGTGGTACACCCAGAGAGGGCATGGGAGCTCTGGGACCCTCACCGCATACCTTGCCCTGCACAGCTCTTCCATTTGGCTGTTCCTGAGCTGTAGCCTTTATAATAAACCAGCAGTAGCAAGTAAAGGGCTTTCCTCAGTTCCGTGAGCCATTCTAACAAATTATCAAACCCAAGGGGCGAGCTGTGGGAACCCCCAATTTATAGCCAGTCCCTCAAAGTCCAGGCAATGGGTGTCTGAAGTGGGACAGTCTTGTGGGACTGAGCCCCTAACCCGTGGGGTCTGTGCTGACTCCAGCTGGTTACTGTCAGGATGGAACTGAGTCGCTGGACACCCAGTTGGTGTATGAGAAAAAATCCCACACTTTGGTGTCAGAGCTGACATGAGCAAAAATAGTTCACGTGGCTATTTTATTATTATATTTCCATTTTAGTAATTTGTAATTTGTTTTCTCTGAGGTATAGTAATATGAACCCATCTAGAAAAACAGTTTCTGAGTATACATTGACCATATCCTGGGACCTTTGAATTTTCACCATGATACTCTCCACGAGAGCCAGTCTGCGAGGGCCAAGCCCACCCGGCACCTGGTCCTACTGCTGCAGAAACCAAGGTACTTACCCTGAACCACTAGGGAATGGTAGAACCGAGATAAAAACCCAGGAGTTGATTGCTGATTCTATGTTCTTTGCACACATTGCTTCTCAGAACACTGGGCCAGAGGGAGAGCTGGGGTTTTGGGGAGATAAGAATTTTCTGATGATGCCTCTTATCATCTGCTGTTCCAGACACAGTGTAGACTGGCATGCCCAACCCTAACACACCTTCCCCGACCCTGCACCCTCCTGGCCCTGGAGATCAGGGGCTTTGCAGAGAAGCTCCTGGAGCAACGATTATGGAAATTGTTAGTGTGTGTGGGCTCGAGGGAGCCCCACAGAGCCCTGCACACCCCGTGTGGTTGGCAGGAGATGGACAAGAGGTCCCAACACCTGGAGAGGAACATGCAAGCGACTGCAGGGACCCGAAGAAGCCTCAGATTTGGTCAGCAAGGATGAGGAACATAAGAGCTGACAAGCAGAGGCCCTGAGGGACTCTCAGAAATTGTCACTAGAGCCACAGGGATGGAGGGCAATGCCCAGAACCTGGTGGGGCAGGTCCACCTGTAGGAGGCTGGACAGGACAGAGGATCACGGACCAGTGTGCACATCTCTGCCTGTGACACCAAGACACTGACTGAGCCTCCCCTGAATCCAGATCCCACCTAGGATGAGGAGAGAAGGGGAGGTGGGCTCGGAGAGAACCCCAAAGTGAACAGAGAACCTGGTTACACAAAGTAAACTGAATTTAAATGAGTCAGCCACCTGATTTTGGATGGTCATATTAGGTTTTCTGTTACCAAATGGCTAATGGTAACAGAGTTATGAGTCCAACTATGAATATAAACAAATAGACAGCACTACTGTATCAGTCAGCATTTGCCAGAGAAACAGAACCAATAGCACAGATTTACTAGGAGATGTATTGTAAGAAATTGGCTCAGGTGATTGTAGGGGCTGGAAATTCTGAAGTCTGTAGGCAAGGAGATTCAGGTAGGAATTGATGCAGTTTTTGGTTCTGTTTGTTCTGTTTTTAATTGCGGTTGTCATAATCAATTTGGGCTGCTATAACAAAATACCATAAACTGGGTTGCTATAAACAAGAGGAGTTTATTCCTCTCAGCTCTGGAGGCTGGGAAGTCCGAGATCAAGGCAGATCCGGTGTCTGGCGAGGGCCTGCTTTCTGGTTCATAGATGGCACCTTCTAGCTGTGTCCTCACGGGGTGGGAGGGCAGAGGGGATCATAGGGGAATCCCATTCCTGAGGGCTCTGCCTCACGACCTAATCACCTCCCAAAGGCCCCGCCTCCTAGTACCATCCCCTTGGGGAGGAAGATTTCTTGTTTGTTTTTAATTTTTATTTCTTTTAATGATGTTATGAACAAAGTCAACTATGGGATTTTTTTTTAATTTATGTGTTTATTATTATTATTATTATTATTTTGAGACAGAGTCTTGCTCTGTTGCCCAGGCTAGAGTGCTGTGGTGTCAGCCTAGCTCACAGCAACCTCAAACTCCCAGGCTCAAGCCATCCTCCTGCCTCAGCCTCCCGAGTAGCTGGGACTATAGGCATGCACCACCATGCCCGGCTAATTTTTTTTCTTTCTATTTTTGGCAGAGACGGGGTCTCACTCTTTCTCAGTCTGATCCCAAACTCCTGAGCTCAAGCGAACCTCCCGCCTCAGTCTCCCAGAGTGCTAGGATTACAGGCATGAGCTACCATGCCCAGCCTAAGGGGGAGGATTTCAACATATGACTTTTGCAGGGAACACAAACATGCAGACCACAGGCAGTGATAAAATATAGATAACATAAAATTTACGATTTTAACCATTTTTGAGTGTGCTGTTTGGTGGCATTAAGCACATTCACATTGTTGTGCTGCCATCAGCACATCTCCAGCACTTTCTCATCTCCCCAGACTGAAACCCCGTCCCCAGTAAACACAGACTCCCTGTCCTCCCTCCGCCCAGCCCTTGGTACCCACGGATGCTGCAGTCAGGAGGCGGAATTTCTTCTCTGGGAAACTCAGGTTTTGGTCTTAAGTCTTCTGAACTCATTGGATGAGGCCCTCCCACACTGTCCGGGGGCATCTCTTTTATTTAAAGCCAACTAACTGTAGATGTGAAACTCACCCACCAAATACTCGATTCGTGTTTAAATAACTGGATACCACGGCTGGCCACACTAACACGTAAAACTCACCATCGCAAAGACATGTTTTTGCACATCCAAGTTTGGGATTCTGTTAAAGTTCACACCTGATGCAGATGTGTGTCTGATCATGCATTCCGACCCCTCTACCTTGAATCCCAGGTGGAGGCGCCTGGGCTCCTGCCTCAGGGGAAGCCCCCGTCCCACCCCTCCCGCTTCTTTTGGGCCTCAAGTTTTCTGTCCACAGGCAGGAGAAAGAGCAGGTGCCTCGGACAGCCAGACCCTGGGCAATGAACGCCCTACACCTCCGGTCTTGGACTCCTTCTCCTCTCTTAGAAACAGGGTTGCTTCCATTGGGTCGTCTTCAGCAGTGTTAAAGCTCACTCCTTTCCCCCTCTCAGCCTCCTGGGGGCTCAGGGTTGTCCCCACCACACTGTGAAGACACCTCTGTCAGGCTTGGGGCTGCCTCTGACCCCCTCCTGCTTGGCCTCCCCATAACAGTCGACACCCCCCCTTTATGAACCCCCTGCCCCGGGTTGCCTCCTGGCTCTCTGACGGTGCCACTGCCTCCTGCCCTTACTTCTTTTCCCTTTCCTTGCCCCTTAGGGGTGATGTTCCCAAGGTTCCCACCTGTAGCCCTGCTGCTGCCTGCTGTCCCTGGGCCGGCCCACAACTGTGCTTCACCCACACGCTGATCGCTCTCCAATCTGTTTCTCCAGCCCCATCTCTCTCCTCTGGGCCCCCACATGACTCCCCGCCGCTTCGCCTGGGTGTCTGTCCTCCAGGAGCATCGAGTCGCTCTGTCCCGAGAGGAGCTCTCGTTGTCCTTGTCCTCGCAGAAGCCCACTCCTTCCCCTGGGTTCCGGGATTCAGCCGTAGTGAGCGCCTGGTCGCTAATCTAGAAACCACAGCTTTCCGCGCCTTCTCTCCTTCCCTCACGCTCACGACTAACCGACTAACCGGCTCCGGGTGGCCCCCGTCCCTCCCTCCCCTGGCGTCCAAGTCTGGGCGTCAGCGCCCACCTGTGTGTTGCGACAGCCTTTTTTGACAACATTTCTGATGATGCTCCTTTCCTGCTTAGACCTTTTTAAGCATAACATTAATAATAAACTATATAATACTCTTCATCATAAATTCCTTTTTAACATAAAAAGTAAAAGTTTTTGGGAAATGTGTCTCTGCTTTCATGGGTAGACTTCTGATGGCTCCTCCCAAGTCTGAGTCCCTCGGCACCCCCCCCAGCCCCGGAACCTTCTGCGGCTCTGCCAGGGCTTGGCAAACTATGGCTTTGTCCTATTTAAAAAAAAATACTCAAACATTTTAAAAATTGAGACATAATTCACATTTTTATTTTATTTTTTTTCATAAACTTAAAGCATATAATTCAGTAGCTTTTAGTGTATTCCCAGAGCTGTGCAACCATCATTACTACCTCGTTCCAGAACATTTTCATCACCCCAAATAGAAACCCTGCACCTATTAACAGTCACTCTGCACCCCCCAACACCCCTAGCCCAGAGCAACCACAGGTCTGCTTTCTGCCTCTGTGGGTTTGCCCGTTTTGGACATTTCACATAAATGGAACCATGCAATTTGTGGGGTTTTTGTGTCTGGTTTCTTTCACTCAGGATAATGTTTTCAGGATTCATCTACGTTGTAGCATGTATCTGAACTTCCTGTCTTTTTATGGATGAATAATATTCCACTGTATGAATAGACCACATTTTACTTATCCATGTGTTAAACATTTGGATTGTTTCCACCTTTTGGCTGTTATGAATAACACGGCTGGGAACATTCATGCACAAATTTTTGTGTGGACACAGTTTTCAGTCCTCTGGAATGGATGCATCCGTAGGAGTGGGGTTGCTGGCCCACGCGGTAACGCTGTGTTTAACTGTCTGGGGACCTGCCGGACTGCTCTGCACGGCGCTGCACCATTTTACATCCCACCGGCAACGTGTGAGGCTCCCGTTTCTCCACATCCTCCCCAAGGCCTGTGATTATCTGTCTTTTTGATTAGAGCCACCCCAGAGGGAGAGCCTTCGCTTGGTTTTGTTTTTGTATGGCCTGCATGCTAAGAATGGTTTTTACATTTTAAAAGGGTTGTCACACACACACACACACACACACACACACGCACGCACACACATACACACACGTGACAGAGATCAGATGTGGTCACACACCTCAAGTATTTACTATCTGGCTCTTTAAATGTGGCCACCCCTGTACCCATCAGTCCAGGGGGAAAAATCACTTCCACTCTGTATTTTCTCACCTCGTGTCTGCAGTGTGAACGCCTGGCTTTCCTTTTTCTATTAGCTGCTTCCTCCTTGAGCCCAGATAAAATTTCATTTCCTTGGGGAAAACTTTCCTGGTTCCCTCAATGCCCAATTGCATTTCCATGTGTTTGGCGAACACTTCTCTTACCTAGGATTATGGTGTTCACCACATTGTTTATGTTGTTGCTCCTAGAGTCTCTGTCTGAGACCCTCGGGGACAGAGACTGAGTTTATTATCTTTCTCATCTTCCTGGGCCAAGGCTAGTGCTGAGCACGGCAGGTGCTTACTGAACTCGTGGGCGCAGAGGGCAAGGCAGACTCCTCGCCCTCAGAAAGCTTGAAATACGGCTGGAGAGACACAGCTGACATCAGGAGACTGCGGGGAGCCGTGGAGGCTGTTCATTGTCCAGGCATCGTTCCTTGACCCCCTGCTTACGCTCAGCTGTGAACAAGAAAGAAGCTGTCGCGCTCTTGGGGAAAGGAACATGCCCCTGCAGCCTCAGGCATCCCTTTGAAACATCATCGATTCAGCTGTTCTCTGGCCAAGCAGGCCTCCCCTTCCTCCAGCCTGGTGAGCTCCCAGGTGACGGCATTTGGATGCTGCGGTCCCTGCACGTGCACCATGCATGCTGGCATGGACCCCGTGGTAGGCATTAGAGTTCTTCAACGGATTTTCATGGCTTTTCTCTTTCTAAGCTCTCCATGGGACCATACTTCTCCACCCCCTTTGTGGTCGGGGTGGCCGTTAGACTTGCTTTGACCAATGCAATATGAGCGGAAGTGATGTGTGTCACTTTGGGTGGAAACTCTACGGGCCAATGTGCATTTCGTCCTGTTTTCTTCCCCATGCTGCAGTGGCCATGGGGTGTATAACGTATATAGCCTCCCTCGGCTCTGACCACCAGACCCTCCCGGATGGGGTTGGACAGATAGATCACGTAGGATTTGGTGGTTCTACAGGACCGTGGCCTGATCTAGCCTTTCTAACCGATGGTCCTGTGGGAATTCACTCAGGACAGGATCTGGAGTGGCCGCTGCAGGGGGCAGGGTTGACCCAGGCCCTGAGGCTGGGTGGGGCAGGGGTAGGCAGAAGAGAGGGCCAGAAAGAGCTGGAGTAGGATACATGCTGCCCCCGAAAACTTTAACAGAGATGGCTACTTGCAAAGACCACTTTCCCCCTCTGTTTTTCTTCCAGGGGTAAAACTGCTGCAAGAGTAACCACTACTCAATCTACGTCCCTAGGAAGAGACCCTATCATTAAGCATTTATTATAATTCTTGGGTGAAGACGCATGGACTGCTCACTCCATATCTTATTTTCCTTTGAAGTGGATCCAGAGGTACAATACTGCCGCTGTCTCTGGAGCACACAATCGTCTAATTCTGGTACACGTGAGCACAGCCCAACTCCAGTAGAACCGTGGTCAGGGCCTCTCAAAGTGAATTATTTTCTTGTCCAAAGAGCCACCTTTAAAAGGGGGTGACAGCGTCGTCCTATCTATTTATGCATGAAAACCAAGTGCTTACCCAGGAAGCCGGACTGGAGTTTGGGAAGTACTCTCTGTCCCCTTCTTGCTGCAGATCATGCTGTTTCCTGTAACTTTCATTAGCCTCATTATTTGGAAATAAGGCCAAGAATTGTTTTAGCACCAGTATGAGTTAATTTACCAAAATGCTTTCAGCACGGAGGTGTCCACTGAATTTCAGGAAAACACTGTGATTATTAGCAGGGCTCATCACTATTTCACTGGAGGCTAAAAGATAAATCAGAGAAATGCACATCCCAGCAAGGGCCCCCTGCAGGCCGTCCAGGCAGGCGGTCCAGGTCCACCGAACCTGACACAGGGGGAGGAGGAACAATGGTTCCACTTTACTCACGAAGTGTCACGTAACATTCTGCGGGCCAAGGAGCCCAGGTGCAGATGTTTTCTCTGCAGGGAGTGTGCTGAGCTGGGTTTTATGGGCTGCAAACTTCTATCAGAAGTTGATAAGAGGGTTCTGGGCCATTGGTTCTTTGCTGATTGGAGACGAATTTCATAAGCCCCAAGTGTGAAACACCTAACGATGAGTCATCCGCATGGGCCAGTTCCCCACACAAAAATGTATCTGTTGGCGTAAACACCGCGTGCACGCACACACACACAGGACGTGCATGCACCCAAACCTTAAGCCTTGTAATCAGGGCCCCGGGGAAGTGAGAGCATCAGAGAGATGACGTGTGGGCCACCCCCTCCCAGTCACAACCAGAAAGTGAAATCTGGTGGGAGAGAAGGAAGAGACACTCGTGGGGGGTCCTTGCTGCCCGTCCAGGGCGGCCAGTGCCCGCCTTGCTGAGATGGCACGTGTGTGAGCAGCCCGGGTCTCCCGTGCCGTGGGTTGAGTCACCCCCTTGTACCTGCCCACAGCCTCCTCTGTGGCTCCAGCCACCTGTCCCTTCAGACAGGCACTCCCAGGACAGACTCCTCTCCTGCCGTGGCTTGTCACCTTATTCGTCATGCAGAGACTAAGGAATGGCTTCTCAGCGCTGAGCTACAAAGCAAGTGTCTGAGGAGGTGCTGGAGTTCTGGAATGTTTGTTCATCTTCTGCCACGTGAACACCAGGCTCCTTCCTGGAGCTCAGCCGCGTGTCCCGTGCCTGTCTGCACCCGCTTCCCTCCTGCGGGCGGGAGACGGGGTCCCTGAGCCACGGGGTTCTCCTCCAGAGGAGGAGCCCAGTCTTCGTTGACATAAATAACACTTAAGGCTCTTAAAAAACGCCCAGGACACCACACTCTTCAGGGATTTAATCTAATTATGGTGTGAAATGAGTCAATGAGCATAGATTTTACAGGTGAAGAAAATGAGTCCTAACACTCAGTGGCAAAGTCTGCTGCCGGGGCCTCCCTCCCGGGAAGTTCCCCTGCTGGTCTGAACTGTGGCCGCTACTGGCTCTGGTCTCCAGGCGCCTCGCCGAAGTCGGGCTAAAATCCTGCGACAGAAATGGGGTGAATAAGCACCATAAACAGTGAACACAAATTTTGCCAACATGTTTGGGGTTAGCAGCCAATCTTCAAATGGGTGAGAAAGAGAGAGAGGGAGAGAGGGCGGGAGGGGAGAAAACAGAGAGAGAGAAAGGGAAAGAAGGAGAGAGACTTTCTGGCGCCCGTCCTAAGCATTTCACCCGCAAACTGGTTTAGGCCAGTGAGACAGGATGTTCCGCAGAGCAAGGATCATGTGACCACGCAGTGTGAACAAACAGATGGTGTATCATTAACAAACTGCAAGGCTGCATTTCCTAGTCTCTCCAGGGTGTCGGCAACCCAGCAATTTAATTAAAAACAGTTTAAAAAGAGACAAAGGCCAAAGTGTCATCCTATTCAAACTCAGCCTCACCAAGAATGTGAAGGGGCTGCTCCTTCAATGACAGGTCCACATGTCGGGCCCTCGGGTCAGTGTGCATGGATATAGCCCCATTTGTGGGTCATCTCGCCATCATCCCTCTGGTCAGCGTGCAGGGACATCGACACGTGGCAGAGCAGGGGCAGCTCCAGGACAGAGACCGCCCAAGGACAGTATCCGACACATTGCAGGTGCCCTGTAGTGCTGGTGAACGCTGGTGCTGTCCTGAAGCTGGAGCTTTGCAGCAAGGAATTGACTTGACGAGATGTATGTTTTTAGAGACTCCTTTGTCAGCCACGGGGAGGCCTAGAAACTGGCTGGAGCCTGTAGTGCATAATGGTCGTGCCTGTGAATGGTCACTGCACTCCACCTGGCAGCCAGACCCCTGTCTCTTTAAAATATGTGTGTGTGTGTGTGTGTGTGTGTGTGTGTGTATGTGTGTGTATATGTCTATCTATCTATATATATATGTATGTATGGGGGAGAGAGAGAGAGTTTCATCTCAAATGCATGACAGTTTATTACTTAATTTTGGTTTTTTTGCCTATAGAAATGGGCATCACATTTACCTAATTTTCTGGGTCATTTTCCCCCACTTAGCATTTGGTGGATTAATCTATGTCATTACATGTAACTCATGCTTTAATGTAGCTCTTATAGGCAGTCATCTTGCTAAATTATCTTACTATTTTAAATAATATATGTTTTCATATATAATATAATATATATTATATAATATATATTTTTATATATAATATAATATATATAATATATTATATTATATAATATATATTATTATATATAATATATTATATTATATAATATATATTATATTATATAATATATAAAAAATATATATATTTTAAATATAATATGTTCTTTGGGGTTTTATGTATAGAAAATCATATCATCTGCAGAGGATAACTGTCTTGCTTCTTCCTTTCTAGTCCTTATACTTTGAATTTATTTTTCTTGTTATTGCATTATATAGAACGCCAGCACATTCTGGGGAAAAGCAGCCATAGTGTTAGTGTTCTCTTACTCCTAATCTTAAAGGGAAAACTTTGGACATTTTTACATTTATACTATTTGTTTATGTGTATTCTCTTTATCAGATGAAGACATTTTCTTCTAGTCTACTAAAGATCTTTTGGCTTGGGTTTTTCTCTTTTAGTTGAAATGAGTGGAAATTTTAGAAATGTTTTCTCTGCATGCACTGGGAATGTCAAGTGGCTTTTCTCATTCGGTCTGTTGCTGTGGTGAAGGACTTGCCCGAGGGAAGCTAAATCTGAGGTTAAGGGCACAGCCCTCCAGACGACCAAGTCTGCCCAAGACTTCTGACACCAGTTCAGGGGTCCCCAGGGCCGCCGTCAATCCAGTTGGCTTTATATTCTGGCGTCTGAACTCCCTTAGGTTCACTGGAATGACTCACAGAACACAGGAAAGTATACTACTATACTTACCATTATAGTTTTATTAGAGCAAAAGGATACAAGCACAACCAACCAACAAAAGAGACTCAAAGGGCAGAACCTGGACTGGGAAGGGTCTCAAACACAAAGCTTCTGTGTCCCCAGGGATGCAGCACGGTCCTCGCACCAGTGTGTGGCAAGGAGCACAGCACTGCCCACCCAGGAAGCCCACCTAAACTCTGGTGTCCAGAATCTTATCTTGTTATATGGGCAAGATTGATTGAGCTAAATATTGCTCACAAGGTTGACTTCGATCTCCAGCAATGCACACACACTTCTCATCACCCAGATCTGGCCTCTAGTCACATGGTCGATCTTTCCGGCATGGCCAGCCTCGCTCTGAACCATTCATTAGCATAAATATATGGTGTGGTCCAAAGAGAACACTGAGTCATCTCATTAGCATAAACTATCAGGTGTGGTTAAAAAAAAAAAGCCCACTGTGAATAACAAAGATACGCTTATTACTTAGGAAATTTCAAAGGTTTAAAGGTTACCTCTCATGTGAGGAGTCAAAGACCAGACCTCTTTTTGGGTAAAGTGAATTCTTCATTACACCATGACATACATAGATTTTATGATGTCAGTCTATCCTTGCATTCCTGGAATAATGTACCTTTATCTTTTTCAAACATGGCTAGACCCATTTTGCAATTTTAAAAAGGATTTTACATCTTTATGTTTATGAATGAGATTGGCTTATAGTTTTCCTTTCTCTTACTGACTTTGCCTGATTTTTTAATTACAATTATATTGAGCTCGTAGGATGAGTTGGAGAGTGTGCTCTTTCTTTGTGTGTCCTGGAAGAACTTTTTTCAGATTGGAATATCAGTCTCATGAAATTTCTGAGGAACTCACCTATAATATTATCTGAGCCTGTTTCTCATTGTGGCAAGACTTGTAACACTATTTCAATATCTTTAATAATTTAGGACTATTCAAATTTTCTAGTTCTTCTTGAGTCAGAATTAATAAATTATATTTTTCTAGAAATTTGTCTACTTCATCTAATCTTCAAATATATCAGCATAAAACTGTTTATTATATTCTCTTATCATTTTAATCCCTGCTGCAGTTGTAAATACCTTTTGCTGGGTTTGTAGTTAAATACTTGTGCCTTTTCTTTTTTCTTGATCAGTAGTAGGTCTTGATCAGAGGTAGGTCTAGTTTATTCGTCTTTTCAAGGGGCAGCATTTGGCTTTGTTGATTCTGTCTACTGTATGATTGTGTTCTCCCTACCCACCCATCTGCTCTTCTTACTATCTTCTCCTTTCTCTTTCTTTGGATTTTCGTTTTTCCCTCATAACTTTTTTAGTTGAAGTCAGCTTATTAATCTTCAGGCTTTATTCTGTGCAAATATATGTGTTTAAAACTATCCATTCCCTCGAGTGCAGCTTTCACTATAATATGCTAGTTCTTTATGATATTTTAAAAACTATTGTTCTGAGTATTTCTCAATGTTCATTATTTGAGCAATGAGTTACTTAGAATTCTGTTTTTAAATTCCAACGTGTGAAAACTTCTCAACTGATCTTTTTGCTATGGACCTCTACTTGATCACATTTTGTTCAAAGAACACGATGGGTGTGATACTGATTTTTTTGAAATTTGTTGAGATGACTTTGTGACCTAATGTCTGATTCATTTTGTCACTGTTCCATGTGTGCTTAAAGAAAGTGGGTACTCTCTTCCAGGGTTCTACATGCATCCATTATGTCAGGTTGTTATCAAATTGTTCAAATATACTTATGGATTATTTTTGCTGTTTGATCTACCGGTTACTGAGAGAAAAATGTTGGTGGGTTTGTCAATTTCTATTAATTTTGGATTAATATGGTGTGAGGCATTTTTATTAAGTGGATATACATTTAGAATTCTTATGTCTTCCTGGCAAATTGAAAATTTTTATCATTGTATAGTAACCTTTTCTGTCTTAGAGTCTTCTTGTGTGTGTGTGTGTGTGTGTGATATTGATTTAGTTATGCCTGTTCTCTTTTGGTTAATATTCTTTTGTCATCTTTCCCCATTCTTTTGCTCTCAACTTTTCCAGGTCTTTTTGCTTTAGCTATCTCCCAAATAGGGTTTCTCTCAGTGTGATAATGTTGGCCTTTTAATTTATGGGTTTAACCCATTTGTATTTGAGTGGACCGTGAATATTGTGATATGTAAGTTTCCACTGTCCTAATGAAGGGCCCTGAAGTGTGAGTAGCAAGATCATGTGTCTCTGCCAGTAAGCAAAGCGCGAGATCTGGCAACCCAGGCATGTTAATGGTCTTTGAGCCTTCCTCAATAGGTCTCTATTAACAGTCTCAAATCTCAAGAGAATGTTAATTTCTGGGTAGGTGTAGGGATGAAACCAAATCTTTGGGATATTAATGAATCCACGTACTTTCTCAAAGATTTTCTCAGGAAACTCCAAGAGGCAGCACAGTGGGGAGAAAGCATGGGCTTTAGTGACATCTCTGCCCTGCCACTTTCTAGCTGTATTATTTGGGATAAATTCCTTAATCTCTCTAACTGTGTTTCATTATTTTGAGATGAGAATAATGTCACCTTCCTCCTGGAGATTGTTACCACCTAAATGCAAGTGCTTGGCACACAGCAGGTGTTCAATGAATGCTCATGCCTGATCTTCTGCTCTTTTTTCTTTCCAGGGCCATGGCTTCCACAATGTCAAGAGCATTTCGTAAATATGACAGGTAAGATGTGGCATCGTGATTATTACTTGCATTCTAGCCTTTGTGTCTTGCCTTAGGTGATTCATTGCAACCAAAAGAAAGATTTGCATTGCTCTGGCTGACAAAAACCTGGAAAAACCATGAATGCTTCTTTTCATCAGCCTGTCTTGTGTTGGCTTGATGTCAGTCTACACTGGCATTGATTTCAGGTGACAGCAAGCGTGGGAGCTTTCTGAAGCTTTTTGTTTACATATTTGTCTTACGGTAGGTAGATGTGACTTAGGTAATACGATGGCATTCTCAGGAATTCACAGAGATCAAAACATAAAACACAGATGCGGAATAATGATCAGTGCCAGAAAGACTAAGAAGTTCCCGCTGTGTGAGAGTAGAAAAGCCTGGGAAAGCGGAAACATTCAATGTCTGCATCTTGTACAGATGAGGAGCTTCAAAGTCTCCTCTTTTCTGGGCTTTTTTTGACCAGTGAGATGCTGATAAAATGGGGTCTTGCTCCTTGTCCTTCATTTTCGTCATCATCGAGTATTTGGAGCGTCTACAGGTGTAGTGGTAAATGGTTGTGCTGTGACCGGTCATTTGTCCAGAAGGTATTTGAGCCTCACTCTGTGCTCAGCATTGTGTTGTGTTCACGCTCTCAGCAGTTTGGGACCCAGTGTGGAGTCTCAGAAGGAAAGATGGGATAGAGGAGGTGTGAGAAATCACATGCAGCCTGGAAAACCAGGCCAGGAATTTGAGTCTTTTTAATGCATGTTATGGTTTACCTAAATCAGAAACATGGGATAATTCGGAAAGGTTTATTAGAGAGGCTCAAGTGCCCAGAACCTCATTCCAGAGACAACTGCCACCATCCAGCTGTGTGATCTTAGAAAAACTGCTTCACTTCTCTGTGCCTCGATTTCCTCCAACGTGGATAGAGGGTATAGTGTGCCTTCCTCACAGAATAGTTGTAAGGATTGAGTGAGTCGGAACATAGAAGTGCTTTGCACAGCCTAGGGCTTGCCAGCCAGCACGCAGGGTGACAGAGGTATGGGTCCCAGGCACCTGGCTATGAGCACCCCATCTCCTTACCCCGGTGCACTGTCTACCTTAAGACACTGCATTTTCTACGAGGGCCATGATACAACAAAACTTGGAGGGTGCTGAGTGGCCTGAGTCTCTGGGCTTGAGGGTGTGGCCATCCCGGCAGGTGAACGCCTTGGTACAGCAAGATGAGGCCACAGTTAAGAGTGTGAATTTGGTCTATTGACCTCAGAGGTTTTTGAGCTTTTATTTGATCTGTTGGCAGCACAAGTATTTGATACTCGTGAGCACAGCTAAGACCAAAAGCTACTGAAGTGATTTGTACTTCTTCTAGTACCGTGAGTTGAAATACAATTTGAATTAAAAGTTTGAAAAACTTATTTTGCACATTCATACTAGGGGCTAAATTCCTACTCCCTTTGTCTATCTCTCAGATAAATTAAAAGCTGCCACACTTTGCGCAGTGTGATTTTGTGGAACGGCTGACTCTGTGCTACCAGCGACTGCCGGGGCGTGGACCGCCTGTGCTCGGGTAAGTGGGAAGGCAGAATGCTGGGCCCTGTGGCAGGCGGGTGCACGCTGTGCGCCTCACGCTAATCCCTCTACCTGTATGCATGTTTGACAATTTCCATAATTTAAAGTTTTTAAAAATTTGCTAGAATAATTAAAAGACTCATATAGGATAAAGAATGATATAGAATTATGATTAACTCTGTTATTTATATTCTTAAGAAATTTTCTAAATAATCCAGAAGGTCTGTGTGCTCCAGTAACTTGTTTCTTGTAGGCTGACTGCTTTCCTTTCTGTCGTTTGGAGCCTGGAGTTCCTTAAAAGCAGTAAGTCGTAAGTTAAGGTTCACTGGTACCAAATTAATAATAATACTAATAACAGCAGCATCAGGGAATACTTACACACTTGTACGTACTATAAGATGGGTATAATTTTAAACACTTGGTAAATATTATCACATAGAATTCTGGCCATAATCCAGTGTTGTAGGTGTTTTATTACCCCATTTTATGTATGAGGACACTGAGGCACAAGGTCACACAGAAAGTAAGTGGCAGAACCAGGATTCAAATCAAGGCCCTCTGGCCCCATAGTCCACGCTCATTGGCTATATACAGTTGCTTAACCAAAGCTAAGCTTTGTCCCTCGTATTAGGCTAAAATTTGCTGTTTGGCTTTGGCTTTGGGAAGGGAACCAAGTGCCTGCCTCAACCCCATGTCTGGCTGCTTTGAACTTGTGTGTGTGCAATTGCAAAGGCTGTCACCATCACTGATCAGCTTAGTGTCAGGATTATAAACAAGAATATAATTAGGACATTGTGTTAACATAGGTATATTTCCTTTCAAAGTGTAGGTAAGTATCTTAATACTCCTTGGAGAAAATATATTCTATGTGCACTTATCATAAAGTTCTGTCAGTCAGCTGGAGAACAAACAAAACCTTTAAGAATTATATTGAATTTACAGTTAAACTGTGCTGGCTTTGGGAGCACATATACTAATTTATAGTTAAATCCATTTAGGTTATCAGTCTTTCAAGTAAAAGCCCTCAGGTGTTGCAGGCCAAATTAAAAGCAGAACATCAAAATTTCACAAAGAGAAAAAGTCTCAAACTCATGTGTAATATACTAATGACAAACTATCTTCTATGCAGACATTGTGAAGAATATAAAGCGTGAGGAAATGAAGAAAGTGTTAGAGAAGAGCGAGAAATATTAAAACTATTTTGCTCTTCCGTCACCAACTGAAAGTAAACATTCATTAATGTTGTAGCTGGGCCTACAGGATTGAGACAGGAGTCAGCAACTCTGAAAAAGTGGTGTTTTCCACACTGTGATGTTAAACCTTTAAAGTATGATGACAAAACTTTAAAAGTTCTGATGCTTAAATATTTAAAATAAAATTTCATGTGGTTTATTATATCCCAGAAGTTTATTGTATGAGAACTATTTACCTTAAGTCAAATATTGGCTTTAATAGTTGGACATTTAACATTTGGCCAAAGGGAAGGTTTGGAGCCTTTGTAAATTGATGAACCCAGAGATATGTAGCGAGTTCAGATTGTTTCTCAGGCACTGAGCTGGGCACTAGGAATGAATGGCAAGTGACGTTACCCCTCGTCAGAGCCAGAGGGGACTCCCACCCCAGGAGTTGGCATCCCAGGGGCCTTGGGCTCAGGCATACCAAAATACCAAAGACCTGAAAAATTATATTGGCTACTTAATAAAGAAAAAAAAGGCTACCCAAAAAGTCAAACAACCTGACTCTCCAGGCAAGATGGCGGGGCCAAGGCTGGAGTAACCCTGGGCATCTTTCTCAACAGGATTTCGCCACCTTGGATGTTACCAAACTGACTCCATTTTTACACAAAGTTATCAGCAGACAAGCCCTCATTAATATAGAACCAATTGGTTATGGTCATGGAAAATCCACAGTTGTAAAAGCTATTCCTGGAGTTCACACAGTCAGGTTCAAAATGAGCTGAAAGGACACATTACAATCAAGCTTGGATAGGCTAATGCCAACGTTCATAAAGGTGGTGACTCAAGTTGTCCTTGGCCAGAGTGTTATAGATCCTGTGGAAGGAGCACACCTGATACACTTCCTACAGACATTCCAGGCACCAAAGGGAACTGCAAACTAGTCAGACGTGTTTCCTTTGTTGACTGTCTTGGCCGCGACACTTTGTGGCCACTGTGCGGAACAGGGCAGCATTGATGGATGCGGCTCTGCTGTTGACAGCTGGGAAGGAATCGTGTCCTCAACCTCCGACTTCTGAACACCTGGCTGCCATAGACAGGAGGCTGAAACGTACTTTGATTCTACAAAATAAAACCGATTTGGTAAGAGAAAGTCAGGCTAAAGAACAGTATGAATAGATCCTCACATCTGTACAAGGTACGCTAGCAGAAGGAGCTCCTCTTATTTCAATTTCTGCTCAGATGAAATATGGAAATTGTCTCTGAACATATAGAAAAAAAAATTCTAGTGCCTCCAAGATACTACTTTGGAACCCCAATTTATTGTGGTTAGGTCTTTTGACATCAACAAACCTGCCGTGAGGTTGATGACTTTAAGAGGGGTGTCGCCGGTGGTGGTATTTTCACAGGCTATTAAAGGTGGGCCAGGACCTGGAAGTCAGATCTGGCGTTGTTTCAAAAACTCATGTGTGACCCGATCCTTTCCAAAATTATATCACTTCCTGCAGAACACGGTGGGCTTCAGTATGTGCTCCAGGGGGTCTTACTGGAGTTGCAACAAAAATAGACCCAACATTGTGCCGAGCTGATAGAATGGTGGGGCAGGTGCTTGGTACGGTTGGTGCTTTAACTGAGAGCTTCACAGACTGGAAATTTCCTATTTCCTACATAGATGGCATCCTGGTGTAAATACAGAAGGAGACAAAAAGGCAGAAAAGGAATAAATCTAAGAATGAAGTCCTCATGTTGAATGTAGGATCTCTACCTACAGGAGAAAGAGTTAGTACAGTCAAGGCTGGGCTGGGCACAGTGGCTCACACCTGTAATCCCAGCACTTTGGGAGGCTGATTAGGAGGATTGCTTGAGGCCGGGAGTTCAAAACTACCCTGGGCAATATAGGGAGACTCCATCTCTACAAAAAATAAAAAAATTAGCCAGGTGTGTTGGCACGTGCTTGTAGTCCCAGCTACTCAGGAGGCTGAGGTGGGAGGATCACTTGAGCCCAGGAGTTCGAGGCTGCTGTGAGCTGTGATCGTGCCACTACATTCCAGCCTGGACAACAGAGTAAGACTCTGTCTCTTAAAAAAAAAAAAAAAAAAAATACAGTCAAGGCTGATTTGGGTAAAATAGCTCTCACTAATCCTTTGTACATAGAAGTAGAAGAAAATATTGCTTTTAGCGGAACAGTTGAGAAACGCTGGCATTTAATTGGTTGGTGTCAGGAGAAGAGGAGTGACCATCAAGCCAACAGCAGATAATGACTGAAGAATCCCAGTTAAATAAGACATTGGGATGAAGTCAGAATTTCCCTTAGGAACTTAGGGATATATTTTCAAAGAGATATTGGGGAAGACATTTCACAGCTCATTACCATAATAGAAGCTGTCAGGTGTTCTCATTTTCTGTGACAAAAATTTAAACTCTACACTTCAATAGTAAGGTCTACAATAAATGTAAAAATTGGTATATTGGTATATTGATGGACTTAATCTACATTTTAGCAGAAATTGATCATTGCTAAACATTTTCAGGTTTGTACGTCAATGCAGGTTTGAAGTGAAACTGCCTGCTTCCCCCGGCCTTTGCTGGAGCACACGCCCCACTGCACCTGTTTGAAATAAAGTTTTTCTTCTTATTAAAAAACCTGAAAAATAAAATTCATGTTTAAATGTCTATGACGTACATGTAACATTATGTCAACATTTTTAGTTTATAACTCATAATTCATAAAAATGTCATCACATTGGGAAGCTCTCCATAGGTGACAAACTTTCCTCTTGCACAAATTCCCAAGTTTGCATGGAGATTGGTGAGAAAGCCAAAGCCAATCATAAACGAGTTGTTTGTAGCCTAATAATTTTGAAAGCAAAATTATAAAAGAAGTTTCATGTATTTCCATGGGAAAAAAATACAGTTCATGTGGAGTTTAGGTGCATTTTTATATGTTTGCTACGATGTGGGGTGGGGCCCACGCCTGTAAGAGTCCTTGGACCCAAGGGTTTTAAAAACAGCCCTGGAACAGATAAGAGGTTTGTTTTATTTCCCTGATTATATAACTGCACAATCTTTGCATACTTCAGAAGATACTAGAAGGCACACAAATGGAAATTTAAGGTAATCCCACACTTAAAGAGACAACCACTATTAACATTTTGATTAAAGCTACTTTCCAAGGCTTTTTCTATGTCTCAATACACATACGTAGATTTTTTTAACAGCTTTATTGACAATGCCACACAACTCGTCCATTTAAAGTATGCGAATCAATGGCTTTTCGTGTGTTCATAGAGTTATGCAGCCATCACCACACTCAATTTTAGAACATTTTTATCCCTCCAAAAAGAAATCTCTTACCCATTAGCAGTCACTTCCTATTATATTTCCTCTCCTCCTCCTCGCCCTAGGCAACCACTAATCTACTTTCTGTTTCTATGGATTTGCCTGTTTTGGACATTACATGTAAATGGGATTGGACAATATGTGGTCTTTTGTTTCTGGCTGCTTTCACTAAGCACAGTGTTTTCAAAATTTGTCCATGTCATTGCGTATATGAGTGCTTCATTTCTTCTTATGGCCAAATAATGCTTCATCATGGGGCTACATTGTGTTTTACTTATCCACTCATCAGTTGGCGGCCATTTGAGTTGTTTCCACTTTGGGGCTGTTGCAAATGATGCTTCTGTGACATCCATGCACAAGTTTTCATGTGGACGTATGTTTTCAGTTTTCTTGGGTTTATATCTAGGAATGGGATTGCTGGGTCTTTTGGTGACTCTACAATCAACCTTTCAAGAACTGCCAGACTGTTTTCCAAAGCCATGGCACCATTTTACATTCCCACCAGCAAGGTATGAGAATTTCAATTTTTCCACATCCTCACCAACCCTTATTATTTGTCATCATAGCCATCCTAGTGGGTACTAAGTGGTGGCACATAGATTTTTTAAGAAGGAAGAGGAGGAGAAAAGATGAGATCATTCACTATGCATTGTTTTGTTCATTATTTTTTCACATAACATTTTATAGTAGATATCACTCCATGTCAACAAATATAAATTTTGTACCATAACTTTAAATGCCTGCATGATCTATTGAAAAGAAATCCAGCAGGGTGCAGTGGCGCAGGCCTGTAGTCCCAGCTACTCGGGAGGCTGAGGCAGGAGGATTGCTTGAGCCCAGGCATTCTGGCTGTAGTCTGCTATGACGATCGGATGTCCACACTAAGTTCAGTATCAATATGGTGACCTCCCGGGAGCAGGGGACCACCAGGTGGCCTAAGGAGGGGTGAACTGGCCAGGTTGGAAACAGAGCAGGTCAGAACTCCCTTGGTGATCAGTAGTGGATCCCTGTGAAGAGCCCCTGCACTCCAGGCTGGACAACATAGGGAGACTCTGTCTCTTAAAAAATAAATTAATTAATTAAAGAAAGGAAGTCCAATGATTTATGTGATTGACCGCTACTGTTGGACACTGCTCGTGCTTTTCGTTTTTGCTATTGTATACAGCACAGCAGTGGCCAACCTTATACTTCTGGGTGTATCTTCGGGCATTTGTGTCTTTATTTCTGCTGTATGTTAAAATGCAGAACTTGCAAAGATTATTGATAGATATTACCAAATATGTTTCCAGAAAGATTCCCATCAATGTGTTTCTCCTCCTATATCTTTGTCCATAATGGTTCTTATATTAAAATTTTCTAAATGTAATAATCTAAAAAAATCTTTTTAATCCAACCGTCTTTGGTTACTTAATGTGATGAAACATTTTGTAGCTTATCAGCCATTGAAAAGAATTGCCTAGTCACTGTCTTTGTCTACTTTTCTGTTGAAGAACTCATCTTTTCTTGTTGATTTGTAAGAGCTATTTATATACTTTAACCTGTGATTTATATGTTTGCAGAAAATGTTTTTCATCAGTCTTTTAACTCTGATATGGTATTTTGGCATTCAGAAGCATAAATACTTATGTATTCAAGTGTCAGGATTTTTAAAATTATGGTTTCTTGATCTGGTATAGAAAGTTCTTCCTCATCTCTACATTATGACAATATTTACTTATGTTTTCATCAAATACTTTAACGTATTTGTTAAATATTAACTCTTTAATCCATTTAAAATTTATTTTTGTATAAGATGTGAGGTAGGGATTAGCTATTTTCTTTTTCTTTTTTCCAAATTATGAGTCAGCCATCCTTAAACTATTTGTTAAATAATCTTTCTAAGATGATTCATCATGTATCTTTTGTCCTATACTCAGTTCCCATGTGTATTGGATATGTTTCTGAACTTACTATTCTTTGTTACTGTTATTTTAGTTAGTGTAGCTTAGTAATTGATTTTATAACTTTGGCAAATTCCCCCTCAACACTAATTTTCTCCCCCAAATTTTAGCTCTTCTTCATACATTTCTTCCAAACACAATTTTGCAATAACTTGGTCAATTTCTTTCTTTTTTTTTCTTTTTTCTTTTTTCTTTTCTTTTCTCTTCTTTTTTTTTTTTTTTTCTTTTTTTGAGACAAAGTCTTGCTCTATCACCCCAAATGGAGTACAGTGGCATCATCATAGCTCACTGCAACCTCAAACTCCTGGGCTCAAGCAATCCTCCTGGCTCAGCTCCCCAAGTAGCTGGGACTACAGGCATGCCCCACCACACCTGGCTAAGTTTTCCATTTTTTATTGCTCAGGCTGGTCTCGAACTCCTGGCCTCAAGTGATTCTCCCACCTTGGCCTCCCAGAGTGCTAAGATTATAGTTGTGAGCCACCAGGCTTGGCTTACTTAGTCAATTTCTAAAAACAAAAGAAAACAAAACAAAATTCTAATGAGATTGAATTGTGTTACATTTATAGATTAATTTGGGGAAGAATCAATAGCTGTATTATTCCAGTTTCCTGCAGAAAATAGGCAGCTCATTCAAACTGGGTAATTTCAGCTGAATTTATTTTCAAAGTTCTGGGGCAGGGTGGGATGGAGGGTGGCTGCAGCCCATCCACCCCGGAAGGGACCCGGGCATCCTGAGTGAGAGAATAGCTGTGTGGAGAGGACACCTGGCAGGAGCTGGCCTGGATCACTCCTCTCCTGGCCTGTTCCCTGCTGGGCCACCTGCTGGTCAAACCCAACCTGGAACCAGAGGGCAGAGCTCTCAGGGTGGGTGGGCAAGGACGGAGAGTGAACTAAGGGGAAGATGCCAGGTGACCAGCAGAGCAGGGTGTTAAGTCGTTTGAACATAATGCATGTAAAATTGAAGTGAGAAAGTTTAAAAGAAAAAAAGGACGTATACATTGTGAGAGAGATTTATTCCCAGGGACCCCTTCCCCCAGTTTTATTAAATCCTCAATTAGCTTTGGGCTGGGGCCCTTCCTAGGTGCTCTGAGAGCCCTTTTTTCTCTGCAGTCATGTCTTTCTTCTCTACTTACGGGTGCCAGATTTAGCAAATGAAAATACAGGACACGGAGTTACATAAGAATTTCAGATAAAGTATGCCCAGAGTTTTAGTATAAGTGTGTGCCAGACAATATTTTTTCTGGCCACCCTAGTTCTTCTACACTGGGCTCACAAGAGCAAGGACCATGTCCCTATTCCTAGTCCAGAATCCAGCACTATTGGGCCCTCAACTGAACAGAATCACTAATCGACTTTGAGAGCTCCTAGGGTGGCTCACTGACCATTTATTTAGACCCAATCAAAAGCTGGAAAACCAGATATGTGGCTCGCGCCTGTGGTCCCAGCACTCGGGAGGCTGAGGCAGGAGGATCACTTGAGCCCAGGAGTTGGAGGTTGCTGTGAGCCACTGCACTCTAGCCCGGGCAACTGAGTGAGACCCTGTCTAAAAAAAAAAAAAAAAAAAGTCATTTTTTAAAAAGCTGGAGAGGGAGGAGCATTTTAAATGTAGTTTACTTTGCGTTTTAATTTTTCTTTGGCAGACCAGACAAACCATGGGAGAAGGAGAGGAGGTGCAAGGACAGGAGCAATTGCTCCAGGAAACCTGAAACCGCCTGGGACCCACCCTGTTTCCAGGCAGCCACACTGGACCCTGTCTGCGATCTGCCATGTCCCTGCCTGACTCCCTGGTGGGGACCTTCTCCTCGAGTGACCTGCACCTCGCACAGCTTCGATTCCAGGGGTCTCTAGAACTGGGTGGAGGTTTAGAGCAGCCTGGAATTGTCCCGGTTCCGTTTGCTGGGTGCTTCGGCAGATAGTCAGGAGGAGGAGGGAGGCAAATACGTGGATTTCATTCCAGAGGTGGCCTTGCACCTGTCTCCATACAGACTGTACCGTGGGTGTTTGGGCTTCCACGGAAGCCCAGGTGGGAGAAGTCTGGATCCGAGAATTTTCGAGATTTTTTTCCTCTTACGTGATTATTGGGTCCTGTGAAGGGTGTAACACGAGGCTCCTTAAGTCAGGTGCTTGGAGTATAGTGTCTGATGAGCCTAAAATCACAGTTTGAACAGCCCTCTATGGCCAAGACATGTTTCCCCTGTCTGGGTGCATGAATAGCCGATAGATACTCTGATTTCAGAAGAGACCAGAGAAGAACTCGTGAATTAGCAAAAAAGATGCATTGCACCTGGACAAACACTCAGAGCGGATGGCCCATGGAAGGGTCGGCACGCTGTGTTCCTATAGAAAGGCTAAAACGTCCTTCGGGGGATCACGGTGAACCGTGTACTGGGTCCCCTGAGCACGGGACGAGAGGAAACTGGTTAAAACCGCAACAGGAAGTTTACATTAGAGTTAAGAAAAAGTCCACTCACAGCAAGTGGTCCTTGATCGTGTTATTGTAGTTCTGGGAGGATATAAATGTTTTAGGGCCACCCCCCAGTGAGCGGTATGGGGACTCCAGCATGCACAGCGTGTGTGGGCTCGCACAGCGCTTTGAAGTGCAAAACTTCAAATGGATCCACTAGGTAGATCAAAACCTCTACGAAACCTGTGTAGGAACCCGCGTCTCAGAAGAAAACTTAAACAATGACAGGTACCTGAGTGTTTGCCTAAGCAAAGGTGGCCTCATGGCCTCGGCGTCCTGCCCATGTTTGGTGTCGCGTCTCCAAAAGGCTCCTTTGGCATTTGTCAGGCATTACATCATCCTCTCCCTCTGAGCTCAAGTCTCAGGAGAGGGAATTAAGGAGATGGGACTGGGGGTTGTGAGGCGTTCGGCTACGATGACCTTGCTCCAGAAGATGACATAGGGAGGCTTAGTCACCCAGCCCTTCCTTGTTTGGACAGTGACTCGGCCGTGAGAGCTGTTTTTGAAGCAACTGGAAATAGAATCAATTGCTGTTTGCTCTGATATAAAAAATGCGCGTCTTGGGCTGGGAAACACAGAACAAACACCACGGCACAGCCAACCACGGGCGAGTGTGTTTTAAACCGGGCTCAGTCTGGGAACATCTACAGAAATAAATGTGCATTCTGAAAGCAGTGTCGTATGTTTTAGAGCCCTTTTTTTGAGAAGCGTTAAAAATGCAGGGCTGCCCAGAACCGGCCTCCCCTTCCTCTGCACCTGCTTCCAAAGAGCCCCGTGGGCACACCTGGGAGGAACCCTAAACAGCCCTGGGGGCCCATCTTGTCCTTTTATTGTCATCTAATGTCGGTGTAAGGTGAATATGGGAATTCAGGTGTAACTGAATGACTCAGAAATAAGGAAAGAGTGTTAATTGATTAGGTATCAGTTAAACTCCGGGTGCTGTGTATCCAACCTCGCGCCAGGCACCAAGGAGGACACAAAAGGGACCAAAATAGGGTTAGTGGCCGCTTCCAGGGACTTTTGATAAAGCTGGGAAGACCGACGCTTGTGAACAAAATCAGAGACAAGGGAGCAGTGAATCGGAGCATGTTCCCGAGTCACAGGATGGCCGGACGTCACGGGACAATCAGGCCGTGACAGTCAGTGAGCGGAAGGAGAGCGGTCGGGGTCACATTGCCCCGGCAGAAACCCCTGGACTAGAAAAGGAAAGGAAAAGAGCAAGTCACAGGAATAAAGGAAAAGACACGGTGACCAATGGGACACGCAGAGAACAAAAGGACAGGGAAGAGTTGTGAAACCTCTCAAGTTTCTAGAGGTTTCTGGGAGCCTGGAGGAGGGTGAGGGTGTGGGCAAGGTAGGCTTGGCGGGGAAGGGAGAGGAAGGGCACGTTTGGGTCACCGCATCGCAGTTAACAGGAGGGTATCGGGGATGTGCCCGCTGCCCAGTAATTCTAGATTCAGGATTGGGTGCGAGGCCCAGCTGCGGGTGAGGGGCAGGAGTCGCCATTGCCGCAGTGGATGAGTGCACCCCAGTGCGAGTTCTAGAAGGACCCAGACGTCCCTCCTCCCTCCTTTCCTTCCTTCCTTCTGTTCCTCCTCCCCTCCCCTCCCTGCTACCCCTTCCCCTTCTCTCTCTCCTATTTCTTTCTTTCAAATTAGTGTCCGCTGTATTTTTTAAAAATTCTTTTGTCTCTCCCTTTCTCACTTCCTCCCTCTCACGGTCAATCACTCCTACATATTTGATGGGTTTTTATACGGTCTTGCAATTTGTGTGCTGCTGTTCAAGTGCAGATATTTTTGGTAACTTTTTCTTTTGATATAATTTCAGATTTACTGAGAAGTTGCAAGAGTAGTACAAGGAAGGCTGGGCGCGGTGGCTCACGCCTGTAATCCTAGCACCCTGGGAGGATCGCTTGAGGTCAGGAGTTCGAGACCAGCCTGAGCAAGAGTGAGATCCCGTCTCTACTAAAAATAGAAAAATTAGCCAGGCATGGTGGTGTGCACCTGTAGTCCCTGCTGCTTGGGAGGCTGAGGCAAGGGATAGCTTGCACCCTGGAGTTTGAGGTTGCAGTGAGCTATGATGATGCCACTGTACTCCAGCCCAGGCGACAGAGGGAGACTTTGTCTCAAAACAAAAAAAAAGGATAGTACAAGGAAGGCCCATCTACCCTGTACCCAGATTCACTCGTCGTTTACACTTGGCCCTGTTTGCTGTATCCTTGTCCCTCTCTCTAACTCATACGCTCACCTGTGCGCACACACACAAACACACACATACATGTTAGTAGTTTCTGTCCTGCATCCTTTGAGAGCAAGTAGGAAGCATCGTGGCCCTAAATACTTCAGTGTGCAGTTCCTAAGAACTAAGATGCTCTCGTACACAACCACAGCACAATGATCAAAATCAGGACCCTTGACATAAACAGAATGCCGTTACCCAGCCCACAGTCCACATTTGAATTTCATCAGCTGTCCCAATACTTTCCCTTGTAGCTTTTCTCCTGGGCCTGGGCCCCAACCCAGGATGACAGAGGGTTTAGTCACACACTCCTCACCCGAAGCCCTTCCACCCACACCTTGGACCACTGGCCTTCGCACCTCCCGGGTCTGAGTGTGACCGTCACCTCTCTGACTGCTCACCCCAGGTGACCTGAGCCTTCCTCCCAGCACTTTGTTCTGAAAGGTCAAGGCAGGCGCCAGGCCCCGCCCCATCCACAGCCTGGGCTGTTGTGCTCTCTCCACTAAAAGTGATCTCTGGGGACAGGAGGTGTGTCCTCATCGCCACTGCAGGGGCTTGGAGTCCAGGCCAGGGACCCTCACGAGCTGTGTGACCTCAGGCAACTTAGGTCATTTGTTCAGCTGTGAACCAGGGACGGTTACTGTGCCCTCCCTGGAGTTTTCTGGATAGAAAATGGATCTGTTACAAGAATCAAATGAGTCCGTGTATGCAAAGCACTCAGGACCGTGCCGGGCACACGGCCAGCGCTCAGCAAATGAGCAGCCCCTCTCCCCTCCCCCTCCTCCCCTTCCTCCTCCTCCTTCATCTTCATCATCACCATCACCCAGCGTAGCACCTGGCACATAGTGGATATTTAACAACATTTGTTGGATGACTGAGTTTAGGCCGCAGAGTGTCTGGCAACATCTCGGGCACAGGGAGGAGAATGAAGAACCCTCACGGGGCCCTGAGAGCTGGACTGACGATCTTGTCAAGCCCTGTCACTCTGCACGTCATGAGCAAGGAGGAGACAGCCAGGAAACAGGGGATCTGTGGACACCACACCTGAGGAGGTGGTGGCGCTTTAACTTGGTTTCATGTGTGTAAAGATGTTGGCGTACAGGCCATGTAACAGGGTCATTGCTGTGTGTGTGTGCGTGTGTATGTGCACACGCCTGCACACGCCGTGTCCCTGGGGGAGAGGGGAGACCGGCTTTGGTCCACGGGTTGTCAGGGGCAGGTTCTTCACCACCACCAGGAACCAAGCACTCGCTCTGCATGCAGCCTGGTGTCACGCGCTTCGCGTTATTATTTCCATCCCTACTATAGGATGTCCCCTGTGCAGAAGAGGAACCTGCGACTGGGAAAGATTAAGTCTCCACAGGAGACACTGAGATGAAGCAAAGGGCAGGTGGGGGCCCCTGGCACTGGCAGCAGGAGAGACGTGGAGCAGCAGCCGCTTGTTGAGGCGGACAGAGTAGGGCTCAGAGCCACGCTGGGCTCAGCCTCCCTGTCCTATGTGTGGGGGACAGAGGTAGCAGAGACCAAGTAAAAGACCCCCTGCGGTAGGAGCTGGGGATTTTCCTGGGGAGGAAGTGAGAGGTGAATAAAGAGACTGACCAGCGTGAGCAGCGTGAGCCTGTGATGGCGGGAAGCCGCCGGTGACCTGGGAGCAGGGATGGAGAAGGCGGCTGGGGAGGGACCAGGAGGAGCTTGGTGAGCATGCACCTGGGACGGTGTGGGTGGAGAGGGGGCTCTGGGTGCCGGGGACGGCCTCCCACACAGTGAGTCAGTGTCCCTTGTTGGTTCAGGAGGGAGTTCATGCGCTCGGTAAACAGGAGCGGTTACGACCCAGGGTGGGAGGTTCAAGGCCAGAACCCTGGACGTGTCCAGGTGCAGGGAGGAGAGAGAAGGGCAGCAGTGAGGGTCCAGGGAGGAAGTGGCCAGGGGGGCAGGAGGGTGAACCAGATCCTGCTGTGCCCCAGAGGCCTCGGGATGCCGGCCCAGGGAGGGGGTCCCCAGAGTCACACAGGGGCCCCCAGGGGACAGGCCAGGCCGCCCTGGTGGGGCAGGATGTGGGGAACTCCAGTCGTTTCGGTTGTCCGATGTCAAGGGATGAAGGATGTGGCGTGGGCACTAACATTAAAGCACAGAAACACAAAATGTGTCTGAGTCAAAACCGATGTTTTCTTTCTGAGCTGTAAAAAGCCCAGGCCGACCTGTCACCGCACATGGTTACAGGGGTGGGGGGTGAGGGGCCTGGCTGGACCCCGGGGTGGCTGACTTCATGGGGTCCCCTTGATGCTGTGGAACCCACCTGCCTAGAAGTTATGTCGTGTAATCCCGGTTGTCACTGGGCCCCAAAGATGGAATAAGGACATGGACTTCTGGGCATCTTGGCTGTCTCCACTAACTTGAAGGAAACTCGGTCACCAGGTGAGGCTTAAGGAGAAGCCCTGACCAGGGTCTGGGGCATTTGTTTGCTCGTTTGCTGTGGTCCTGCCCTGGCCAGGCACCCGCAAGGCGCAGAGTGGTCCCTTTCCCGCCCCTCCCCCTTCCTGCCTCCCCGGGCTGATTTTGTAAGATCTGAGCTGCTTATGTATGCATACCCCAGGGCACTGACTTTAGGCTGGGGGCGGGAGACGAATTGGACTGTCCCCTGGTGAGGGAGGGGGCTCACCCAAGGTGACAGGGGCAGCTGCACTGGGAGGGGACTGAGGGCCCTGTGGCACACAGCACCGTGTGGGCAAGGGCAGGAGCTGCAGATTCCCCCAAGCGCTTGATCATGGAAGGGGCATCCAGGCTCTCTGGGAACAAGTCCCTGGAGAGGCTCTCGGACCCACAGGGCCACGACCACACCAGAGCTCAGAGAAGCCAGGGATGCAGAGGCCCCTTCCTCTGCCCCAGACTCTTGGACGAGCAGTCGGAGGGACAAAGGCGCCCTGATAGGAACTGGCGCTGCTGCCCGCCTTGCCCTGCAGGAGTTCAAAGCCAGGTTACCCTTGATTTAGAAACATAATGCGACAGTCCTCGCATCCCCAGAGTGCCATCGAACACATTCGCTCCTGCCTGGCCCTAAGCAGCTGACACGGCCGCCCTGTTTTAATTGACTTACACTTGAAATGTTGGGAGAGCTGTTGAGCCATCGAGTCTATCTAGAAAAAGATGTGTGCATTCTTCTTACGTCACAGAACACGCGCCGGCGTCAAACGGCCGTGCCAGAGAGGCAGGGAAGGGACGCGCGGTCGTGATTTTACACCTGACGCCAGAGAGGCTCTGCAAACGGGAGCGGGGCGCACTCCCGGTGCACAGAGGTTACAGGCTGGACGGCACGTAGGGAGGGAGGTGAGATCATCACTCCGCAGCCCTTGTGACTGTCACCTGTGCACACATGGAGTGACTGGTCTCATAGCAGCAAGCTGTGGTCTGAGAAGAACGCAGACAGCAGTGGTTCTATGCATTTCTACAGGAAGCAGAGAAGAAGAAGAGCATTTGCCGTGTTTCAAGTTTAACGGAAAGGGCTTTGACTTTAGTCTGCGCTCTGCTCCAGAACGGCCGCTGCAGGGGAGGCTGTAATTCCTCAACCCGATTCTGTCATTATTATTTACATTCTACGTCTTCTCTTTCAAGACTATTTTTTTGACATTTGCCTTCTGGCAGGGCTGGGGCCAGTGAGTGGGAGGCGGATTTTGGCGGAACACGAGGAAGAATTCTCTTAGTCAGAGCAGTCCAAAAATGGAAAGACCTGACTCAGAAGACAGCGTGTCCCCAGCCTGGATAAGGTCCTTGCGAGGTCCCTTCGGGGCAGCTCTGCCCGGTGCTGTGAGGGATGTGTGTGGGCATTAAGGATCAGGATCCATTTTTGAGCACCTACTGTGTGCCAGGTGCTGTTTTAGGTACTTTTATGTGAACTAACTCATTTCGTCTTCCAACCCTATAAGACGGGAGCTATTATGGCCTATTATCACCTCCTTTTACAGATGAGGAAACTGAGGTACGGAGAAGTTTAGGAACCTGCCCAAGTCGACTGGGCTGGCCACGTGAGGCGGAGCCTGACCTCCCTGCCTGCGCCTCTGTGTCCTGCGAAGCAGATCTGCTCAGCAGGTGTCGGGGTGACGTGGCCGGGCCAGTGACCAGCTGCTCTGCACTAAAAGGAGTTTAAAAGGCATTGACTCAGCACAAAGCACTGGGTTAGAAGTCAGGAGGACTGCTGGGTTCCGGAGGCCAGGCAACATCAGTCAATCAGTAACAGAGGCTGGGGTCGAACTCTCAGAACGGAAGCCCGGGGACGCCTGGCACATTTCCTGCCACAAGCACAGGACGGTGGGTGGGTGGAATGGGGGCATCCGTGGCTCTGGGCTCAGCACCCAGTTATCCCTGCCCCGCCCCTGCACCCCAGGGCGACCAGCCAGCCATTTGCCTTTGCCTGGCTCCTTCAAGAGAGAACTTGGGCTCATCCTCCAGCTTAGGAATCCGTCCCAGACTTTTCCCTGAGGCCAAGCCCTTGTCTTGGTCATCTGCCCAGACCACGACTTCTCTGATACCGCCTTAGCGGGGAGGGGCAAGCACTCGAGCCCTGGCATCTGGGCTTGAAGCCTGGGTCTACCACCCGCTGGAGAAGTTGCTCACACTCCCCCTCTGCACATTCCTTGGTTGTGGATGGGAACAACATGACACTCCCATACAACTGTGCTGATGGTGACAATGTGGGAAATTGTGGCACATGTGGCCAGACCCTACTGACCGGGGTTGACTTCCCACTCTTGCCCACCTTTGCCACAGCCTGAGGGTCCCATCCTGAACTCGGCCCATACTGACTGCTAGCCAGCTGGTGCCTTCTACAAAAAGACACAGTCCAACAGTGTCCTGAGATGCTCTCGCGTCCTAGCCTTCCCTGCAGTGGAAACAGGGCACAGGGGCTGTCAGCGGGTCGAGGGCTGTAGCTCGGTGGCACTAAGCCACTCCTTTGAACCAGGGTCTGAGTCAGTAAACTCGGCCACCACTTGGCTCCAGGACCTGCTCTGTCTGTAAAATGAGAAACAACTAAAACATCCCTAAAACTCCTCCTAGCTATAAAATGTTCTGAATCACGATCAAGGGCAGGAGGAAAACGTGTATGCTGCTGTGGTGGGCTGAGGAGGACAGAAGGACTTGGCTTCCCAATTCAGCCCCACCCTGTAGAAAGTTCTGGCTCTGGCTTGAAGACACACTGATCTGGTTTCCTTAAGCTCTTAGTTCACAAAGGCCCCTAAATGTGACATTTACTAGTGCCCTGCTGATGGAGTCCAATCAGGTGAACTGGCCCGCAGGCTGTAACTTCATACACCTGGCTTCCCCGGAGCCAGCAATCCGAAGCATTTATGTGACGATTAGCTAAGAGTAAAGTACCTCTCAATCATCCCCGTGGTTGTGTTTTCCTCGGAATCGTTCTATGAAACAGATTAAAATAACGTTTTACGATTCTGCACTTGGGAAAGCTGATGTACAGGAAGGTTCAGTCATTTTCCCAGAGTGTGTCAATACAGGGAAGGTGGGAGAAGCTTTGATCCAGGAATTGGCTGGATCATCCCAACTAAGCAGACCCTGAGGGCTTTCACTCATCACATCTTTGAAGAGAAGAAAGTTGCTTCCTTCTCCCCACCAGATTCCTGCACCTGCTGTCAAATCAGAGGTTTCTGAGGGCCGAAGAGAGCTGGAGTCGAAGCCTCTGTCTTCTGTCTTCCTTTCACGATACCTTGGACCTGCAGCCAAACCTCCACTCACAGTAAAGGCGGAAACACGTTCGCTGCGAATTTCGCCATCTCTGGAAACAGTCTGGACCAGAAGCAGTGACGGTACATGTGCCCTTAGCCGCCGCGAGCACCTGCGGTGATGACGCAACCTTGAAAGCCCTTTGCTAATCCCCTCACCACTCTGGCTTCCTTATTGTCTTTCCCACAGCCACCTGGCCCTCTTCCTGGGCCAGCCCGATGATGGGAAATAACAGAGTTTCTGAAATCCCATCCCCAAAGACAATTTTGCTTCCTGGGACCCCCAGTGAGTTGAGAACTTCGGGCTCTGGTGTGAAACAAGGCAAAGGAGCCTCTGTGACACTATTATAAGGAAGGATGATGTATCAAGTTGGAAGGACACCGGATAGAAATGGCATCCCCAATTCATCAAGAGCCTTTTCCAAAGACGGAAATCAAAAGTCTTCAACGGAGGAAATATTTGTCATGACACTGAAACCTCAGAAGTAAGCATTGCAGGTCCTGTGTCTTCACTAACCTAATATCCCCAAATTTAAAACTATTGACACATTTAATGAAGTAATAATACTGTTTCCTGGAATCAACGTCTAGTTTTAGGGAAAAATAAAACTTAAGTTTAGGAAATTTTGAATATGGGTGGAAAACTGTTATAGATTTGGGATGAGGAAAAAGTCTTGGACATTATACGTGGGTCGTATGCCCCAGATTCCGTGGGTTGGTTTGAAGGGCCATGGAGCTCATTTTCAGCTCAGAAAAGGATTTGCGTGGATGCCAGAGGACTGCAGTGTCATCTGGAGAGCTCCTTGCTGGGAATTTTCACAACGACCAGGACAGAGATGTTCCTTTCTGTGCCTCTGGGTCTCTCGGTTTGACTCTGGTCTCCCTGCTCTCTGCTGGACTCAGCGGGTGTTGAACGCTCAGTTTTGGTGGAGCCCACAGATTTAACCCTTAGAGCACCATGGGGCAAAACTCACAGCCACGAAGCCACAAGACAGTGAACCCCACCTCTGAAAGCACCGCCTGGTGGTGACCTTCCCCCGGGGAGGGAGCCTTGGCATTTAGTCACTTGTCAAGAATCATGATGCACCGGGCACCATTCTAGGCACGTCACGAAAATACGTGGTTGTTTTGTCCAGATCACAACCCTACGAGACAGGTGCTGTTATCAATCCTGGTCTTCAGACGCAGGGCGTGAAGCCCCGGGAGACGGCACAACACGCCCCGACTCTCGTCACTCCAGGAAATGGAGCGCTGGGGGAGCCCTGCGCCTCGGGCTCTCCACGCCCACCCGGCCTCCAGGTCACACCCGGGGGCTTCACTCCCCGCCACCCAGACAAAAGGCATTGAGTCGTGGAGCAGAGACAGTTTCAGTGAAAGCGAGTTTGGGGGGGGGGGGGTGCCGAGATGGACCCTCAGCAGGACATGGGGCTCGCCAGCCTCCTGCGGGGTCCTCCACGCAAACTCATTTTCCTTTGGTGAGAATCTCAGGGATCCTTTAGAGCTGGAGTCGCACTCCCTGACCTTGGTGGATGTGAGGTTCTCATTAGCAGCCTTGGGAAACAGGAGTTTTGTTTCTTCCAGGTGAGTCAACCCGTGTTTGGAAACAAAGCCTGAGGGTGCGCACAGCTCGACATTGCTTTGGGCTACAGCCCGAAACAGTATCCACCAGGGCGGGCGGGGATCCTCCCCGGGCTGCGCGGGCCTGTGGCCGAGAGGGGGCCGCGGAGAAGCCGGGGCCCCGGGGCGAGCACCTGGAGGTGGGTGGAAAGGAACAGGTGGCCGCTCTCTGGAACATCATAAAACCCCTGCAAAGCTGATGCTTCATTTTTCAAGGACAGTTGCCAAATTCTTGCCCTTGAAAGAATTTTCCAGGTCTTTCTACTAGGAAAAGGTTTGATTTGGAGAATGAGGGAGGCAATGTGAAGACCTGGCAGGAACAGCTGGGTTACATCAAAGCTCCAAGGTCTCTGAAAAGAAGAGAGAAGTGCTATTACAAGAACCTGTTCCAAGGACAGAGGTTCTCACTTGTGCAAAGTAAATAATCTGAAACGTGGCTAGAAAATTCACAGAGTTGGGCAGCCAACACCCCCTCATTTCCTCCGCTAAACATCCCTCTACAGGCATCTAGAGAGCTAAGCATCCACATGAACACAGCATGGACCCACAGCCCCCTATTCCAGCTCGGAGAAAACCACCCTGTGCTGACTCGGTTTGGCTCCGCACCCCAAACAGCAGCCCCTGGGCGGGGGGGCAGCGTCCTGGCACCCTGTGCCCACTGGACTTCCCTCGGCCTGTCCTTGTTAGTTCTGCCCAGGCTGAGCCGTGGATCTGTCGAAAGCCAGGGGAACACTGAGTCATCCGCCTCCTTTTCAACCGCGACATATTTCTGGGAATGTGAAGCACATTTGGGCGACGTGACATTCCTTACCTCATGGCAGCAAGTCAACTGCCCACTTCCTTTCTAGTCATGTTGCATCATCTTTCAGAACAGGACTAAACAAATTCACTTGAAATCTGCATGCCTGCAGGAGACGAAGGCAGGGTGTGCACGTCTGAGCCCCACCCCTGCCTTACGGTGGAGCCCGGTTATCCTGCCCCGGGGGCAGAGTGGGCAAGCACAGCTGCAGTTCTGCTGCCTTTCCCCGGGGAAGAAAGATGTATACACATTCCATGCCCGTCTCACAAGGATGAAAAGTGGTCACATGATGTTCACGACACGCTTGTTACATGGCACATGCGTGCGAGGCATCTGTGGGTTCTAGTGATAGGCATTGCGGCTCTTGAAATTCTTTGTCCTTGTCATCTCAGAATAAGTCATGGGAAAGGGAACTGATCTCCGTAAAACCTTTGGCCTGTGGGTAAACTTCTGCACGTCTGACTCCCAGAAAAATGTTATTTATTAACAGGACGGTGAACAAACCAACAGGTACGGAAGCAGAGGATGCAAAGGTGGACAGAAAAGGCATCTGCTGTCAGAAGGGCGCAAAGTCGTGGGGGTGACTGAGCCCTGGAGCAGGACTGTGGGCAGTGGGGGCTCAGAGGAGGGGAGTTGAATGCCACCTGGAGGGGACCAGGAAGGCAAGCTCCAGGAGGGATGTCTGAGCAGGTGGGGGCTGCTGGGATACTGAGAAACAGTCTCCATCCAGGTGGGGCGATTCAAAGTGGGGCGGGAAAGCACAGAGAAGAACCGAGAGCCTCGAGGTTGCAGGAAAGCTGGCAGAGCCGGAAGGAGGGGTGGGGTGGGTGCAGGCAACTGAGCGACCAGGCTGGAAACAGACCCTGGAGCCGGACTCACAGAGCCGGCGGAAACTGGGGAAACAGTGCTGGGATAACGTCAGGCTTTAGCTTGTAGGTGGCTGCGAGACATCTAGAGTCTTGAGCAGAGAGTGACATGCTCCAGACGTGCCATGGAAATGTCACCCTGGCAGTACACTGAAATTTGGAGAGGGTTGGAGGTGGGGACCAGTTAGGAGGCCATGTCAGTGCTGCAGGTTGGCAGTAACAATGGCAATGGCGCTAACCCCAGTCGCCCTTGTGGCGAGCTGACCTTGTGCCACACACCTACACAAGCGATCTCATTTCACCGTCAGAGCCACAGCTCTAAGCGGCAGGCCTGCTATCACCCCATCTTACAGATGAGGAAACTGAGGCCCAGAGAAGGGAGGCAACTGCTCGCGGTCATGCAGCGTGTAAGCAGCATGGCGGGGCTGTCTCCAGCCTCACCCTGTCTGCTGTGATGACAGAATTGCTCGAGACCCTGTTACCATGGAGGGGAGGAGGTGTCCCGATGGTTTCTGCCTGGGGTGTGGGAGGACAGAGGATGTGACTAAGATGAGGCCAGGCAAGTGGGGGAGGAGGAACTTGTAACTAGGCTGGGTGGGACCAGATGAGAATTTGACACCAGCAAAACACTGTTGGTGGCATTGACAGTCTGTGACTGGAGCCGTGGGCTGGAGGATTCATGTAAAAGACTCAGGCTAGGAGTGTCCCGAGTGTTGACTTTGTACGAAGGGAAGATGTTTGTAGCAATCACTGGGGAAAGAATGCAAGGTGCAAACAGCATCATAGGAGCTGCCTGAGAGTTTGTCATGTGCCAGACACTGGCTAAATCCTTGCCGTGCATCCTTGTGACAACCTGTGCCAAGGCACTACTGGCATCTTCAGTAACAGACATTGAGTAACTTGCCCAAGGCCACAGAGCCAGTAAGTGGTAAATCCTGGACTCAAGCTCAAGTCCAACTCCCAAGTGCATCTGCACAGACAAAATATGGGAAGAATTCACCCAGCGGGGGTTACAGAGCTATTTGCTGGAACTGCAGGTGCCTCACATGTCCTTTGTTTGCTTATCTCTGTTCTCTGACCGTCGATAGTTAGTACGCAGTATTTTGGTAATAGGAAAAACAGTTTGAATAAAGCAAAAAGGTGAGAGTGTAAACTGATGGACACTTTGGAAGACAATTTGCTAACCTCTATGAAAAGTTGCAAATTTGGCATATTCTTCAATCCAGCAATTCCAATGTTAGAAGACAATCAAATAGTCAGAGACTTATATATACACATATATACATACATATATATGTGTATATATGTGTGTGTATATATATATATATATAGAGAGAGAGAGAGAGAGAGAGACAGTCTCACTCTGTTGCCCAGGCAAGAGTGCTGTGGCATCAGCCTATAGCTCACAGCAACCTCAAACTCCTGGGCTCAGTTGATCCTCCTGCCTCAGCCTTCCGAGTAGCTGGGACTATAGGCATGCACAGACCTGCTCACCACTACGTCCAGCTAATTTTTTCTATTTTTAGTAGAGACGGGGGTCTCGCTCTTGCTCAGGCTGGTCTCGAACTCCTGACCTCAAGTGATCCTCCTGACTCGAGTGTTAGGATTACAGGCGTGAGCCACCACACCTGGCCAAGACTTATATGTTAAAATGTCTTAAGCAGTAGGTTAAAGAAAACTTGGAAATACCTTCAATTTCCAATGATAAGGAATTGAAATAAATTTTGGCTCAGCCATACAGTTGAATGCAATTACTAGATAGCACCAAAAAGGAGCCATATATATTGTCATGGGGATATAAAGATTGTTCACTACACACACACACACACACACACACACACACACACACACGCCAATTGATCTCATTTTGGCAAAAAAAAATAAAAAAGCATTTCCATGAATACATTCATGAAACTATTCAGCTTTTTAGAGAAGTAACAACGCAAATAACCATTTCATTTTGATTGTAATAAGTATTGATTGGAAGAAGCTGCGTCGAGCGTGTGTAATTGGGAGGAAACCCAAGCTAGTTAGTAGTTGGCATTTGCAGGGGACGAGAAGAGTTGAAAGGATATATACTGAAATGCTTTGCAACTTTATCTTTTCTTTTTCATTATCTGTATTTTTTCTAGTTTTTTTTCCCTATAGTAAAATGGATTACTTGGGGAGAAATATTTGCTTTTAAATAATTTTTAAAGCAAGAAAAAAAAAAGACACGTGGAGGTAAAAAAAGGTGAAGAATGTGTGAGCTCAAGGACTCAAGAGTCTGCAGGATCAGCTGCCTCTGAAAGACCCAGCTGGATGAAGCCCACGGTGAGCAAAGGAGGGAGTCACCGATGACCTACCTTTCTTAAGGGAAACATTTATTTATTGTTGTTTATCTCCAGCCACCTTGCTCTGCCAGCCCGGGCCCATGTTTTCCTTGGCCTCTGCATGGGTCCTGTCATCACCTGGATGTTCGCGCCCCACACAGAGCTGCCTACTCTCTCCTCCCTTCGCTCTGGCCCTAGTCAGACAGGCAGACCCCGGCTCGCTCACCGGGATTCCCCATCTTATTTGGTTGCACTAGTATCCTCCCAAACTGAGTGTCATTCTAGATTCTTCCCTCCCCTTCCCTATGCATGTTGCAATGATCCTTTAAATATCACTTTAATCTTTCCTCTCTGACCTTCAGCCCACTGCTTTCCTCAAGCATTCCCCCACCCTACCTGCAGTCCTCCCCCCCCAGCCCACCCACACCTGCACCTCCATTTGACTATTTGATTCACATGCTACCACCATACCCGGCAGAATAAAGTATCACTCTGTAAAATATTGCAAATGATGATGCAATAGCATCAGTGCACATATAACTTGGTGTTTTTTTGTTTGTTTTTTTTTTTCATTCGATTATTTCCTTAGGATAAAGCCCCAGGAACAGAATTCTAGGGTTGAAGGGTGGGGGATATCTTTACGCATGAATGCTTCCACTCTTCTGAAATTCAGCACGAATGCACTGCTCCCTCCACATTCTTCTCCAGTATAAATGTTTTTAGGGAATGTAGAAAAGAAATCTTAATTTTTGTGCCCTGACTCTGCCTGTGTTTTTTAAAATCTCTTTTAAGTTAGGTCCAAGTTGTCTTTGAATCAAGAAAAATGATTTTCATTTTAAAACATTATGTATTTAAGCAACTTTATTCAATCTAGTCTTCTGGTGTTTTGTTTTGCATCGACACACACATCACTTCAGGTTATAGAAACTTTATTCTAATTGGCAGGCAAACACTGCACAAGTTTTGCAATGTGGTAATTTCTCCCCAGTGAACTCTATCAAAAAGCAGAGCAGGGGTGGGCGGGGGTTGGGCTTCCTTCCTTCCAGGTGCTCCAAGTCAATAGTAAAAAGAAAAAAAAAAGAAATTGGAAGGGTTTTCATCTGTATTCATTCTCATTAGCATAATGAACCATTCTCTTTCTTTAATAAAGGCAAAAATTTAGTAGGTGAGGGTTCCTGGGTGTAGAGATATAGAAGATGTCCTTTGCACAGACTTTCAGAAGTTTTTGGCAAACTTTGACTGCCCTGGAGCTTTCACTAGGATAAAATGGTAACTGACCAAGTGATTGGAACATTCCTCCTCTGGGACATTTCTTCTCTCTCTCTCTCTGTGGAATTATTCAGGAATCCTATCCAAGGGTGTCAGTGCCATGAGTGTTTATAAATCCTAGACTGATTTTATGTGCTCTCTTTTGGGCTAAGTGGAGAGACTTCAGAAGAAATTGGATCTTCAATATAGACCACCAGCTTTACATAAAATTTATCATCTCTAGGCCAAATACACATTTTCAGCTACATAGCTTTCCCCTAAACGAGGACCAGTCTGGGGAATGCTTTTCCAAAATGCCTTCATCAAACTCTGTCCATCAGACTGCTGTCTGGACCCAGAGATCACAAAGTTTGCCCCCAGCTTCTGCTACAAACCAACCAACCCAGCCTATAAAGGTTCCTGGAAAGGTGGCTGCCCCAGGACCTTTGCACTTGCTTTTACTCTGCCCACTCCCTTCCAGTTTCAGCTCCTGCAGGGCTGCCTCGAAGCCTTCCTTGGCTGCTCTTGGGTGGGTCAAAGCCCCTCTTGTGTGTCCTTCAGGCACTTTGTACCTCTTCTTTACAGATGTCATTTTAGATTTATTTGTGTCTTTATTTGTTTGTTTTCTCTCCAATGGGACTGAGCCCGATGGAGGCAGGGCCAATGTCCGGGACCATGTCCAGAGATTACTACTCAAGGAGTGATTAAGGCCATGAACATAATCTGCAAAGTCAAGACAAGTTGTGGCCTTAGAGTGCGTGGGAGGCAGGACATCAGTCTGAAGAGAAGTACCCTCTGGGAAAAAGGGCCTGTGTGGCTACTCTTTATTCAAATGGACATAATGAGTAAGCACTAAAGCCACAGGAGATGGCAGCTATCTCAAGAGAAGCACATTCCGCGAGACCTGGGGACCTTGCAATACAGATCCCCCACTCTGCTCTCCTCTGCTCTCTCCCGGTCAAAGCTTCTGTCAGCTCTTAGGCGGACCATTAAAAAATTCTCCCACCCCACTTCCACTCCTGCTCTACAAAATCCACTTTCCACACAGCAGCTAAGAAAATTGTCCAACAATCTAAATAAAATTGTGTCACCACCCTGTCACAGCTCAGTGTGACTCACCACCCCAACCCCTGGGCTGGGTGGCCCCCTGCCACCTGGCTTTGACCTGCCCCTCTCCCCACCAGCTGTGCTCCAGCCACGCTGGCTGCTTTTGGGGACGTCAGACATGCTGAGCTTGTGCCCACCCCAGGCTGGTTCCCTCCACTGGGAAAGCTCTTTCCAAAGATCTCTCCACGGCTGTCCCTTCTCTCATCCAGGTGCCCATCTGACTGCTACCTCCCGGGAGAGGTGAGCGCCTTCCCTGGCCTCCAAGCACGTAGCTCTCACACTGTGCTATTTCACTGTCTTCCTAACTCTTATCCCTGTCTGCGTGGTTGTTTTTCTCTTGTTGATGTTCATTACTGTCTTTTCCTCCCAGGGCCACGATCCTGAGAGCAGGGCCTCCTCGCACAAGGCTGGAAGGGTGCCTGGGACCGGGAGCAGCGAGCACAGGTTTGCAGAGGGGAAGAGTGAACACATTTTGAATTAACACCAAGGAAAATAACGGTGAGTGAAGTGGAGGAGAAACAGAGTCTTGGGATTGCGAGGGGCCTAGATTCATCATGGCAGCCCTGACGTGCACTCCCAGAGCCCGTTTGACCTCTTGCAGTGACTGAGAGCTAATTACGGCTCAGTGGACGGACATAGGGGGATAAACAAAAATAGCCAATAAGGTGACCCTATCACAGGATCCAATGAGGCGACACTGCATACTTTTCAGGAGCTAATTTAACAATCCCACTCTGCTTCACCACTTGGCATGACATGTATGAAGCACATGCACAGTGGAGACGCAGGCGTGTAAAACAATCGCCTAAGTTGCTGCCACAAGGGAGGGGACGGGAAGTCGAGCCTCGGGAGGCAGTCGGAGGTGAGGCCTGGCTCTGGATTCCAGCTGTCTCAGCGCTGGTGAAACACCCGCAAAGATGAAAACGGTTGATGGGGGGAAATGGCCGTCACGATACAGTCACGTGCCCATAAAGATGTTTGGGTCAATGACAGACCACATATAGGACACTGTACCTTTTTCTATGTTTAGGTATATTTAGATGCACAAATACTCACCCCTGAGTTACAGCTGCCTACAGTACAGAAACTCGCGGTACAGGTGCACTGCCTGGGAGCAACAGGCTGCACCTTTTGGCCTAGGTGTGCAGTAGCCTGTACTATCTAGATCTGTGCACCCTATGATGTTCACACAACAGAATCGCCTAACAGTGCATTTCTCAGAACATCCCCCTGTTGTCAGGTGATGCATGACTGTCCCTAGCACATAGTAAGTGCCCAATAAATATTTGTTTCAGTTCTCTCCCGATTGTTTCCACGGGGCAGACGACTGTAGCGCTGGGCACAGGACCACTCTGCTAGAAACGACATTTCCAGACTCCCTTGTGCTGCATGGGGCTGTCTGACCAAGTTCTGGGCAACGTAAGGGGCAGCTTCCTGGTGGGGCCTTAGACCCTGGGTATGACGCATGACCCCTCCACTCTCCCTTTACACGCCCCGCCTTGGAGCCCCTGGGCTGCAACCCAGCTTCTGCCACAGAGATGAGCAGTATGCCCTGGGGCGTGACAGGGCGCAGGAGGGTGTCACTGTTGGAGCAGAGCATCCCGCCAGCCCACTCCCAGAGTGGGTGCTGGGGCAGGGGGAGTGAACATCTGTCTCAGTTAAGGCCTTGCGTGGGGCGGGGTTAACAGCAGCGTGGCCTTTACCTCGCTAATGCAGGAGTCAGCAGGGAAGGCTGGACCCAGGCACTGACCTTTGAATTGGACATTGCAGGACAAGTAGGGATGTCAGTGCCATGGGCGCAAATGCCAGGAAAAAGGAGCTCCATTGTATGCCAAAGCCTGGAGTCCCTTGGTCAGACTTTCCTGCCTGTCAATCACACAGATTCCTGTCCTCACCTGACCCCAGCACCACCACCTCGGGTCAGCCCTGTGACCCAAGGTTCTGGAAATGCAGGGCTGGACACACCAGCTGCTGAACAAAGCATCCAGGACTGTGGGAAAGCTATCGAGCCAAGAGTAAACGGCCCCAGATCCCATAGGAATTTGAACTTGACAGCAGGCTTCTGCTTCTTATCTCTTCTTTTAGGGCAGATGTCACTTCTTTTAAAATTGTGATGAAAGGTATAGCCCCTTCCCTAGAAAGTGTTTCTCTCCCCACCCTCCACATTTGAACACGTTTTCAGACACTGAAGAATCCGGGCTCTGGATTCCAGCGGAAAGACCTCAGGGGCAGTGGTTGCAATCAAGAGAGGGGCCTGATCAGATCTGAAAGCCACGAACTCTCACGGCAGTGTGGTGACCAATAGGTGGGAGGTGAGCTCAGGTGGCAGGTCCAGCTAACAGGGCTGAGAAGCAAGTGACCGTGGGGGTCTAGACCAGGCGGTGTTCAGGGCATGGAGGAGGTGGATGGGCTAGGAAGGGGAGGCAGGCATGTGACCAGTGGTAGGGGCAGATTCAAAGGTGAGAGGGGTTTCCTGCAGGGAAAGCCCCGTGGTGGGGGCCAGTGGAGAGCGGGTACAGGGACAATGACTTCAGTTCTTTGACATCTCTGGGTTACAACAATGAGTGTAAGGACTGCAAAGAATTTAGGTGGTGATTCCTGGAAAGCCCTGGAAATTCAGGTAGAAGTTTGGAGAGGGCCCAGGCTAACATTCTGATCCTGGTGGAGTACGTGTGACAGCCATGGAGTATAGGTGACAGTGATGTCCTGGCCTCCTCTAGGGAGGAGCTGTGAAGTGAGACAGAAAGCAAGGTCTGGAGGAACCCACCTCCCAGGGGCAGGCAAACTGGAGCCCCCACAGAAGGGGAGAATTAGGGGAGACAGAAAGACCAAGGGGCAGAAGGTCAAGCCCAAGGGACCCTGAAAGGCCACTGGATTGGGCAGCCCAGAGGTCACGGGAATCCCTTGACAATGTCTTTTTCTTTTGCTAACTGTGCCGTGAATGTCCTTGTCCTTACTAAAATCACCGCCAAATATTCAGGGACAAGGAGACATGACCTCAGCAAGCTACTTGCAATTGGTTTAGGAAAACATACATGTATATTTAGAGACACAGTGATAAGGCCAGTGTGGCAACGTGCTCCCAGGGGAGAATCTGGGCGCAGGGTTTGCAGGAGTTCTGGCTAATATTTTGCAAATGTCTTTAAGTCTGAAATGCTGTAAACATTAAAATCTCCTAGATGTAAGAAGAATACTTTGGGGAGCCCAACAGTGGTGGCTTTGCCTGCATGGACCAGGCTTTGGGGAAGCTTAGGGTGACGGAAGGAAAAAGGGAGGAGACAGTGACAATTTGAGGGGTGAGATTTTGTTTAAAGATGGCGAAAGTGCCTGGGCTTATTTTAGGGCTGAAACAACTGACCCAGAGAGGGACTGCGAGGGGAGGGGGCCAGAGAGGGGCGTGGACGGTGCCCCCCAACCCCCAGCCCCGGCTGCAAGACGCAGGATCCGGCAGAGAGGTCAGCCTGGGGCCGGAATGGGGGGGCACTCTTCCAAGGGCGGGCGCAGGGGGAGGAGGATGGTGGGGATGTCGGCCCCCAGCGACCAAGTGGCCCCAGGAAGTGACCGCCCTTTTAAGGCGCACGCGGGCGGTGCCGAGTCAGCGTGGGGGGCGCGGGGGTGGGAGTGCGGTGGGCCCCCACCGCTCCTGGGGGCCGGACCCCGACTCGGCTGCAGACTCGGGGCGGCTCCCGGCCCGCCTCTCGGCCCCTGGTCTCCCCGCGTCTCCGCGCTGGGGGCGTTTCCGAGGGAGCCGGGCGGGGGCACCTTCGGGCCGCCCCTGCGCCTCGAAGACCCTCGGGCTCATTCGGAGCCAGTGTCGTTCTCTCTCCGCTCCTGCACCTGAGCCCGCTCTGGTGCTCGCCCGGCAGCAGGGCGGGGTGAACCCCGCTTTCCTGCCCTGATGCGGGGGTAGGGGACGAGGAGACGGGCAGACCCGGGGTCAGCGGGTTCAGCGCCGGGCTTGGCGCGGGGAGGCTGCCAGGACCCCGCGCAGGCAAAAAGGGGGCAGCGTAGTGACCGTCCTCTCTCGCAGTGGGCTTTCATTTCACACAACCCTCCTTCCGTGGGGGACCCCCTGCAGGTGCAAAAGCGGATGTGGCCGGGCCGGGACTAGGGTGAGGCGAGTGGGCGCAAAATCTAGGGAGGGGCGCCAACCCCCCATCACCCCAGTGATGGAGATAAATAATATTTTAGTGCAATGTTTTTAAAAGTCTAAATGTATGCGAAAAATTCATGTTGAACAAAATATGCCAGAAAACCTACATAAAGGCTCAGCGGCGGGAAGCTGATGGAATGCCGCGCTCCCGCAACGCCGGCCTTCCTAGGTGGACGGTAGCACGGAGCGCCGAGGCTGGCAGGTTTCCATCGTGGGGGGGGTTTGCTTAGCAAATAGATTTGTCCTTGGAGGTGACTTGGACACCACCAGGCCTGCGGCTGGGACTGGACGGGTGGCTGAGACCGGGTCTTTGGGGTGGAGCCACATTTGGGACTGTCAAGAATTGGAGATGGGAAGGGTCTTGCCCCAAGGGTTTGCAGGCTTAGACACGGCCACACAAAACGTGGCCGCCCCCCGGGTGACAGCCCAGGGGGCCACCCAACCTCCAGAAGCACGGAAGGTCCTGGTCACTCTTGTGCCTACCTTTCCCCTTGTCCCCTGTCCAGCTGGGTTTCCCATAACTATTTTCAAGAAAGACACTTGGATTTTTAGAAAATGGAATTTTGGAATCCTGGCCTCAGACCACTGTCATCCGCCCTCGGATGGCCGTTTCCCTCTGTGGTCAGAGCTACCACGTCAGACTTTTGAGGAAAGGGATGATTTAGTTTTTGATTCACCCTGAGGATCAGACATGCACATCCTTTTACACTTGTTTGTCTCTTGGGGGCTCAACGCGGTCCCACGGAACCCACTTCACAGAGACGGCGTGCGGAGTAGAGAAGTTTCATGACCTGGCACGGTCGCCCCGAGGAACTGGAACTGGGTCCTGTTAGGACACCCACTACCTCTCCCTCCACCCGACGTCTGAGGGGACGTGCTCTCTGCCAAGGAAAGGGCCACTGTATTGTATTTATTTTCATTTTATTTATTTATTTATTGTTTATCCCTGCGAGGAGGGGACTGGCAGGGGACAGGGGGTGCCGGGTGGGGAAGACCAGGAGCCACTTTAGAGATATAAAAAAAACACAAGGAGTGACATGGATGGGTTTCAGAGCTGCTACAAGCTGGCCCCCTCCCACGTATTAATCACGGTGACTTACAGAATTTCCCAGGGGCTGCCCAGAGAGGGTGTGAACTTACAGTCCAGGAAGGCAATTCCGGCACAAACTGGATTTGGACTTGAACATTCGGATGTCTTGGCTGTGTATCTGGCCTGCTGGGGCCTGGTGGAGCATTTAAGGATAAGCTCTGGGGCTCTCAGCAGCGAGGCACAGCTCAGCGGACTGCACTTCATCTCAGTTCTTTCACATCCGCCTGGAGCAGCTACACGGTCCATTATCTCTCATGAGTCAGGGCCTTTTGAATTTGTTTTACATTTATTCTGAAACGACCCAGAGTTGGCTGAAGTCATCCATCATTCAGCTCTAGACTGTCAACCCACCCCCGACCCCGTTTCCTAGCCATTGAGTTTAAAAGAAAGGAACAGAGTATAATGCTCTTTTGTTTGATTTTGCTTTCACTCTTTCCGGAAAATGGGTCTGTGAGTGGGAGTGGAAGGACTGACTGCAAACCCATAGTGTGAGACAGAGACTCTGCAGCCGCTGGTGAGTCGCCTGGGGGCGCCCTGCGTGTGTGTGTGCGCGCGCGTGTGTGTGCGCGCATGTGTGTGTGCACGCGTGTGGTTCTGGGTGGATGGATGCACCTGGCATAAGAAGATGTAAAAAGGCAGAAGAGCCATCAAAAGAGAGAATTGACCCCCTGAACTGGCCTTCCCTGGGGGCTGGGAGAGCTCCCACCAAGACCACCTTCGACCTGGATGCCTTCAGTGCAGCCTCTGCCCCCCTGGGAAATGATTCACTGCCAACGTCGGGTGTTTCGTCGTCTCTCCTTCATGCCTACCCCGCAGGAGACGGTGCCCTTGGTCAGCTGGACACTTGCCGAAAGCATCCCCGTCGTGCCGGGCACTGGTCATGCCCGAAGATACTGACCCATCCTAAACAGGGTAGGCAAAACACCCATGCCCAAATCAGACTGGAACTGCAGGTTATTTAAAACAATGCTTTCTTCTTGTGATTTCCTGTATGTCTTATTAATTTAAAGACTTCTTTAATAGTTATGAAAATTATAAAGCTCATAAGAGCAAAAAAAGCAAAAGGACTTTTAATGCTACAGTCGGTGTAACTGTCTACTTTGTCTAACTATGTGGTATGTCTGTGATTTCAGCCTAGTTTGCTTAGATATATAATGAAATTAATTCTATTTTCTTATGTTTATACTTAGGAGATGGGATAAGTGCATTCCAAATGTGGTTTTGTAAAACACTGGGCTTTTTGAAGGACTCAGCATCCACTGAAACTGATGAATGACTGGACGGCAGAAGGTGGCCAGATATGGACTTAGTTCTCTCCGCCCGGAGCTGCGCTCCTGTGCCTTGTGTGTTACGTCCAGGCGGGACGGCAGGCCCGGCGTTAGTGCTGACAGGCGCGGTGAGGGCCAGGGCACATGACCCTGGGGCTGAGTTCCTGGGACTGAGTTGCTGAGCAGAGGCACGTGGCAGTAAAGCACCTGGAAGCTCTGGGAGCCCCGTCCCCTGCATTTAAGGTATTCTAGGACCAAGCTTTTTAGAAAACCTAGAAATAAGATATTCATTTTCTTAAATGATTTACCCGCTTCTAAATAATGGCAGTCCCATCACAACCATAATTTATTTCAACATCAGTAGTTTGAAGTATGTAAATTACATTTATGTTGTAAAAAAAAAAAAAAGTTTCACTGAGCAAGAAAGAGCACAGGGCAAACATTTAATTTATGTAAGAGGAAAACATGTTTGTCATGAGTTTAGAAGCCCTCATTTGTATGTTAGCAATTTAATATTGATTTAAAGGATCCTTCTGTTTCCTACATAAATCTGCCTCTAGGGGGCAAGATTCTATTTCCCTCTACTATGGGTTTCTACACAGTTCTAAGGGTAATATAACTAAATTTCCTTTACAAATTGAAGGGGATCAGGATATGCCACCCCAAAATATACCACTTTGGTGCGAGGATTATCTTTTTTTTTTTTTTTTTGAGACAGAGTCTCACTTTGTTGCCCGGGCTAGAGTGAGTGCCGTGGCGTCAGCCTAGCTCACAGCAACCTCAGACTCCTGGGCTTAAGCGATCCTACTGCCTCAGCCTCCCGAGTAGCTGGGACTACAGGCATGAGCCACCATGCCCGGCTAATTTTTTTGTATATATATTTTTAGTTGGCCAGATAATTTCTTTCTATTTTTAGTAGAGACGGGGTCTCACTCTTGCTCAGAGCTGGTCTCGAACTCCTGACCTCGAGCGATCCACCCGCCTCGGCCTCCCAGAGCTAGGATTACAGGCATGAGCCACCGCGCCCGGCCGAGGATTATCTTGAACTGAAGGCAACTGGGAAAAAGCAGACATAGGAAAAGCTTTCTGCCCTTCCCCCCCTGCCTAAAGGCAGAGCATAACTCCCTTGCGGAGGCGTCCCTTTCTCTGTTATACCAGGAAGGTGGGTGACTCTCATTGCCGGAGATGGCCTGACATGAGTGCATAAACAAATGCACTAAATGACCCTTATCTTCCATTAGTTTTCCCCATATAGTCACCTTCCCACAATTTACTGCCCCAGGAAGCCCATCTCCTTTTCCTTTGTCTTATCACTACTCCACATTTTATCACCCTTTGTTAAAATGATATATAAGCCCCCTGAGTTTAACCACTTCTTTGGGTCTTATTTCTTTTCTGTGAAGGCCTCCGATCATGTAACGTTTAAAATATTAACATCGAATGAATTTGTATGCTTTTCCTCCTGTTAATCTGCCTTTTGTCAGTCTCATTTGCACACCCTAGGGACAGAACCTGAGAGGGTAGAGGAAGGTATTTCCTTCCTCTGCAATATTCTCTAATTAGATTAAAGATTGGTGTTCCCATGATTTGATCTGTAAGATCATATTATATAATATATAATTTTGGGAAAGAAACATCCGATTTATCACCATAGCATTGATCCATTTGAAAAATTCTTTCTAGACCGATTTGTGTCCTCTTCAGCACCCTAAGAATATCGGTTTCCTCAGTCCGGAGACAGACAGATGAGAGACACGTCGTAACTGCAGAGATTTCCAAGGTTAAATAAACTCACAAAAAACAAATGTGAGTGCTTCTCTCCCTTGGAGCGTTTTCTCCCCATCGGCCAGTGATTCACCAGGGGCTGCTGCCACTGGCTGTGTTGATGGGTCGTTATTTGCTGATGATACCCAAGCCTTTTTGCTGACCCTGGGTAGGAGACAATGTGAAGGTGTGAGGAGGAAGTGGCTTCCAGCTGCCCCCAGATGAGGGTGGGGATGAACCACAGCACAGAGCCAGGGAGGGTCATCACCATCACCTTTGTGCTCCTCCTCCTCCCTCCCTTTCATCCTCCTCCTCCTCTTCCTTCTCCATCTCCTTCTCCATCCTCCTCCTCCGTCCCCTTCCTTCTTCATCTCCTTCCTCCTCCTCCTCCTCCTCCTCCTCCTCCTCCTCCTCCTCCTCTTCCTTCTCCTCCGTCTCTTTCCCCATCCTCTTCCTCCTCATGTGCACGTGTATACTTTGCCTAGCACCAGAGCACCTACCTCGTACGCCTCATCTCACAGCCACGGAGGATGGAAACCCCTCCTGGGACTCCGCTCCTATCCAGAACACCAAGACCTCAGATCCTGGGGTGAGCAGTGACCAGTGTGCCACGTGTGTCTTCCTGTCTGAGGAGAGGGGCAGATTCTAGCTGGTCACCAGGTGCAAACAGAAGACCTATCAGCTCAGGGCCAGTTTTGGCTCCTCCGAGAAGATGAAGAGCTCCCAGAAATAATTTATTCATTAGTCCAACAACCACCCAGAGCATCCGTAATGTGCAGGCACTGTGCTAGGCACGGGCTTGTGGGGCTGGACGAGTCAGAGACGGTCCTGCCCTCAGGAGAAAGGGAACCAGCCCTACCATCTATTGTGAACAGATGGAACAAGCATCCTAAGATTGTGATCACTCTAAACCCAGGACAAGATCAAAGAGATCAGAGGACTGTGATGTAGAAGAAGTAAAAGGGCCTAGCTGCTCCTCGGAGCTGGAGCTAATACAGTGGGAGACTTCCCGGTGTGGAGACCTGTCCCTTGGCTCATGCTGCCTTCCTCGGGACATCTTCAAAGCCAGCAGCGTTGTATCTGTCAAGGAGGAAAAACTTTTCCTCTACACTCTTAGGTTCTGCAGTTGGGGTCTGCAAATTAGACTGATGAAAGACAGATTAACAAAAGAGAAGGCATACAAATTTTAAGTGATGCTTATATTTTAACAGAGGGCAAGGAGAGTCAAGACCCAGAGTCCAGCAGGGTGGGAGGAAGGTGCCATAAAGGAAGGAAACTAGGAAGGCACGTGCCACTGGGGACACAGGGAGGCCCAGGGAGAAAGCACATCTTCTGGAGAAGCAGGGCTGGGGAGTTCTTTCTAGGAGAAAGAGGTGAGTCACAGGGGTTGGGTACTCTCTGCCAAGCGGCATGGCAGGGCCGACTGGCGCTGACATGGCCGTGGAGATGTGCCGTCTGCGTGGTGTGTTACGCCCCAGCCTGTCTGCTGACACCGCCCGCCAGAGCCCCCTGGTCCTTGCAGCACCATTACGAGACTGTGGCGGCCCGGGCCCAGCACTGGATGAAGCAGAGCGGGGCGTTTCCTGACTTCTTCCTACTGACGCCGGAACAGTTGAAAGGCAAGATGAGCGAAGTGAATGGTTGGTTATTTGGATTTTGACTTCCTGGATCCTACACACCTTGAGATACCGAATAAAGAGGCTCTGAGCAAGAAGTAGAGCCCGGGGGCCAGGGACAAGAATATGTTTGTCCAAGGAAGCTTTAAACTGAATGTTGCAGAGGATGGAGGAAATGCTCAGAATCAGTGATTTGCTTGCCGTGGAGGACAGTCAGGCAATGCAGAAAGAACTAAAAGACAGGAAGGACCCAGTGAATCACACGGGAAACAGGACATTGATCAGAAACAACACTTGTGGCCCAGAAGGGGGCCTCAGGGGTCAGAGGTCTCAGAGGCTGTGGAGTGAGACTAAGAACGAAGCAGATGGTACAAGAGCAGGTCGTGCCACATCCAAAACAGGGAGACCGGCCATGAGTCTGAGGCGTGTGGGATGAAGAGGGACTTACGGTGATGACAAGCGAGGGACAGAAGTTACACTGTTATCAGAGCGACCATAGGCCACCTGGACGCAGGAGGAATTCTGTCTCGATTCACACAGAGCTCCCCAAATGGGCAGAGCACTGAGTGCAGGGGCAGGGCATCTGCCGGAAGCTTCTGTTCACCAAAATCAGATTCCTACTGAGCATCAGCTGTGAGCCAGATGCTGTGACAGGTGCTGGGGACAGTGGTGAACAAGACCGACATCTTGGTGCATGCCCCCTTGCAGCTGACGTTTGGATGACAAGAAGCAAAGAAAAGCCAAAACTAAACAAGTAAACAGCCCAGTGAATACAATAACTAAGTTAATTTAGGTACGCTAAAGAAACAAGGGGCTGAGACGGGACATAATTGAGGGAGACCTACAGAAGGAAGCCCCCCCAGGATGTGAAATTCACCCTGAGGCCTTAGAGCAAGGGGTAGCAGGAACAGCAAGTGCAAAGGTCCTGGGGCAGGAAAGAGTTGGACATATTCAAGGAAAGGAAGGAACAGGTGGGAGTGGCGTGGAACGGGGTTGAGGAGCAGGACAAGGGCTTTCAGAGTTCTCAGCAGGGGGTGGCATGATCTGCTTCATGTTTTAAGAAGGCCATTTTGCTGCTATGTGGAAATTAGATTTCAGGGACTTCTGAGTAACTCTTGCCTTGCCTTGTTAACAATTTCATGTCTCCCAGGAAAAGGCCACTGTATGGCGAGACTGTCAGCCAAGCAGAACTAACAGAAACGCAGAAGTAAGCGACTACGTCATCTGAGGATTTGTGATATCTGAGAAGGGTAACACGGACAGGATTGGATGTGTTTCCTTTTTTTTATTTTACTTTTAAAAAAAATTTCAATAGATTCAGGGAGTACAAGTGGTTTTTTGTTATATGGATGAATTGTACCTAACAGGTAGTTTCTGATCCCTGACCCACACCTTTCCCTCTGCCCCGCCGCCCCCAGCCTCCCAGGTCCACTGTAGCACTCTGCATGGCCTGGGTGTGTTTTCTGACCTTCAGCAGAGAGACTTCAAGAGGCACTGAGGAGACTTGTGATTCTAAGACGTGCATCTCAAGAGGGGAGATCAGTTCAGAAAAGCAGGAAATTCCGACTGTGTAATTGCAAATGACTTTCTTTCCAATGAGGAAACAATGGACAGTGACGATAAACATCATTCCTTTTTAGGAACAGTTCCCTAGAAAGGAAAGAAAGTTACCCACCATGGACAAATACAAGACCGACAGAGGCCTCGAAGGATAATCTCAGGAAAGCAAAGCACAACGGAAGGGAAACTTACAAAGGATCAGCAGCAAGGAAAAGGCTTTCACCCTGAACCTAAAGCACGAAGCCAGGGGCGCGGCTGGGACAGAGGTGCGGTGCTGCTGGGAGGCGGAGAAAGGGCATTCCTCTCCTCTCAGGTCGTTTCTGCGTTCCTATCAGGGCTATCTTCGGGCATGTCATCATTCACTGAGTAATGAGCCAGAAACCTGACCCCAGAGGGGCAGGCCACCCTGTGACTACATGACAACCAGGACAGAGCTCTCGAGGGCAGGGGTTTCTGCTTGCTTTGCTGTCTGCAGCCCTACCCTCGACACCTGACACCAGGTGACAACGCAGGTAGTACAGTGTGCATGATCAAGATACGTGCAAAATACCCAGGCCACAGACTCTCCCTGAAGGGGACGTTTGCCCTTTGCTTTTGGCCTCCTGACCTCTGCTTCGGCTGCCTCTGCTGACTGGAAGCCTTGGCGGGAGGTCTGGCTCACCTTCCTGAACAGTCTCAGGGACGGACTCCCTTCCCTGGGACTCTGAGGCCTGGGGCTGGCTGACGGACACTCTTGACTGGCACGTGTGGAAGCAGAGACTGTTGGGAGGTTTTGCCAGTGGAGATTTTGTAGGCAGCAGCACTGTCACCTCTGTCCCTGCGGGCACCCATGGCCTGGCCCTGTGCCGGGCAGCCAGCCTTCCCTGGTCTCTGAATGGCTTCTCTTTCTTGAACACTTTTTATTCTGAAATAATTATAGATTCACAGGACGTTACGGGACCGCGCAGAGAGGTCCTGGGTACCCTTCACCCAGCCTGCCCCCACGCTGCCGTCGCCCGTAACCACAGTGCACGCCAGGACCAGACCCTGGTACGGGGTGCGCAGTCCTGGCTGTCCAGAAAACCCAGCTCCCAGTCTTCCTACCGGCTGCTGCCCCACCCAAGTGTCCTTCCAGTAAATTATCTTGCTGTCTCAGTTAACCAGGGTCGGTTTTGCCATCTGTAACTGAGAACCTTCATGGGTCCAGTTCCGATTCGAAAGGTTAACACGACAGTAGGGTCCAGAGGCCTCCCCGCCCGTGGAGCAGTGGAGGCGCCTGATGGGGTGGGAGGGGGCCGGGAAAGACAAGAAGGGAAAGAGAAGCTCACCAGGACGTGTCTGGACTTTATTCCCCGAGCGGCAGGGCCTGTCACAGGCTGACAAGACCAAAGAGGCCTCTGGCTGCAGATGAGGGATGGGTTGGAAGCAGCCGGGTTAGGAACTGATGATAAATCAGCCAGAGACGTGATGGGGCAGGGGCGGGGGAGGCGATTCAGGAATGATTCAGAGTGGACTCGGCAGGTCTGGGACGTGGGGACGAGGAGGAGGGGAGAAGGAGGAAGACGAGGAGGAGGAGGGAAGAGAAGGAGGTGAGGAGGAGGGAGAGGGAAGGAGGAGGGAGAGGAAGGAGGGGGAGGAAGGAGCTAATGGCAGGAAGGTGATAAGGGCTTTGAGTCACAGCCTGGAGCTTTCGCCTTCACTGCAAGATGAAGTGATTGGATTTCAAGGCTGCGAGGAACCGGGCGGCAGCTCCTCCCAAGACCTTGGGCCTGGCGTTATCAGCAGCATCATCCGGTGTGGGGGGATGTGGTGGGATCCCTGTGTGTCCCAGGACTCGCTTTCCCTCCTGCGGGTCGTGGAGGCTTCACTTCTGACGCCCCACTGGGTCTGCGTGTGCTGTCCCTGGAGCCGGGGTTTGGCTGAGGTTTGCCAGCGCTGATAATAATCCCCTTGTCCCCGTGTAAGTTTGTAATAATAACATAATGACATCTAACATTCTGAAGCGCTTCCTCTGGGCCAGATGCTTTGCTAAGGCCTCATACCTTTTAACTTACATTTTAAAATTGCTATTTCAGGAAGTCAGTATATGATTGTCCCTATTTTGCAGTGAGATCAAGACACATGCAGGAGCCAGGCAGAAACCAAAGTGTCAACTTTTTTTGCTTTTATTGTTATTTTAATTGACACATAATAATTGTACTTATTTGGGCACAGTGTGATATTTTGATACAAGCATACGATGTATAATGATCTAATCAGGGCAATTAGCATATCCATCACCTCAAACATTTATCATTTCTTTGTGGTGGGAACATTCAAAACAAAGCATCATTTTTATTACTGAACAAAGGGGCTGTCACAGACCACAGCTTGGCCTCACTAGGTCTCCCCTAAGTTGGAAAGCCACAGGCAGCACTTGGCCATGCCCAGGCCTCCTGCACTGCACCGTGGAGATTCGTTGAGCACCGAGGAGTGGGCAGCGCCAGCAGGGACAGGGGCCCAGTCCCTTCCCCCAGACGCACTGATCGAGGAAGCCATCCTGCCTGGGGGAAGGAGTGAAGGAGCCGAGAGAGGTCACCAGGGCCCCACCTGCCCAGTTCCCCACCTGGAGATGCCCCCGAACCAGGCACAAAGAAAGGCCTGATGTTCTCTGGAAGGTTAATGACAGTGCTTTGCTGACAAGGCCGAGACAGCATTGATGGAAGGAGGAAAGGGCCCCGGTGTCAGAAGCTACAAGGACCACAGGGTGTGAGGACTGAGGGTTGAACAAAAGCCTTCAGAGCCATAAAGGTGGAGAGGAGGGGACAGACACACGAGTCGTTGAGGAAACAGAATGCAGGAGGCCTGGTTTGACTCCTTAGATGTGGGGGTGGTGGTTATTCCTGGGGTCATGGGCTGTTCATCGAGACCCAGGTTACAGGAGGAGAAACAGACTGGGCAGAGAGGTCATAAGACTGGTTTTGAATAGAGATGTTATGCTTGGCCCCTGGTCATCAGGGAGGAGATACTGACTGGAATGCATGTTGGAACCACTAGCACGTTCACACAGCAAACCTTCATCACACACCCGCGATATGCCAGGAGCGTCCCTAAGCGTAGGCACATCATGGGAGAAAGACAGAGACTGAGCAGATTCTTGCCCTCATTGGGGTTTGAAATCGGTGTGGGAGACAGACACACAACAAAAATACATGTAAGTAAATGTGTGATGGTGAATTACTCTAGGTGCCACGAGACAGTAACTGGGACTAAGAGAAGGTATCCAATGGAGAGGAGGAGACAACCATCGCCAGAGGAGGGGAAGGACACTGCAGGCAGGGGAGAGGCCCAGACAGCATATGCAAAGGCCCCGTGGCAGGGGGAGGTGGGTCTGCCCAGGGAGCCAAAGTCAGGCCAGAGTGGTGGACAGTCGTGATTGCAGAAGACAGACACAGGGGACAAAGTTGAAGGGTTAGGCAGGACGGATCATGTTTTGGTTTTATTCTAGGTTCTACAGGAAGTCATCTAAAAGATTTATGCAAAGAGGCTCCTGTAGTAGTTCAGGTGAGAAATTCTGGAGACCTTGGTCTAGAGTGATGGCCGTGGAGAGGAGGCGGGGCTGCGGGAGGATTTGAAAAATACTGTATTTTGGAGACAGAACCAATAAGCCTTGGTGCTGATGTGAATGCAGGGGTGGGAGACGGAAGCAGCCGGAACCCGGGTCTCTGTCTGAGCAGCTGCGAAGAGGGTTGCCACTCGCTGGGAGAGGGAGCCCGGTGCCAGCAGGGGCATCACAAACTCTGCCTGTCGTGCCTGGGTTGAAGAGGTGGTGAGACGTGGAGGGGAGATGGCAAACAGCTGATTGGAGTCGTGGGTCTGCAGTATGGAGCAGACGTCAGGGCCACAGTTGGAAATTTGCAAAACATCAGCTTACCCATGAAGTGTAAAGTCATCGGGGTACAGGGGACAGGAGAACTTATGGAGCCATCAGAGAAGGGGGCACAAAGCCAGGCCTGGGGTGCCCCGCTACCCAGAGAATGGTGGGGGGTCTGCAGGGAAGGGGCCGGAGATGGTTGAAGCAACGAGAGTTGGAGTGGGGGCGGCTTCTTAGGGTAAGAGCTGGCAGGCAGGGCGGTCACCCTGGATGGAAGGCCCCTAAATATTTGGGGAGCTGCCACGTGTACGAGTGTGGACTCATTTTGTCCACACCCGCGGTATGGTCTCTGGCTCAACACGAGGAAAAGCTGCCACATCCAAAGTAGCGCGTGCTGGCCAAGGGGACCCGCAGGGAATTCAGCTTCAGACAGGCACTCGCAGGGGACCATCTGCTGACGCTGAGATCGTGTTATTCTGCTTCTAGCTTCTGCCCAGAACAAGGGAGAAAAAGAATTTGCTCTATGTCAAGGCGCGCTTTTTCACACAAATACAAGTCACCAAATCCATCACTGGACGCACATTCGTTGCGCTCCTGCAGCGCGGGGACCGGGCGTGGTGGCGACGGGCGAGGACGGCACCGCCCGGCCCCCCGGGGCTGGGACGGAAACCGAGCGCCCGCACGCGTGCACGGTTCCGCACCCGGAAGAGCGACGTCAGCATTTCCACATCTTCCCGCCGGTCGCTGTCGCATAGCGAAAGGTCAGCGCAGAAAAAGAAGAATGAGTCAGTGGAACGGCACATTGGGCATGAGACACATGAGTCCAGCACTTAGGCAATTATTAGAAAGTCGAATAGATACGAAACCGTCTCACTCTCTCAAGTAAAACTTCCCTTTTCATCAAAAAAAACCCCTATTCCGTGGGTTCACCACTGACATAACCCGCTACGACGAAGGCGGTGAGACGGGACGTTCCGACACTGAGCGCTCTACGCCCAGACGCCTCCTTCCTCCTCCCCGCGTCCCTTCCGGCCACGTGTCCGCCCCGACGGAAGCGCCGGTAACGGAACCGGAAGTCGACGGTGGGATCGGGTCCGTGGTGTTCGCCCCTTTCTCAAAACGCCTCAGCCTACTCCTTTTCTAGGCCTTCCCCGTCCCAGAAAGTGCCAGGGGTCCTTCACTAGCCCCTGTCACTCCGCCACCAAGTGTTCTGTGCGCAGACTCAGGACGGAGGGGGACGCTGCGCAGACAGGAATCAGGTCAGTCAAACCGGCGGGAAAGGAGGCTCGGGGAGGACGCAGGAAGCCCACAGGGTGGGAGGCGAAGGTCAGCGCGCACGCACGCTCTCACGCACGCACGCACGCACGGACGCACGCGGCGAGAAGAGAGTGGGCCGGGCGGGTGGGCTCTCTCGTCCGGGCCCCACCTGTGAAATAAATCTGCTCCATTGCTTTGTTGTAAATTCTCATGCCACCTGCGCACACAAGGGTCAAATTCCGGAGAGGACAAGGGTGGGTCTGATTGGCCGAGCCTTTGCCACACCCTCTGGGAAGATGGGGCGCACTGGCTGACGCCCTACCGTGGGGGGACGGGTCCTTCCTCCCAGCGATTCCGTTCCCATGGGGGAGATTTGATAAAGGCCATCGAGGAAGAAAGGGAGCCCATCTCCTTGTGATGGGGTGGTGAGGTGGGGTTGGGGTTCAGGTGGCCGAGCAGGCCCTAGGGAGGGACAGCTTGGAGGCCCCGAGGTTGGGGGAGCTGGAGTAGGGTGTGAGTGGCAGGCCACAGTTTGGTGTTTGGAATTTTTTTCTAAGTGCCTTGGGAAGCCATAGAAAGATCTTTAAAAAGAAAATGACATGATCTGATTTTCATTTTAAAGGACTGCCCTGGCCGCAGGGTAGAAGGCCGCGGTGTGGGAGACAGCAGTCAAGGGAGGGAGTGCACTTGGAAGCCCAAGCGGCTCCGGGCTGTGGTTGAGGACTTGAGGATTGGAGGGACAGGGAGGTGTCGTAGGTTATTATGTGAAGGAGGAAACTAGTGTCACAGACACAGGGGACACAGTGTGTGAGTCATCTGAGAGGTCCTTCCACCTAAGGAAGAACGAGCAGGTGCCCTGGAGCCAAGTCCAAGACCCAGGGTGTCCTTGGAGGAGCCCGGGGGGACCAGGCTCCCAGACAGGCAGGCCACGGGACAGGAAGGAGCAGGAGACACCACAGGCCCAGATGAGTGATTAGGTCCAAAGTCTGTGGAGGCTGCGACAGGCCAAGCGCTACAACAGGTCCACAGGAGAGCACTGGAAGGCCAGCTGCCTGCTCTCTGTGGCCCTGGTTTTGTCTTCTTGCCAGGGGGCAACGGAGAGGCAAAGGCCCACCGTCCTGGAGGGTGTTGACTGAAGCAGGTACAGAGTTTGGTGTGGGGCCAGAAAACGGAGCTCACAATGAGGAATGCTTCCTATTGTCCCACAGACATGCTTGCACAAGTGCATGAAGCTCTGTAGCCAAGGACATTCATTGTCTGTAACGGCAAACAGACTGATAAACAGAGGAGACAGCCTCAAAGTGCACAGATAGGGAATTGGTTAAACACGCCGTGGGGCATCCGTACCATGGAAGCTGTGCAGCTGTGACAAAGAATGAAGCAGACTTATGTGTACCAATGGAGGATGATGTCCAAGACGCTGTATTTGAAAACAAAGGAAATCATAGAACTGTGTGACCTATTTGTGTGAAAAACAGGGGCATAAAAACATGCGCTTGTATGTGCATTAAAATTTCTGGAAGGAAAAACAAAATATTAACAGCATCTGAAGGCTAAAGCTGAGGCTAGAAGGGGCATTTCTACTTTTTACCTACTTGATTTCTGTTTCTATGAGCATATCTAACTTCTATAATAAAAATATTAATTAATAAAAACTGTTCTATAAAACAAGGAAAAGAATCATAACATACTAGAAATAGCCCATAATTGGGTAGAGGGTGAGTGCCGAAAGTCTGCAGCAAATGCCACACTTAAAGATTAAATGAGAAACATTCCTTTAATGTCAGGCATGGGACAGTGGTGCCCCCTGCCACCACTTCTATGCAACCGTGTGACAGATTCAGGTTCTAATCTGTGCATTAAGAACAGAAAAAGAGACAAAAGGCATAAGTTGTAAAGGAAAGAATAAAACGGTCATAGTTCACAGACAATATGATATCATCTGCGTAGACAGCCAAGAGCATTTCGGAGCTAATACCTTTTTTGGAACTAACAGAATTTATCATGGTTGCAGGATTTCAAATTAATGTATAAAATTCAGGTGTATTCCTACACACCAGCAACAATATCATTTTTAAACTACCACTTACAAGAGCAAGAAAAATTACAGAAACAAAGAATAAACATAACAAAAGATATGTAAGGCTTTTATAAAGAAAATTATAAAACTACACTTTTAAAATGATTATTTATAAATTATGTAATTTATAAAATTGTTTAATATTAGTGTCAAAGTATGTGAATTAAAACGTAAAAGGACAGCTGTATACCCTCTCCATGAATAGGAATATTCAATCTCTTATGAAGATGTCAGTACACATCATATTATATATTAATGTAAGTTCAATGTGATATCAATCAACAGCCCAAAAGGATTTTTGAGGAATGGGTAAGTTTATCCTGAATTTTAGAGAGAAGAGCAAACAGCCCAAACTGGTTAAGATCATTTTGAAGGAAGACGACAAGGCAGGAGGTTGAGGAACTTGCCCTCCTAGAGATCGGGACTTAGTAATGCACAGGAATTAAGGTACGTGGTTTGGTCCTGAAACAAACTAACAGAACAGAGCTCTGAAATAAACCCACACAGATATGGATATTATTTATTGTGACAGAGATGGCATAAACTAGTGATACCAGAATAAACTACTCGATAATTGGTGCTGAATGACTGCTTAACATAGAAAGAACAAATGAGATCCCTACTTCACACCAAACACAAAAGTAAATTCCAAGTGAATTAAATGTAAAAAGCAAGATGTGAAAATATTTGGAAGAAAAGTTAGGAGAAATATTAAGAAAGGATTTCTTAACCAAGACACAGAAACTAGAAACCATAAATATAAACATGGAAAATTTATTAAAATTTAAAACTTCTGTTCATCAAATAACACAATGAAAACAAAAGGATAATACAAACCACAAACAGGGAAAAGATAGATGTAGTTTATAACCAGCAAATGATTAGAATTTAGAATTTACCAAGAACTCCTACAAGTAATTAAGTAAAAGAGAATCCAAAAGAGGCAGGGCGCAGTGGCTCATGCCTGTAATCCTAGCACTCTAGAAGGCCGAGGCAGGAGGATCACTTGAGCTCAGAAGTCTGAGACCAGCCTGAGCAAGAATAAGACCCAGTCTCTACAAAAATAGAAAAATTAGCCCAGCATGGTGGCGCATGTCTATAGGCCCAGATACTCAGGAGGCTGAGGCAGGAGGATCACTTGAGCCCAGGAGTTTGAGGTTGCTATGAGCTATGATGACATCACTGCACTCCAGCCTGGGCGACAGAGCGAGACTGTCTCAAAAGAAAAAAAAAAGAGAGGGAGAGAGAGAACCCAAAAGAGAAATGGGCAAAGGCTATAAACAGGGATTTCACAAAGAGTAAACCCAAACGACCAATACATAACAAAAGATGCTCAACCTCAAAATAATAGAGAAATGCAAATTAAAATCACGATGAGGTATCATTTTACATCCATCAGAGGAGGGGAAATGACATAGCAGAGTTGGAAAGAACACAAAGAGCCTGAACTTGCATAAGTGTGATCTCCATACAACCATTCTGGGGAGCCATTGGCAATACACAGTGAAGTTGAATATGTGCATTCCCCAGCACACAGTAGTTCCACATTCTAGAGACTCTCTTGTGCATGTACATAGGAGAGGCACAACAATATTAAATCCAGCTGTATTTGTACTAGCAAAAGATTGAAAACATTCTAAATCAGGGTGGGTAAACCAGACCATGGACCAAATCTTGTCCATTGCTTATTTTTGTAAAAAAGGTTTTATTGAAACACAGCTATGCCTGTTTGTTTGCTGTTGTCCAAGGCTGCTCTCCTACTGCAGTAGCAGAGTTGAGAAGTTGCACAGAGAATGGAAGACCTGCAAAGGTGAAAATATTTACAGTCTGACTACTCACAGTAAAAGTTTGCCAACCTCTAATCTAAATATTCATTGGGCAATATAGATGAATAAATGCTGGTATATTTTTAAAATCGATACTACAAAGCGGTGAAAGCAGTAAACTACAGCTACATGGATCAACATGGATAAATGTCAAAAATATAATATTGTTAAAAGGCAAATTACAAAATGATGCAATATGATGCTATTTATATGAAGTTTGTTTTTGTGTTTAGTTTTTTTTAGGTTTTTTTTGTTTTTTTTTTTGAGACAGGGTCTTGCTCTGTCACCCAGGCTAGAGCAGAGTGGTGCCATCCTAGCTCACTGCAGCCTCAAACTCCTGGGCTCAAGCGATCCTCCTGCCTCAGCCTCCCGAGCAGCTTCGACTACAGGTGTGAGCTACCATGCCTGGACTGTATGAAGTTTGAATACATACAGAAAATATTATGCACATTTATGGACATGTATGCTTGTAGTAATAGAATAAAAATATGAATGGAAATAACCAAATTGAGTAAAGAAGTTCCCACTGGGTAAATGGGGACTAAACTCAGGGAGGGGGTTACATATGAGGCTTGCATAGTATCTTTACTATTTCATTTCTTTAAATGGCATAACATGCAAATATGGAAAATTTATTTCAAAGTTGGGTGGTGGGTATGTGTATGTTCATTGTATTTTTTTTAACTATACTTTTTCAGTATTGTTGGAAATATTTTCTGATTTCAAAACCCAGAGCCCTAGTGCCAGGTCTCCTGGTCTGGCTGTGTCAAGGGGACAAGTCCCCTCCTCTGCGCACTGCTGTTCTCCTTTGCAAAGTTGAGGGTTGCCTTAGAGGGTCTGCCACGTCCCTTCCGGTTCCAGAATTCAATGACCCATCAGCTGATGAGTGGACAAACAAAATGTGGTCTACCCACGCATGGAATATTGTTTGGTAATAGAAGAAATAAAGTTCTGACATGTGCTTCCACTTGGACAAAACCAGAAAACATGATGTTAAGTGAAAGAAGCCAGACACACAGGACTGCATACTGTATAATTCTGTTTACATGAAATGTCTGGGACAGCAAATCTACAGACACGGGAAATAGATTAGCGGCTGCCAGGGGCTGGGGGAGCAGGAGCGTCCCAGCTGATGGCTAAGGGGTGAGGGTTTCTCTCTTCGTGGTGTTGAAAATGTTCTAAAATTGATGTGGTGATGTTTGCACAACTCAGTGAATATACAAAAAAACCATAGAATTGTACCCTTTAACTGGGTGAACTGTACAGTCTGTGAATTATAGCTCAATAAAATTACTAAAAATAAAATCCTCCGTTTTCCACAACAAAACCGAAACACCTCAGTGATCTTATTCGTGAATATTCACTTTGCATCAGCACTGAGCCACCAACCAATGTCATAGTAGAATGAATCTGCCAGCTAGTCAGAAGAGTTAGGGACAGCCTATTAGAAAAATTGGGTGTTGGTAATTAACTTCTGCTGCACCTGAGACAATCTTTTCACTTGCACAGATTTGGACATTGGAGAGAGAAAGATGACTCCAGTTTCCCCGAGACAATTATACAAGGGGAGCCAGGAAGCACAATGTCCTGCTAATTAAAGTGCACACAGACGGTCCTGTGCAGCCGAAGGTAGAGGAAATGAAGTTCCGACTCTGGTGGCTGTCATTGCTACCAAATAAATAAAGCAAATAAAAACACTGGTAACAAAAGGGATGATTAGATTTTTTGTCACTGAGGTCTAGTTCTAACACGAGAATACAGTAGCTTGGGTTGTTTCACAACCAAGTGAGTTTGTTTCCAACTGTAAAAGTGATTTGGTGCCGGATATCAATTTTATGGCCTTTCCCTGGGTGTAATAGCTGGAAAGTGCCCGAGGAAAGCCTCTGTCGGAAATCTAGAAACGCTCCCCCAAGGTCCCTCTGCCGCCGGGGGTGACAGCCGGCGCTGGCAAATAACTGCATTATTTCTGCAATAAAGCCCGATACGTCCACAGTAAAAGTTAATGATTAGGTTCGTACTTTCAGACACTTCAAAAGAGTCTAGACAGAAAACACTAAAAGAAATCTTTGTATATTTCCTCTTCAGACTTCCACTGAGTAGGATTTTCAAGTTACTTCAATACCAGACTAAAGCCATTAGTGTATTTTATTTTCATTTGTCATCCAAATAGCCCCTCTTAAGAAAGCTGTTAGGACTCTCAACATAGGTCTACGCTGTCAACCATGTTTGAAAACATTAAAAAGCTATAGCATCAAAACATAAATGCCAAAGGCAGAACACTCTAGAAATGAGAAAATAACATTTCATCACTGTAGGGTTTGAAGCTTTTATCTCTTTTTCTAAACACTATAAATACATCCTTCCTTATTCCTTCCCCGGTGGGAAGAGAACAATACAGAAATAGAAAGCTTGTGCTGAGTAGTTATATTCTGCTCTGGTTTTAGAGTTTCATAATTAGAAAGACCCTCACGTATCCTCTAGTCCACATTTTCATTTGATAGAAGAGGAGACCAAAGCTTAGAGAGGCCAAATAACTAGTCCAAGGTCATTGCCTTTCAAACCCTTGGAGAGTTAACACATTCACGACTGATTTACGACTTTCTGCATTTAAGACCAAGAACTCTCATAGCAAAGAAGATCGCTGTCATACCTCGTTCATTTAATCCAACAAAGAGTTATTAAGCACCTACTGCATGCCAGGCACCGTCCTAGGCTTTGTGATCCCCGGTGTAGTGACAGCTGCCCTCCTGAAGCTGGCCTCTAGTGGCCGGGGCAGATGGGCCATGAGCGTGCAAGTCCACAGAAGTGCTGTGACCAGGACTGAGGAGGTCCCAGAAGGCCCCGCTGAAGAGGTGACATTTGAGCTGAGACCTAGCTCACATCAGGGACCAGCCCTGAGACCGAAGAGGCTATGCCTGCCCTAGAGGAGCACAGGACAGCAGTGGCTCACTTGGGAGCCCATGAGAAGCCAGGGAGCAGCAGGACCAGGAGGCCAGCCAGGTGGGCTGGGGTAGCACATGTCGGGCCTCCTGGCCAAGACAAGGACATGGGTCTTATCCACGTCCTACGGAAGCCACAGGAGGGTTCCAAGAGGGAGTGACAAATCTGACTTCCCATTTGGCTGCATGAGGAGAATGGGTGGGCAAACCTCCCTGGACGCAGCAAGTGGTCTGCAGGCCTGCGCCTCTCTCCTGGGCAAAGAGTGTGTCTGAGTGTCCTGCCCATGTGTCTGTCTTGTGGGGCCTCCGTCACACTCTTAACTGGGACCCACAGGAGAAGGCACATTTGCCCTCAAGACCAGACTGTATAACAGAAACAAATGTTCCACTAAAATATTCTTACTGAAGTGCTGTATTCCAGTATTTTCTGTTTTGTTCTATTTTGTTAAAAAGAAAAGAGGTTGGTTGTAGTCCACTAACTAGGTGTGATGGCCAATGTGGGGACACAGCCATGAGCCAGGAAGACGCTGCCCTCAGTGAATCCATCCGAAGGCCTCCCCACCCACCCACCCATCAGGCCTGCACAGACTTGCGGGGCCGCAGACAACAGGACCAGTGCAGGCCCTCTTCCTTATGTCGAAATATTTAAATGTTATACGTCAGTCTGCCACAGTAAATACAATAAAACATGTAGACCTACCCCAAACTTTGGAGGGGTTAAGAAGTATAAATAGAGCCTCCAGACCCTGGCTCCTCCCTGTGCCCACCTTTGGCTCTGCCCCCTCCCTAGCGCCCCCCCCCCACACACACACACAAGTGGTCACCACTTGGCTTCCCCTCTGGCCTAGAAGTATACACACCGGCCTTGTACACACTCAGAAAGTTGGCTTAGGGCCATTTGGGCCAGGAATTGTGGGATCCCAGATAACCAAAGTACAATCTAGAAGTGGGGGCTGGGCTCCTTGTCCTGTGGGGAAAGGCACAGCCAGTGCAGGGCCAGAGTGGGGCCCCCTAAGGCATGAGATGCAGAGCAGGGGCCCCAGCCGGGGGTGCAGGTGAAATGGACGTTCCCGCTGAGGCACCACCTTGTGCCTGGCTGCCTTCTCCGCAGGTGTCTGTCTTCTCTGATTTGGGTTGAACACAAACTTCCTTAGCTTGTAACTTTCATAGCTTTAGTTCGTAATATTCAGCTGTAAAAGGCCAGCTCCAATATCTAAGAGGAAGGCCAGGTAACTGGAATTCTCTTGCGCATCTTGGTGAGGCGTGCCCGTCCCGACGAGATGCCTTGATGGCTGCCCCCCCCCGGGCACTCTGGGAGCATGGGAAACTATATAAAAGTATGAAGAAGAAAGCAAAAATAAATCACAATACTGCCTCCCATGGATAACCACTGTTAGCACCTTGGTGCATCTTTTTGGGCTTTTTTTCCATATATATCTGTATGTCTTTATCTGCACATCCAAATATATATTTTGCAGGATTCGCTAGCAGGCTGCATATACTATTTCATCACCTCCTTCACTCAAATAATATAGTGAGCATTTGTGCCTATTAAATATTCTTCTAAGACTGGGTCATGAGTGTGTTTTAAGCTTTTGATAAATTTTTCCAAATTGCACTCCAGAAACTGTGTAGCACTTTGTGTTGATGCCAGCCGTGGTCGAGGGCCCTCGTACTCAGAACGCCTCACCATGTTGGGCGTGACCCCTTGAGAAAGGGAAGAGGTCAGGAGCACTTTGGGAGTTAGGGCTTCCACATGTGGATTTTAGAGAGGTGCAATTCAGTCCATAGCATCTATGGCATGTATACACCACATGTTGTTTATTCATTCATCTGTCAATGTTGGGTTGCTTCCACCTTTTGGTTATTGTGATTAGTGCCACTATCAAAGTAGGGGTACAAATATTTCTCTTTATCCCTGTTTTCAATTCTTTTGACTATATACCCGGAGGTGGAATTGCTAGATCATCTGGTAATTCTGTTTTTAATTTTTTGAGGAAATTCAATACACAGCAATTCCATAGCACCTGCACAATTTTACCTTCCTACCAGCAGTGCACAAGGGTTCTGATTTGTCAACATCTTTGCCAACACTTGTTATTTGCTGCTTTTTGATAAGACCCGTCCTAGTGAATGTGAAGTGGTATTTCCTGTGGTTTGATTTTCACTTACCAAATTATCAGTGACGTTGAGCATCTTTTCATGTGCTTGTTGGCCATCTGGATATCTTCTTTGGAGAAATGTCAATTCCAGTTCTTTGCGCATTTTGTAATTGGGTTGTTTCGTTTTTTGTTGTTGTTTAGTTTTAAGACTTTTCTATATATTCTAGATGTTAATCTCTTATCAGATATGTGATTTGGAAATATTTTCTCCCATTTCCAAATATTTCCAACCCTATGGGTTTCCTTTTAATCCTGTTGATAGTGTCTTTTGATACACAAGAATTTTTCATTTTGATGAATTCCAATTTTTTATATTTTTTTCCTTTTGTTGCCTATGCCTTTGGTGTCAAATCTGAGAAATCATTGCCAAATCCAATGTCATGAAACTTTTTTCCTATGTTTTCCTCTAAGATTTCCATAATTTTAGCTCTTATGTGTAGGTCTTTGGTCCATTTTGGGTTAATTGTGTGGTATTAGGTGAGGGTCTAACTTCATTCATTTGCACATGGACACCCAGTTTTCCCAGCCCATGTGCTGAACAGACTGTTCTTTCCCCATTGAAAGGTCTTGGCATCCTTGTTGAGAATCATTTGACCACATATGTAAGGGTTTATTTCTGGACTTTATTTTGTTCCATTGGTCTATATGTCTGTCTTTATGCCAGTACCACACTGTTTTGATTATTATAGCTTTGTAGTGAGTTTTGAAATCAATTTTGTTCTCCTTTTTCAAGATTGTTTTGGCTATTCAGGGTTCCTTGAGATTCCATATGAATTTTAGGATGTGTTTTTCTGTTTCTGCAAAAAAACATTATTGGAATTTTGATAGGATTGCTTTGAATCTATAGATGCTACTATTACTTCTAAAAAAGTTTGCCAAATTGGCATATTGAAATGGTCTTTTGTTATATTTTAATTTCCATTTATTTTATTGCTAATAAGATTGATTAGCCATTTGTATTTCTTCCTTCTGAATGTTTGCTATCCTTTACCTATGGTAGTTTTTTCTATTTTTTTTTTTTAGTTGGCGTTTCACGTCACACATATGTAGGGTATTAAGAATAGCAACACTTTTTTTTGTTATATAAAATCTGCAAATGTTTGTTGGGCAGCTCTTCAGGCCAGGCACTTGTTGGATGTTGGCTGACATGCTGAAATGCAAAAAAAGCCAGAATCCCTGCCCTTGTGGGGCAGAAAGGTGGATAGACAATATTGAAAGAATTACCCAAATATGTAATTATATTTGGATGAGTGACACAAAGGTAAAGACCAGGGGACCCAATCTAATCTGGGAATTGGGGAAAGCTTTCCTCAGGAAGTGACGTTGGACGTGAGCTGCTAATGATGAGTTGGAAATAACTAAAGATTGGGGTTGGGGGGAGGATAGGGGTTGCAGAACGGTCCTGGCAAAGATATTAGCATGTGCAAAGGCCCTGGGGCCCAAAGCAGCTGGATGTGTCCAAGGACATGAAAGAAAGTGGTTTGAGCTGAAATGTGAAGAATGAGAAGTGAAGGGAAGTGGAGTCCAGGCATAGAAACAAGAGAGCTGCAGACAGAGGAGAGGACATCAGACAGTTGGTCAGCAACCCTTTATTTTGCCCTTCTAGACACTGTGTGCAGCTGTGACTAAGACAGCCATTGAGGCCTGGGCTCGTGCTCGTGGTCTTCTCCACTCCATTTTCTTGGATGAATTCACTACCCATCACCCTGGTGCCTTCTTTGATTGGTTCATTCATTCATCCATTCATTTATTCCACAGATATTCACTGAGCACCCTGTGATGTGCAGGGTTTGCTCTGAGCGGCTGGGGCTAAAGCAGTGAACAAGACAACCAAGCCCCTGCCCTTAGGGACAGGAGAGATGGACAATAAACAAATGTGCAAACAGATCAGCTAATCCCAGATATCCACATGTCCTTAGAGGTGAATTAAAGAGGAAAGGGATGGAAAGTCATGTGACTGGAGCTCTGTGCAACCGACATGAGGCTGGCTGGAGGGGCTGGTGGGACAGGCCCCCAGGGTCAAGGTAGGATCTTTACCTTATCCTCAGGGTGAGGGGAAGTCACAGGTGGTTTTCGGCCAGGACGTGGCCCCATCAGGCTTGGGGCTGGGAGAGGTCCCTTTGGCTTTGTTGGGGACAATGGAATGGGGGCAGCAGAGTGGACCCCAGAGATCGTGGGAAGCTATTTTGGTGGCCCAGGTGGGAGGTGAGGGTGTCCTGAGAAGGAATAGAGGCCGTGACCGCAGAGTGACGTGGATAGATGAAGAGCAATCCACACCGCCTGGCAAAGGATAGTGCGGGGCAGGGGGAGAGCCCAGGAGGTAGCCCCGGTCACCATCTCTCAAGACATGACCCATGGAGGGCCGGGCTGGGGAGAAGATCTTGAGTTTGGTCCCGGCGAGTTAGTGCCTGGAGGCACCTGTGGAAATAGCAAGTTGGGGAAGGCAGAGGAGAATTGGCAAAATGCACATAGGGCAAGTGTGTGGATTTGAGATATTTCAGAGGTGAAACAGTAAGATCTTCAGATACGCTGGCCACTGGCGGTGAGGGACAAGGAAGTGACAAGGATGACAGTTCGTACCACCTAGAAAGACGGTGCTATTTTGTGGCAAATATCTTTCCTCTTTTGTCACTTGCCTTTTACTTTTGTTTTGGGTGAGGTTAATTTAGCTCACTGTAAGGGAACAGTTTTCCTGCACATTTTATTAGCACTAAATGCAATACATTGCGGTCGCAGACATTTTGGGCCATGTTAAACCAATATCTTAAAAACAAAGCCCTCGGTATCCTCAGGAATAATTCAAAGCGACGCACAAACCCAAAGCCGGCTCATCACTACTCCTAAGGTCAGGAGCACCTGAGTCTGCCAATGACGACCTCCCACCATAATCTTCCTAGAATGGTTGAATTCCTGGTGTGACTCAGAAAAAAGTTTGATATTGTAAATTGACACCATTCCCTGAAAGTTGCACACACCTGCTGAATCATTTTTTAAACAATCATGAAAACAACAATTTCTCTTGTTCCCAGTGCAGCTTTGAGCCACAAAAATTAATTACATCACCTAGGAAATTAGCCTTGTGTTTTGCATCCAAAGGTCAACGTTCAGACCGAGAAATGGTTTAGTGCTTTCAAACACAGGGCTTAGCATATAAATATTTATCACACGGAGGACAGGAACTCATTGTACACGGCTTGTTTACCTTATCAGGCAGTTACCTGGGGCAAAGAGTCCACCGTCTGCTTCCTGTCCCAATTTCTCTTGCCCAACATCTTGGGCAATTGTTTATTTGACAGAGTGTTCCGTCCCATTCCCTTTCTTCTGAGAATAAAGGCTCAGGATGCTAAACAAATAAGTCACTTGGTCCATGATTACCTGATTTCCAGAGATGGGAGAGCTCTAGGTGTTTGCTAGAAAGATCCAACAGCAGTCATGAAAGAGAAAACAGCCCCCGCATCCCCGAGAGAACAGGGTGTTTGCATTTCTCGATCTGCGACTTTGGCCTGTTGGGGCTCGAGTTTCAAACGCTCTGGCTGGGTTTTGTGGAACCTCTCGTCAAGGTTTGGACAGTGAAAATAAAGTAACAGCGATACAGGGGAACAATGATCCGTGGCTACAACACAGCCTTCTATTTTATTGCTCTTCTCTGTGTTTATCCATTGCAAGCGTGAAAGAGACGTTGGCCAAGTTGGCTTTAACCTGGCCACGTATTTATGTTGGCCCCTCTCAGCTTCGATTTCGCAAGGTCTCATGCTAACGAGCTGAGGCGACTGTTACATAAGAACGCCCAGCTGGGCTGTGCGCCAAAAATTCAACTCAGCGTTTTCCACCTCCACACAGGGGTCCCGAGGAATGGATTCCTGAACCTTTGGAACTGAAGTCTCAGGTTGGATTAAATCAGCTGATGGCAGGGAGACTGTCAACAACCTGGCTTGCAAGTTTGCCTTTCACATGCCCTGACATCCCGGTTCTCGCTAAGAAATCTTTGCATACCCCGCATGGGGTTACCAGACTCTGCCTAAATCTCTTATTTTAGTCTCGTCTTGCAGAGCTACTAATTCTAAAAGTTTACTAGCAACTCTACACTGTTATATTCTAATTTGCGTTTAATTTTGCATATATTTAACTTGCATTTCTTCTTGCAGTTTAATTTGGTTGGTCATTTGTATCTTTCCTTTCTGAATGGCCTGCTGTCCTTTGTCCACTTTTTCTGTTGGAGTTTTAATATCACATCTTTTGTTATATAAAATCACCAAATATCCACCGGGCACCACTCTAGTCCCCAGCGCTGAGCATGGGTCCTCTTATTAGTTTTAAATGTGCCCCTTCCAAGCTTCATTCTTCCAACTAACTTCTCAAAATTTGAGAAACAAATTCATATTAATATCCAGTGACCCCACGAGGGCAAGGTATGGCCTATCTTGTCCACTGGCGGATTCCAGCACCTAGATGTACCTGGACAAAGTAAGCATTTGATAAATGAACAGAAAAGTCCATATATTATAGACATTTTTCTTTATTTTTCCCCCAGCCATCTTCTTTGTAAACTAAAAAAAGAAAATTCTAACCTTTGAGTCCAGCCCCGTCAACCTTCCATTCCCATGAATATTTTAATAGTTCTTCTTTAAGATATTTTCTTGACATAGAATAATTTTAAAAAGCACATGGTATCCTACATTATATACAAAAGTGGGGTATATTTTTAGCTTTGCCTCCAAAACGCTTCTTGATGTATTTTATGGGCATTTGGCCACAGCAATCTATTGAGCCAATGCCTTCATCAGGATGGTTCACTCTAACTGCCCGAAAACGGAGATAGTGGACTTCAGCCTATTATAATTTGTATGACGATGCCAGTTCCCTAATTCGTTAGCTCCCATTTGCCCACCCCAAAATGAGATTTTGGGGCCACACAAACCCCACATACATGAGGAATATGTGATGTATCACTTCTGCAGAATGAACTAAGGAATTCCAGGAGGGTCTCTTGCTCTGGGACCCCCCCACACACACACATACGTTCAAGTTCACCTGTGCCTGAGTTCCACCTCTGTGCACGCATTCAGTATTTATCGAGTGCTGCCTGTGTCGGTTCTTATGTGAGGCAACAGCAGCAGGGATTTGTGCCTGGGGCTAAAGATTTCCAGGCGTTCTTTTTTAAAAAGTAGGTTCCACTGGGATAGACGTCACATTAATCACCAATGCCTTGGTGTGAATCGATTTACGAGCTCCCTTAAGGTCACCAAGCCCAAAGGGGTGGTGTCAGCCTTCCCACCCGGCTGTCTGGCGCCATGTACGCCAAAGGAGTGTTGTCCTGCCACGTCCACATTTTGGGAGGATGCACGTGTATTGCAATGATCCTGCCATTCCCCAACCTGTTTTGAGTCACCTGCTTGGAACTTGATCTCACTCCAGCTCCACCATTAGGCAGCTAAGATATTATAAGTGAATCACTTCATTCCTCTGGCCCCAGTTTTCTCATTGGCAAAATGAGAAAGAAGATTAGACCCAATATTTCACAAGATTCTTTCCAGCTCGAACAGTCTGTGGTCTGGAAGTTTCCGCTTAACCATGGCACTTCCATGCGACCTGAGCTTGGGTTCTTCTCTGGAAGTTGGGGGTATTTGGCCTTGCCTGGCCTCTCCTGCTGGTTGCTGTGTGGATAACGTGAAATAATGGCTTTGAAACATTGCAAATTACAAAGCACCAGGTGGATGGAGGTTAGTCCTGCTGCATTCTTCCGTCCAGCCTCCTGGCTGTTGCTACGTCTCTAGCCTGCCATTCACGTTGAAGCTCAATTAATACAAGAATGTGTCGAACATCTACTCTGTGCCCGTGCCCTTGCAGGATCTAGAGAAGCAGTGGGCGCATAGAGCCAGCGCTCGAGGAGCTTACCTTCAGGTGAGAGACAGACACAGAGACGAGACAACTGAACGCACACAGACGCGCTGCCAAGGGAACCAGCGAGAGGCCAAGCTGAAGATGAACAGCTCACCCTGGAAAACAGGGTCATTGCAAATGCCATTAAGATGAGGTCCTACTGGAGTAGGGTGGGCCCTCAATCCAGTATGACTGGTATCCTTAGAAGAAGAGGAGACATCCACAGAGAAGGCTGGAGTGGTGCAGCCACAAGCCAAGGAGTGCCAAGGAATGCCAGCAACACCAGAAGCTGGGAGAGGCAGGAAAGGCTCCTCCCCTGCAGGTTTCAAAGGGAGCTTGGGCCCTGCCAACACCTTGACTTTGGACTTCTGGCCTTCAGAACTATGATACCATAAATCTCTGTTGTTTCAAGCCACTCAGTTTGTAGTTCTTGGTTATGGCAGCCACAGGAAACTAATATCGATGCTTAGGAGTCAGACACAAAAACAATGGGGCGTCAGCCTGGAATAATCTAAAGGATCAGAATCCAGTTTAAAAGAGTTTCAAGTGCAAAGCTGAGAATGGCCATTCAGCCAACACAGTCTGCAAAGAAATGGGGTCAGTGCTCCAAAGTTAAAAGCAGAAGTCTTGATTATAGAGGCAGAACAAAGAAATGTAGTAGAGTTCTAACATTTTCTTTTTTCAAGACAGGGTCTTGCTTTGTCACCCAGGCTGGAGTGCAGTGGCATCATCACAGCTTATTGCAACCTCAAACTCCTGGGCTCAAGCAATCCTTTGGCCTCAGCCTCCCAAGTAGCCGAGACTACAGAAATGTGCCACCACGTCTGGCTAATTTTTTTCTTTTTTTTTTTTTTTCTTTCTTTTTTTAGAAATGGAGTCTTGCTATTTCGTTCAGGCTGGTCTCAAACTCCTGGCCTCAAGCAATCCTCCCAAAAACTCCTGGCCTCCCAAAGCCCTGGGATTACAGGTGTAAGCCACCACGCCCTGACGGATTATAGCATTTTCTATTCAAGGCTGGTTTATGAGTTACAACAATTTAATTAGTTACAGTTTATTTTCTTTCCCATACAGCTTGTTTTCTTTTCCTTTCCAATTTAAAAGTGTGTATTTGACATTCCATCTTAGACAATGTGATAGTCATAAAGTCTTTGTGAGAGAGAGGAAAGAAGGAAGTTAATCTATAATGAAGATCAACAGTTAAGAGAGAAGAAGCCTTCCCTGGCCCTTTTAGTAATTTACAACATTTGACAAAACAATGTCGGTAAGGGAGAAGGCTAATCTATAACAAGAGAAACAAAGGTTCCAGCTGCCTGCTTCCAAGAAACAGGTCCCATAATCAGTCCCATTCATTCCTTAAGGCTCAAAATGTTTTAAAGTCCCAGCAATTTAGGCTTTGAATTACTTATTTTCACAGGGAGAAGAGGACTCTACCCCGAGGGAAAGGGTTTGCAGTGGTTCTGGGGTGGCAAAACCGCAGCAAGTTTAAGGAACCAAAGGAAAGCTCAGAGGTCCAGCCCCACCTGCACGCGGATCCCTGGACCAGCTGGTGCGGGCGAGCCGGGCAACGTACCCAGATGCCAGCGAGGCGACGGGGCAGGAGAGTGGCAGAGCCTGGCTCATGAGGAGACGGTTCTGCTGCAGGACAGGGAGGGCACGGTGGGAGCCCAGGAATCTCATCAGCAGGAGGTGGTGCAGTGAGAGGAAGGCAGTGGAATGTTCTGGAGTGTATGCTGTAGAAAAACCTGACCGGACCAGGGCTGGATTGGGTGTGGTTGTCCTGAAAGCAGAGGAGACACGGGATACATAGATGTTTTAATGAAGTCAGTTTTCAGGCTGGTGGATCGATCGTTCTGCCCTTCATTAAAGAACCAAGGGGGTTTGGGTCGGGGTGGGGACAACACGAGTTTTGCTCAACTTCTTCTCTCTTATTTGTCAGTTTGGCTACAATTTTGATTCCAAAATCCAACCCCCCTCCTCCTCAAGAGTGTCCTGTCCCGAAGTGGAGTCTCAATTATGTCCTTTCATTTGACTAATCCCCCACCCTGACAGGGGAGCTCTCCTTTGCACAGGAAAGTTCTGCTGTGTTTGCGAAAACAATCGGTCCTGTTCTTTACCTTGTACCTGGCGAGCCTGGGTTTACCAAGATCGTGCCGGTGCACGTCAGAAAGGTGCCTGGCTTTATTATCTAAGGCTGTTCTCCTATAAATAAATAATGAATGTGCTGTCCCATTCCCATTTAATTAGGAGCTTTATAAGCTAACCGTGAGCCAGGAATCTCATTGTTCCAACAAGGAGCAGCCAGGAGTCCGCAGCGGCCGTGCCTGTGGCCATGAGCCCCTGCCGCGATGTTTCTAAGACTTGTGATGATGCTGATGGTAATAGGAGGACAGACCAGCTTATGCGGCGGCCGTTTTTATATGAAAAGCTCCGTGAGATGAGGCTGGGGAAAATGATTGTAAACATAGTGTTTGGGATGGCAATGAAAAGGCAGAGGCAGAATCGTGCCAACGGGGGACTTTAATTTTAAAGCCACATAAATGTCTACCCCACGTCCCTCTCTCGTCACACATCCTCCGGTAATGTCATCACCCTGACAGCTGTATTTATTGTCCACATAGCCTGGTGACCACGCAAACTGCACTGTCGTGAGCTTCACATGGGTCCCCCCACTTCCTGTTAGGTGTCTGACGTCAAAGGCTCCTGCACCGAACATGCCCCGACACTCATCTGCCCCCTGCCCCTCCCAACGCAGGCTCTCCCCGTGTTTCCCTGGCATGAACGGCGCCGCCTCCCACCACCGCTGACTCCTGCAGAGGCAGCCTCAGGCGTCAGGGTTCTGTGTCCCCCACCCCTCCTGCCCTGGGTCGTGGCTGAGTCTCCGAGGGTCTTCCGGGCTCACTCCAGTCTGCTGCCCTCCCACCCACTGTGCACGCTGCAGCCAGGGTGATCTCTCAGGAATGCAGATCTGCTCATGTCACCTCTCTGAGAAGAAAGAAAACAATCCTTTGATATCTCCCCATTTATTTCTCCAAAGGTGAAGCCCAATTTCCTCAGCCCGGCACCCCAGTCTGTCCGATTCCTCCTCGCCCTCCAGGGGCAACTCCCTCCTCCAGCCTTCCCAGCCATGAGGCCTGAGCTGGGTGCCCACCGTGGGCCCAGGGTGCTCTGCCCTCTGACAGGCACACGTTCAACCTTGCGGGGGGTCGCCTGTTCACAGGGCGAGGCTTACTCACACGCGCAGGTGCACAGAGACATTCATTTCCCTGCTTCTTTTAAATCGGCTTTGATGCCAAGCCTCCGTCCTGCCGGGTGAGGGGAAAGCGAATGTCGGTCATTCCTGGGGCTTCTGGCGCTGTCACCATCCCGGGCGGTGCCCTGGCCAGAGGGAATCATCGGAGGAGACCCCCTGTCCGAGGGCCAGGCCGGGTAGCTCTAGCGCCTTCCCAAGCGCACCCAGCCCTGGCCATGCCCGGGATGCTGGAATTTTGGCCCGAAGGGAACCCTGGTGCCCAAGGTGCTCCCTAGAGAGGGACGCAGGTTTCCTTCCCTTACAGCAGCTTAATTTCCCTCCATGCACCTGTCTGGGGACTCCCCCGTGAGGGACAGCCAGCTCCACGTTCCCAATGAGTCTGAGATTTTCCAGAAAATGGGAGGTGGGTGGCTTCCAGATAACTCCCGCTGCACACATCTCCCCTGGGGAGGACTCGGGGAGAAGGGAAAATATTAATACAGTGAACCAAACACAAATGGGTACTTAGTAAGTTACAGGGACCTCGCCTCCCAGCACAGCTGTCCCCGTCACACATTGAATTGGCCGCACACAGTACCTGGTAACCAGAAAAAGACCAAGGATGAGGTATCAGCCTAGACCCACCAGACGCAAAAATCAGTCTGGCGATGCCACGTGTAGGCACGACATGGAGACTCAGGAGCACTTAGGCACCGTGGATGGGACTGGTTATAAGTCAGGGCAAACACCTTGGAGAGCAAGTCAAAAATATCTAACAAAGTTAAAAACCCAAAATTCCGCTTACAGGGTAAACCTGAAGAACCCCTTGCTCCAGTGTGAACACACCTACGATGTTCATTGCAGCGTTGTTTGTGATCAAAAAAAACTGGAAAGAACCTGGATGTCCATTAACAGGTAAATGGATAAATAAACTGTAAAATGTCGTGATGTGGAACAGTGTAGAGCTGTGGGCGTCCACGGTTTTCACTCACAGACCCCTTAACAGGATTTTGCAAAACAGTGTTCCCCTCACATACTTCTAAGTTGACATCCAAAATATTTCATCTTAAGTTTGAAAAGTTGAAGAGGTAGTTTCTAGGGTTCTATCCACTACTCTTTCAAATGTATCCAGTGAAATATAATATATTGATTTTTGTCTTCTATAATCCATTTTTTTAGAAACACATGAAGAAACAGTTGTTGAACAGTCAGAAGTTTTTCAATTGTTTGGGATGAGTACAATGAAAGATGCAAACCAAGTACGTCAGTTTAAATGTTTCCTACCAGATATCAAATGACTACCAAACAGAATTAAATAACATATCTGAAAAGGTAAGAATTGAAATAACAAAAATTGGGAGAATATTTGGATCTACTAGAAATGAAAGCAGGCTTTGAATGTTAATCTGAATAAATTGAGCCATGGAAGTAAACAATTTGGAAAGTGAAAACTGGTTTAGGTGCTTGACTTTAATGAATGATATTATAAAAGAGACCTCAATATTTTTTCTTAGCTTTATAAAAAAGGAATGTTCAGTTATTAAAGCTGACATTAACACAATGAATGGTAAAGTGCTTGAATGCATGAAACTAAAATAAATCTACAAACAAGGTATTATAGAAACAAGAAAATGACATATAGCAATTTGAAAAACTTTATCAATTTCAAGATTAAAACTATTAGATTCTTTAATAAGTTGTACAAAATGTATTTGCTATTTAAGGACAGAATATGAAAACATTTTAAAACCTTTAAGTGATTCCAGTTTATTGAATCCTTTCTTTCCCTTGAATAAGCCAGTGAAATCCAGTTTCCTGAATCCTGAAACACAGCCAAGTGAGGTTCCTAGAGTCTGTGGATCAAAGATGAAAAAAATTAATAAAATGAAGCCAATGAATTAAACATATCTCAGTCAATAATTTTTATGACTTCATTGATAATACAAATATTGAATGTTTTAATCTCAGGAAGTATAAAAATAGCTAGAAACATTTTTAATGTAATTGTCTTAGTTCAGTAGAAGCGGAAGAGAATTCGGCATCTTGACCGATACAGGTGATGTTAAGAGAAAGTCTCCAGTTACAGAGACCGTAGCTGACCTAATAACTAATGGTGAGGTCCCTGGAGGAATTTAATGTTAAAAAATAATTTTTTATCAATGATAAAATCGTATGACATATAATATTAAATGAATACATGTCAAAGATTTTCCTTAACTCATTGTTGTAGCAGCCAATAAGATGTGCTCCAAGGAGAATTCAGAGAACAAACATATAGAAAATCAGGAGTGCCAAAATAAATATCAATAAATTTGCAAATCTATGGGTCAGTATCCCCAGGGCAATCATCAATTGCATCTCCATTGGACAAAATTCATTTGCATGTCTATGGGTAAGGATAGATTGTATTACTGTCAGTCTTTACAATTTACAGCTGTGAAATAGCTCAAAACAAAGGTGTCTATACGTCGGAAAAAGTAGGGCACCAATACTTTTTTTTGATCCATTTCAAAGTTTCTCACAATTTTTCCTGACAATGTCATTGCCTATGTCAGCTCACAGCTGAGACCTGCTAGTGGGGTCATACAGCCGCTGGTACCCCTGCCCACAGACAAAAATTGTACCTACAATTTCTAAAGATAACAAGTGATTTAGAGCACTGATTCAATGAACGATTTATGCTCCAACTTATCACTTTGTAAACAATTTTATAAAAATATATAATTTAGACAATGAAAAGCCATATTTTACATATTTTATAAAATGTTTTTGTATTTTATGAAATCTATATGTGATATGTCTCATAGCACGATTTCTAGATTTCTACTACAATGACGTGATCAAGCGTCATGACTATCACTTCTGCACATCCGGACACTCACACCCATGGATGTGGGGCCTGGACACAGCCCAGGGAGGCGCTGCCCCACCCGGCAGCAGGAAGGGCCCGTACGCAGTCAGGTGAGGAGGAGGCGAAGCTGCTCATTTGTGATTAAGGAGTCTGTCGTTTATGCTTGGACTCCATAAACCAAGAACAGGGCCAGGCTCCTGCAGGTGCGCCCCACACCCAGCCTCCCCCACCTCAGGAAGGGCCCCAACACCTGCCAGGGTTCACAGCTGGAATCCAAGCCTCATGCCTGACCCTTCCCTCTCCCTCACATCCCCCAACCCATCCCTCAAACACCCCTGCCAGTTCTACTTCCGAGGTATCTTCATCTCCCCTCCTTCCCCCCCTGAAATATTATCTTATGTGTATAAGATAGTTCACAGGTGGGCAAAAACCTCACAAGAGACTTCCAGATCAAGAAGGTAGGAGCTGTGGCCAAGAGTGACCAGTGCTGAGGGGACAAGGGTGCTGACAGAGGTTGGGTGGTCTCAAAGGAGGAGGGGACAACATGGAGAATGGGACTGTTGAGAAAAAAAGGCTAAAGACAGAGACATCAGTGAGGAGGCCATTGTAACAAAGCAAAGAGGGAAGAGAGGGAGGACTGAAGCTAACTGAGATTTTTGGGTGTTGACAACTGAGACAGGAACAGGGGAGGATGGGCAGGTCTAGAGGAAAGACTTGGCCACGCAAGTCTTCCAGAAAAGTCAATGAGTGTGTTTCCACAGAACATAAGGGGTGAGGGACCCCGGGGGCACAGCACTGGCCTCCTGTCCTGTGGGGACCAGATACTTGCATGGACTGCTCGTCCCATCCTCCCAACCCCTACAAGGCATGGGGAAGCTGAGGCCCCAGGAGGCTAATCCGCTTCTCTAGGGTCTCACAAGGTGGAATCTGGGGAGCTTCCCCTGGCCTGGAGCCACCACACAACACCGTAAGTTAAGGTAAAGTAGCAGGTCCCAGAATTACACATCCAGCCATAAGGAAGTAGAACTTTCAACAGCGCCTTCAGCTTCTTTTGCAAGAAAACCCCGAGTAGGCAGGCGAGGCCGGTGCTGCAGCAGGCATCAGAGGGCCCGGGGGCCGTGGGGTTTTGGAGGCCAAGTCACCGGGCTGGGCCACCGGGTCAAGAGTGTGGAGATTGAGGGCAGGGAGGAGGTGTCTTCTGCCTGTGCAGGGGTCTAAGGTCACTGCTGCTTCCTGGCCATCACTTGAAGATGCAGTTCCGAATGTCACACCTGTGAAGAAGACCCGGCTGGCCAGAACACCAGGCGCAAGACACCTGTGGCCTTTAGACCACAGTGGCCGTGCTGGCCCAGGTCAAGGGCGCCAAGGAGGCAGCCCCCATCACTCCTGGCGCCAAGTTCTCCATCACTCCCGCCAGGCGGTGCCCTGGGAAACAGGATGGGCGGGTGCTGTGCTGTTCCTTGCAGGGTGACAGGGCTCGGGCTCTGGGTCTGTGCTGGCGTCAGACCCCCATTCCTTGTCTCCGCCCTTGCCCGGGAAGTGGCTGTCAGGAGCTGGTGTTGACAACTGTTCCACTTTGTCCAGAAGAGACCTGGGCCTGCTAAAGCCACCTTCTCTGCCGCTTCCAAGCCCAAGAGCCATCTAACCTCTGATCCATTCACCCAAGAATCCACGCAGAGAACCAGGCTCCTGCTTTCACCGAGGGTGTGCACACGAGCAACCTCCGCTCCCCACCCACCCCCCAAAGCCCACTCATTTGTAAGAGACCCACTGCAGCTCCTGAACCTTGTCTGCAAATCCTGCTTAAAACGAGCCCCGGCGACAGAGGGAATTCTTGTTAAGTTTGCGGTGTGATGATGTTTGTTTGTTCCTTACCTTTTATAGATACGTCATGAAAAAATACTATGAAATAATATCTGGGATTTGTGTCACAGTAATGAGGAGGCAGGGACGGGTAGGGCATTTTTGAGGCTGGAATGGGAAGATGGAGAATGATGACACTCATTTTTATATGTTTGAAATTTTTCATATTGAAAGGTTTTAAAAATATTTTAGTAGATTTTAAAGCAAAGCTACGTGTAGTTTCTCCACGTCCCCCCTTAATCTCCATCAGCGCCTCCCACTGCGCTGGGATCGGAGTGTTTCTGTTCCCCGTTCCGAGTCGAGGACAGAGGGGGGCTCCATTGCTGTGGGTTCTGCTCCCGCAACCTGCCGGCAGCTTCTCTTCTTTAGGAAGAACACTCTTCTCAAACTGCCCCCAACTAATCAGAGGAAAGACATTGGCTTTCTTTTCGATCCTTTCTTGTCTTCCTTTTTTCCTAAAATGAGAAAGAAGCCAAAAACGAGAAGAATTATGGTGTGTTGCCGTGAGAGTGTGAGGGTCGTGTGCCAGGACTTCTAGCTAGGAGGGAGGGAATTTCCACTTCATTCCCTAAAAAGAGGTGGCATGTCCTCCTTTAACAAATGTCTGCTGCTGGCTACTGCTTAAAATTTACATCTGTTGGATACTGTCTGATGTTTTTTGCAGAAACTTTACCTGTGGCCTCAGATATAAACTATTTTAGAAACCAAAGTCCATTGGACTTCTAGAGGAGCTTGTATTTTACCATCACAGATTTAAAAAAAAAAAATTAAGCAGAAAACGTAATAGATTTATCAGGGTCTTTTTTACAATCTTTACAAAGATACTCATGAAAACTGACTCTTCCTTCCCATGACAACCATTTTGTAAAATCACCAGCCAACCAGAACAGTTGCCACTTGCCCCAGGCAGGTGACAACTCAGGATACTGTTGCTGACAATTATTTCTCTTGAAAAGGGGGTCAATTGATGGTTTTGCGATGTTAGTACAAGAGTGTTCAAAATGGAGCCAATATTTGAAGTTTTGTTTCCCACTCTCCTTTGAGAACATTTTTTGTTTGTTTCCTACAATACAAAGAGTCTCCTGTGAAAACTGAAAAATGTTTAACATATGATCATTCATGAAAAGTTGATTATAGGCTGGGCACGGTGGCTCACACCTGTAACCCCAGCACTTTGGGAGGCCGAGGCTGGAGGATTGCCAGGAGTTTGAGACCAGCGTGGGCAATAGGGAGACCCCATCTCTACAACAACAAAAATTTTTCTTAATTAGCTGGGCGTGGTGGCGCGAACCTGTCCCTGCAGCTACGCGGGAGGCTGAGGCAGGAGGATCACTTGAGCCCAGGATTTGGAGGCTGCAGTGAGCTGTGATGACACCACCGCACTCCAGCCTGGCAACAGAGTGAGACCCTGTATCCAAAAAAAAAAAAAGTTGATTATTTCAAGAAAGGGGAGATATTAAAAATTTCATAGCTTAAAAATTTGGAAATTGAGAAACACCAGAACTTCCAGAATAGCATCACAGAAGTTAATGTTCCCAAACTCCTAAGCTCAAAACCCAGACAAAATATTCAATGCAGCAGAAACGCTTCCCTTCTGAGGCTGTCCCCTTTGCATTCTGATTAAAGGCGTGTTCTGGGGAACAAACGGGATGGGAATAAATCTGTTTTTCCCTTTTCTCTGTTTGGGGTCAGCTGCTTTCGCCGCCTTCCCAGCGCCTCCCAGGAAGGGGCGTGCGGAGCTTCATGAGCGAGGCTCCAACGCACCATGGAGACGTTGTGCCGTAAAAGTGTCTTCTCTCATTTTCAAGGTAAACAAATGTTATTGCCACCAGGAAATAGACCAGATGAAAAGAAACCGGGGACCTGGAAGAGTTGCCCAGGCAGTAATTCTTTTCAGTTTCCAAGTTCATTACCCTCATTAACTAAAGTCAGCGGGACAAAACACTAAGTTTCTCAACAGGCCCGTAAACACAAAGCCTATGTATCTGAAATCTGTGACTATGAAATAACTAAGCTGGTTTTTCTCCTTGTTCACAATACATTTTCCATTTTTTCTCTTCTGATGATATGCCTGGTAATGCAGGCATCCTCAATCTTGTATCCTGCGTTACCAAGCGCTACTGATCTCGAACTCATTGGCAATTTGTGGGGTGAGAGGTAAACAGCAGTAACCCAAATTTCCCAGTGTAGATGGTAGGTAGTAAGTGCCTCAGATGACTCAGTAAGAAACATGAGTGTCTGATGGCGGAAGCCGTCATGGGTCCCCCCTGCCATTTGTAGGAAAGAGGCACATGTTTGGGAGGTTGCTGGGTTTGGAGGCCACACACGCTACACTCGAATGACGTGTTCTGGCCAGTTTACCATGTGACCACAAAAGCCACCAGCTTGGAGAGGGCCAAGGGCCAGAGAAGGTGCTTCTGCTTGACCAGGCTACACTGCAGTGGCTTTGACTCTCACACGTAAGGTCCAGCCTCATACTGTGGGCAGTCGCTGCTCCTACTGCCCACTCCAGCCCCGCAGACGCACTGGCTTTATAGGATGCTGTGAGGGTTCACTTTATGGGTCAACTTGACTGGGCCATGGGTGCCCAGATATTTAGTCAAACACGAGTCTAGGGGTGTCTGTGGGGGTCTGTTTGGGTGAGGTTACATTTGAATGGGTTGACTGAGTGAAGCCGGTGGCCCTCCCCAGTGTGGGGGGCCCCACCCAATCGGTTGAAGGCCTGAAGCAGTGCAAGGGACGCCTCAGGAGAGTCCCCAGGCTCCAGACTCAGGTCCTTACGTCCCCATCATGTAGCAGCATGACAAAGGCTGGCTCTCCCATGAGGAAGGGGCACTCCTCCTGCCTGACTGTCTTGCGCTGAGATGTCTGTCTTTTTCCTGCCTACAGACTGGAACTGAAATATTGGCTCCTCCCGGTCTCGAGCCTGCCGGCTTTCAGGCTGCAGCTGCACCATGGCCCTCTGGCTTCTCGGGCCTCCAGCCTCGGACGGGACTACGCCACCCCCGGCTTGCTGCCTGCAGGTCTCGGGACTTGTCACCCTCTACAGTCATGTGAGCCAGTTCCTTACACACACACACACACTTGGTTCTGTTTCTTGGAGAACGCTGCCTAGTACAGACGCTGAAATGGCCTCTGAGAGCGCGGTTAAGTCATCAGGGGGGAGTCAAGAGCTTGCAGGCGGCAGCCACTCTTGGGAGGTGGGACAGGGTCTCACTCAGTCACCCAGGCTGCAGTGCAGTGGCTGGAGCGTAGCTCGCTGCAGCCTCCAACTGCTGGGTTCAAGCGATCCTCCCACCTGAGCCTCCCAAGTAGCTGGGACTACAGGTGTGGTTAATTTTTTATTTTCTGTAGAGATGAGTGTCTTGCTATGGTGCTCAGGCTGGCCTCAAACTCCTGGACTCAAGTGATCCTCCCACCTCAGCCTCCCCGAATGCTGGGATTATAGGTGTGAGCTACCATTGCCCAGCCTGTATTTTCAATTTCTTGAGGAACCTCTTTACTGTTTTTCCATAATGGCTGTATTAATTTACATTTCCATCAGAGAATATCCTAACTAAGATGTTGGTTGGGCTGTTTTCACATAGAGCACATGACAGGGACTTAGACAAGATGGAAGGTTCATTTCTCCCTCACGTACAAGTCCAGGCGCACAGCAGGTGGGCTGGGGGGGCAGTTCTGTTGCATGAGGTCAACCTGCAACCCGGCATTCAAGCTGCTCCTGCAACCCGGCACTCAAGCTGCTCTGCTGTCCCCAGGGTGCTGTCTTCATCTACACGGTCAAAGCCAGCCCACACCCTTGTGTCCGTGTGCCAGTCCTGAGAAAGGGGGAGGACGCCGAGGGCGAGCAGCATCTTTGACAGACACGTCGTGGGAGCTCAGCGGCACGGCCACACCTGCTGGGGAGAGGCTGGCTGTGTAGTCGTCATCGTGTGGGCAGCCAAACCCAGCAGGGGTTGTTTCCAAAAGAAGAAAGGGAGTGGACAACAGGAAGTGACAGCGGTGGCTGCCCAGACAACTCTGCCCAGCTGTGAAGGAAGGAGCCAGGAGGCAGCTGGAGGAACTAATGGGTCGAAGGTCAAAGGCAGCACGAGAGAGAGAGAGAGAGAGAGAGAGAGAGAGAGAGAGATGGAGATGTTGAAGATACAAAAATAAGAAAGAGATCACAGCAGGGCGCAGTGACTCACTCCTGTAGTCCCAGCTACTCAGGAGGCTGGGGCAGGAGGATCACTTGAGGACAGAAATTCGAGGCTGCAGTGACCTATGATTGTGCCCACTGCATTGCAGCCTGGGTGACAGAGCGGTACCCTGTCAAGAAAGAAAGAAAGGAAGGAAGAAAAGGAAGGAAGGAAGGAAGGAAGGAAGGAAGGAAGGAAGGAAGGAAGGAAGAAAGGAAGATCATAATAGAGGGAGAGCTTGGAGAAGGAAGGCGCCGTGGGGCTAGTGCACAGATGGAGAACTTGGCCTTGGAAGGGGAATGGAGGGAAAGAGGAAGGAATGGAAGGAAATACAAGGAGGTGTGTGGGTCCGGTAGCCCCAGGTGAAGGGCATCTGTTGGTTGCCATCTCCTGTGTAAAACAGGAAACCAGGTGTCCTGCTATGATTGCCTGGGGAGGGGAGGGGCTTGGCGTTTGAGAGAGGCCTGGTTAGGGACGTATGCTGGGACCCTGACCGTGGGAATCGTGCCACAGCTCAGCGGGACTGAGGAGCGGGTGAAGTCGATGACCACGGTACACGGTAATCCCGATTTCTTCCAGGGGTTCCAGAGCAATCCAGGTACAGGCTTCGAGAAAGCAGACAGTTGGGTTTCTCCAGTCAAAGTCCATATGAGGAAAGAAATGAGGATGTTTTCATTGGACACAATCGTTTCAATCTGTGTCCCAGCATGGGGTAGAGGAAAATGGTTTGTATTTCCATAATAGGTCTGGGGGAAAGGACTGGTGAGACTTAACATTTCCGTAAAGTCACATTGACATTTTTTTACTACTTAGACTTTGTAAACAAACGTATGCATTTTTTTGAACAAGTACAATTCATTAATGCAGAACAAAACCAGATATATCCTGCTGTGTTCAGAGAGATGTGGCAAGATGACCAAGCTTGGTGGTTCTGTGCAGTGGAAGAGGGACAGGCTGGGACCCTGCTGTGTGGGGGCAGCACAGGAAGGGCATGGCGTGGCCACTTGTCCTGGGTCATCGGTAATTAGTGAGCGTCATGGGCAAAGAGTTTTATGGTCAGTAATAGTTTTCTGTAAATGAAAATTACTCCTCCTTGCTGGGCAATTTAGTTATATCTGAGTTAATCCAGGAAAGTCTTATTCATATTAACTATGACACATCTGAGTCAATGACTGTCACCCAGAGACTTAAAGAGGTACTGTTGTCCTTTCAGTTCTAGGACGGACGCCTGCAGTGGCAGGGTGTTCTGAGGTCATTGAGGCTTCTATGACCATCTCCAGGTGAAGCTAATGGGGTAATCGGTGCTGGGGTTGGAGGGTTGGGGTCTGCTGTGGGCTTTTCCCCTCCCTGGTTTGACAGAGCTCATCAACTACACGTGGAGTACAGCCAGAGACTGTTCATTTTCTCTCATGAGCGTCCAGTTTACTGGTTCAGTTTTCACATAGAGCCAAGTTTTGAAGACATGATTATTATAATAACAACAACAATGATAGGACTTTTTTCCCCTCAATTAGGTCTCCCAATTAGGTCTTCAGTAATTTCCTACGGGGAGACCGGTGAGGGAGAAGACAAGCTTTCACCTGCTTTTAAATGTATTATGCTGTCCAAATACGTTCATGAATTTAAGCCTGTATTTTGTGACACATGAGTTTCTCCCTGAAAAACTCAGAACAACAAAAAATGTCATTTGAAACATGGTCGAACATAAATCTTTCAAGTTTCGACCAAGTCAGAGAGTGATTCTCCACTTGCCCATGGCAGCAGACACGCCTGGGTGCCCTGTGTGGGGTCCCCACGAGACTTAGGCAGGCGGTTCACCCCCCAGCTCTGCGTCTTGTTCTCAGAGGGACTGTGCGCGTTTATATAGTCACTTACGGTTTCAACACGGTGCCACAGCTGCGCAGGGTATTTGCATCGGGGAAAAAATAGCAGTCACCATTTTATTATGGGTGAAATGTGAAATGACCTCTAGCCATTCACTTCTTTGGTAGAATCAGGCAGATTTCATCAAGTTTCTGGGAATGGAAAATGTGTGTCAACGGAGTGTGAATGAAGGGACTTGCTGGACGTTATTTCGCTGGCTGCATTAGGAGTGCAAATGAGTCACAAGTGCCACAGAGACATGTGCAGATTTTCAAACGTTAACCTAAAATTCGAAAGTTAGAATAACCGTGGACTTAGGATAAATTCACAGAATCAGATTCTATTTTAAACAGATATAAATGTTACTAAGTCCTCTGTTTACTTGGTACCTTTTTTGTGGGTCTTACGTATTGTTAAAAGGATAAACTAGTGTGGAAGGAGATAAGCGTGCTTAGAGAAACAATGTTGCCCTCGCCCCCAGGTTTCAAGGTAGATTTTAATTCTTTCGTTCTGTCCTTCCTTCATTTGTAATCAGGCCTTTCCTGGTGGCCTGAATTTCTCACCACCCCCCAACACACACACACAGGCAAATACCACCAAGGACAAAGAAAACTTAGTTCAATGTGACATATTCCCTGCTTAATCAGATTCTAAGCTTATCATATCATCATGATGATGGACCTTTCCAACTGGGTTCCACAATTTTCAGCAGGTTTGAAAAATAGCATCAAAATGCATTTTTAAAGTATCTAATATTAGACACTTCTGAACCCCGAATCTTCTCCTCCCCTCTTACTCCAGTTAGTGCTGAGAAGATTCTACCAGCTTTGCCCAGGAGGCGCCCCCACACCCGTCCCAAGCCTTGCAGGGCACCGACCGGTCAGCCTGGACTCTCGCCCGGCCCAGAGGTGCCGGGAGATGGAGCCCGGGCTCTGCCCTTGACCAGTAGTGGACAGGAGCCGGCAGATATTAATACATTCTTCCCCAGGAGGACAGTCCTGAGACTAGTTTTATAAGGCACCTCAGAGGGTCCCGCCAAACGGAACCACCTGACCAACTCAGTGACGTGTCCTTGTACTGACTCTGACGGCCATGTCCCACTCCTCACTTCCGCGTCCCGCGTCTACGCTCCCAAGCACGCTGCCTTCAGCAAGCCCTTCTAGGCTGTGCTTGGGAAGGGACCCAGAGTAACTTGAGTTTATTTTGAGGAAAAAAAAGTCCCACTGAACTGTTACTTCTAACATTTTAGTTTCCTACCCACAGAAAGAAATTTTAATATTCCATTACAGTTTCATCAATTAAGCTTCATTGTCTCATAATGACACCTGCTGGCGTTTTGCCTGCAATGATTAAATAGTGTCTCTGCCTAGAGGCAGGAAGGGCAGGGCAGGGCGGTGCGAGGGAGATGGACTTTGAGGTTTCCAGGCCGGCCTCACCCGTTACTAAAGACGTGTCCTTGGGCAAGTCACTTAACCTCTGTGTGCCTGTTGCAGCCCATTTGTGAAATGACCTTAAGACAGTAAACCTAGAAATTAAAGACAAATAAAAGAGCAAAAAGACCTTTCACCTGGAAATTTAAAAACTTCTTATACCTCTTAAATCAATAAGGAAATATAAAATAAAGTTCAGAATGCCTTAAGAATAATGATGAAATACAACAAATCAAAATGCGCGTGATGGAAAGCTGAAACTCAGAGGAAAATTATAACATTTAACACCTGAATCAGTAAAAATGTAAAAATGAAAATGAATGAGTGAAACACCCAGTATGAAGTCAAAAACAGATACACAAGAGAGGACAAAAGTTGAATCTTTTGAAAATTCAAAGAAAATTGACAATCCTCTGGAGAGTTTGCTCTAGGAAAAGAGAGATAAGAAAAAAAAATCAGTAAGACTAAAAATGAAAAAAGGATAAAACTATAAAATCGGCAGGAATGTAAAATATTTATAGTAAGAGAATATTATAATTTAACTTGTCCAAACTGGCTAGAGAAGAAATAGAAAACTGAATCCTCTCGAAGTTAATTATAGCACAGTCCTAATGAGAACATCATTATGATTTTCAGCTGGACAAGTTGATTATAAAGGTCATTTGGAAGAATAAATGAGCAAAGAATAGGCAGGAAAATCCCCTCCAAAAACACAAGTGCAGTGGCTGGGGGTCGGCTGGCCCGTGCAGAGATTGAGGCGTACTGTATGAGCCTCTATAATTAAAGCAGAATGGTGTTGGTATGTGCCTATATAGACAGAGAAATCAACTAGCATAGAAAATCCAGAGACACACCCAACTGAACATAGAAATTTAATGTACAATTAAATTGAAATCTCAAATCCAGTGGAAAAATTTTAATATGTGATATTGAGATACTCAGAAGGCCCATGAAAAATTATAAAATTGAGCCCGTCCTTATACCATACACCAGCATAAATTCCAAATGGAATTTATAGTTGGGGGTTTATTTTTATCCAGTGTGACAGTCTTGTCTTTTAATTGGTATATTTAGTGTTTTTGCATTTGATATGATTACTGATATAGTTGGGCTTAAATCTACCATCTTTCTGTGTGTTTTCAACTTGTCCCATCTGCTCTGTATTCATTTTTCTCCCTCTTGTTTCCTTCTGTTGGATTAACTATTTTTTATTCTTTCATGTCTCTCCCACTAACTTGTTACTTATACATTCTTGCATCTTCTTTTGTTGGTCACCCTAGAGATTACATCTCGCAGCTTGTATTTATTAAAGTCTAAGATATATTGTATCTTTGCCACTGCTCAGATAGTGCAAGGAGCTCACAACACTTTAACTGTATTTACTCTTTTCTCACCTTTTGTGCTGTTCTTGTCACATACAGTCATATGTCACTTAGCAGCAGGGACATGTCCTGAGAAATGCATTTAGGTAAATTCATTGTTGTGTGAACATCATGGGATGTAGTTACACAAACCTAGATGACGTAGCCTACTCTACACCTAGGCTGTGTGGTGTAGCTTATTGCTGGTAGGCTGCACACCGGTACGGCATGTGGCCGTACCGAACAGTGTAGGCAGCTGTAATGCAACAGTGAGTATTTGTGCATCTAAACATCTCTAAACATAGAAAAGGTACAGTGAAAACACAGTATTGTAATCTTACGGGACCACCATCGTATATACCGCCTGTTGTTGAGAAATACTGTTATGTGGCCATGGCTATATTTTAATTCTGTATATATTTATATATATTTTAACTCCCAATGACTTACCATTATTTATTTCACGTAATCAATATTCACTTAGATTTACCCACATTTTCACTCTTTCTATTGCTCTCCATTCCTTCCTGTTTCTCCATATTTCACTCTAGGATAATTTTCCTTCTGCCTGAAGAATTCTCTTTGGAATTTCCCTGAGTGTGGATCTGCTGGTGCAAAATTATCTCCGTTTTTATTTGTTGTCAAATGTCTTTACTTTGCCTTCACCTTTGAAGTATACTTTGTCACACATAGAATAGGATTCATCACAACCCCTATCAGAATTCTAACTGCCTTTTTTACAGGACAAGCCCCACTCCTAAAATCCATGTGCGATTCCCAAGGACCCAGAATACCCAAGGCCATCTTGAAAAAGAACAAAAAGGGGTCACAATTCTTGGTTTCAAAACTGCCTACAGAGCTGCAGAAATCAAGACAGTGTGGTACTGACAGAAGGTAGATGGACAGATCGATGGAATGGAATTGAGAGCCCAGAAATAAAACCTACGTCTAGAGCCAACTGATTTTCAACAGAGGTGCCAAGACTACTTAATGGGGGAAAGAACAGTCTCTTTAATAAGTGGTGCTGGGACAATTTGATATTCATATGCAAAAAAAATAGATTTGGACCCCTACTTCACATCACGTATAAAAATGCGCTCAGAATCGATCAGAGACCTGACTGTTAGTGCTAAAACTATAAAACTCTTAGAAGGAAACATGCTCATAAGTCTTCATCATCTTGAGTTGGGCAACAGTTTCTTAGAGATGATACCGAAAGCACAAGCAACCAAGGACAATTCGATACATTGGACTTCGTCAAAAATAAAAGCTTTTGTGCATCAAAGGACACTATGAAGAAAGTAGAAAGACAACCCACGGAATGGGAGAAAAATGTACAAAGTGTGTCTGAGAAGGTTCCATGCAACAATATATTGCAACTCCACAACAAGAAGACAAATAACCCAACTTAAAAATGAGCAAAGGACTTGAATAGACCTTTCTCCAAAGAAGACAGACATGTGGCAAATAAGCACATGAAAAGACGCTTCATGTCATCAGCCATTAGGAAAATGCGAATCAATACCGAGAAAAGCAAAGAGATACTATTTCACACATACTAGGGTGGCTATGATATTCAGAATGGAAAATAACAAGTGTTGGTGAGAATGTGGAGAAATTGGGACCCCTGTGCTTTGCTGGTAGGAATGTAAAATGGTGCAGCCACTTTGGAAAGGAGTCCAGCAGTTCCTCAAAAGTTAAATATAGAGTTGCCATATGGCCTATTAGTTTCATCCCTAGTTATATACCCAAGAGAATTGAAAACACACCTCCACATGAAATCTTGTACACAAATGTTTATAGGCTGTGGTCCCCAACCCAAGGCCACAGACGGGTACCTGTTAGGGACCAGGCCACAGAGCTCTGCCACCCCCTCCCGTCCGTGGAAAAATTATCTTCTATGAAAGCAGTCCCTGGTGCCAAAAAGGTTGGGAACCACTGTTTATAGCAACATTAGTCACAGCGGAAACCCAAGTACCCATAAAATGAGGAATGGATAAACAAAATGTGGTACGTCATACAATGGAAAATTATTTGGCCATAAGAAGGATTTAAGTATGAATACATGCTATATCATAGATGAAGCTTGCAAACATTATGCTAAGTCAAAGAAGCCAGTCATAAAGGCCACATGTTGTATGATGCCATTTATGTGAAACGTCCAGAATAGGCAAATCCATTGACATACAGTAGACTGGTGGCTTCCAGGGCATGAGGAAAAGGGAGCGACTGCTAGTGGGTATGAGGTTTCTTTTGGGGGATGATGAAAATGTTCTGGAATTAGATGTGCTAGTTGCACAAACTTGCGAATATACTAAAACCACTGAATTGTATACTTTATTTATTTATTTGACCAGGTGCAGTGGCTCACACCTGTAATCCTAGGACTTTGGGAGGCTGAGGGGGAGGATCACTTGAGCTCAGGAATTCAAAATCAGCCTGAGCAAGAGCAAGACCCTGTCTCTACTAAAAAAAAAAAAAAAATAGAAAAATTAGCTGGGTGCGGTGGCGTGTGCCTGTAGTCCCAGCTACTTGGGAAGCTGAGGCAGGAGGCTCCCTTGAGCCAAGGAGTTTGAGGTTGCAGTGAGCTATGATTACACCACTGCACTCTACCCCGGGGGGACAGAGTGAGACTGTCTCAACAACTAAAAACACAGAAATTAAAAAATTAAAAAAATAAAATAACATCACTGAATCGTACACATTTATTTATTTATTTTTAAAGACAGAATCTCGCTCGGTCTCCCAGGCTGGAATGCAATGGCATGATCGGAACTCATTGCAACCTTGAACACCTGGACTCAAGTGATCCTGCCACATCAGCATCCTGAGTAGCTGAGACTGCAAGTGCATGCCACCACACCCGGCTCATTTTTTAAATTATTTTTTGTAGAGACGGGGTCTTGCTATGTTGCCCAGGCGGTCTTGCACACCTGTCATGAGCCACTGCACCCAGCCAAATTGTGCACTTTAAAAGGGTGAACTTTATGGTATGTGAATTATATCTCAATTTTTAAGTTTGAAAAAAATCCTTGCATTTCTTAGATATTTTCAATATACTATTAGATCAATTGTCTAGCATTTTATTTAGGGTTTTTGCATATTCATTTATATATGAGACTAGCCTATAATTTTGTTTTATAACATTATCTTTGTCTTGTTTCAGTATCGAGGTTCTATAACAAGAATGAGGTGAATAGTTTTCTTTCTTTTCTTATTCTCTGGAATAGTTTATACAAAATAGCAATGATCTGTTCCTTAAGTGTTGATAAAACTTGTCTATAAATCTATTGGAGCCTGATGTGTTTGGTGGGGCTGAGGGGTGGGGTATATCTTTGATCACCACTTCAATCTCTTTAATTATCAGTAGGGGATCCATATTTTATATTTCTTCTTGCATTTTATTAATTTATATTCTTGTAGAAAATCTGATTTTTAATATTTTATATGCAGGTATGAGCCCTTTGATTTTTAATGTTGTTATTAAGGCCTTTTCTTTTTCCTTCATAACTTTTGTAAGAGAATTGTCTACCTTAATAGACTTTCAACCATTCTTTCCTTGTAATATATGCATTTAAGACGATTAACTTACCGAAAAGTATCACTTTAACTGCAAAAAGCTTTGAGGTTTTTGTTATTTAATTCTAGATATTTAATAATTTCTAATTAGATTCTTCTTGTATATTTTTAGGATTGTAGAGGTTTTAAAAATCTGTCTTAAAAATAACTTCCATTAAGGCATGAAGAAGGCAGTTAAATCAAAATAAATTTAAAAAGTAAAAGATAACTTCTAAATTAATTACACTATGTTCAGAGAGTAAGGTCTGTATTATATCAATTCCTTGCAATTTACTGAGATTTCTTCATGGCCTAATAGTTGGTCAATTTTTGTAAATGTTCTATATGTGTTTTTTTGTGCTTGAAAAGGGTGTGTACAGTATGCAATAATCACAGTGTATAAAAAAATATATATAATCTTCTTAATCATATTATTTAAAATCTTACTCATCCATGATTTTTTGTCCACTTGATACACTGATGTATTCATTTGAAAATTCTTTTTAATTCTTTCAGCTTAGATTGGAAGGGGAAACTATATTTTATTCTTTACATGTATCAAAATTAGTTGCTTTGGTGCTGTTGATTTTTTATGATAAAATCATGGGATAAAACATTCACATACGAGACCTCTCAGATGTCTCGTCCTCTGTGTGGGGGGGTGCCAGAGTGCCCCCCTTCCAGTCAGGCCACCCTGGACTTACGTCCTAACTGGACTTTGGGTGTCCGGCCTTGCCTGGGACCAGCAGGTACTTCTTACTGGGGATGGAACCTATTTGGCGAGTTCTCCAATATACTTTATTGCAACGAAACCTGGTGCTGAGATTTCCATCTCTCTGACCTCTGTGCCTGCTCTGGGGTGGAACTTGGAAGAGAAGCTCCACACACTTATTGTAAGAAAGGGAATAGAGTTAGCGTATGCTGGGAGGTGCAAGCCTGCTCCACACTTCTGTCAACCACTCCTTTGTCCCCAAGGCCCCTGCCCTCAGGAGTCTGCACCACCACGGGCCAGAGTGAGGCCTCCCTGCCCCCCCATGCCCCCCCCCACCAACTCCAGCCCTCCCTGGTCCACGCTGCCATCCTGAGCCCTGAACTGGTCCTTGACGATTGGAGGCTACACCTTCTTTGCCAGTATATATAGAACAATTCTGAAAACTGACCAAATACGAGTCTGTAAAGAAATCTCAGTAAACTGCATGGAATTGCTATCATACAGACCATATTCTCTCTATTACATAGACCGTAAATAGAAGTTTTTTTAAAAATAGCTTAAAAAATCACAATCCTAACAGTGCACAAGATGAAATCTAAATAGAAATGATTCTTTTGCAGCTACTTTCTTGTCGCTGCTGTGAGTTTCTGGAGGACAGGGCAGCGGGGTCAGAGAGGTCCTTCTCAGTGCTTAAAATGTTCGACTGTCTTATTTTAACCACTTGTTTGGAGGACCTGTTCTTTGATGGCACCTGAGAGCTGTCCTGCCTTGTGTCCCCAAGTTCTCCTGTCGTCCGAGCAGAGCCTTTTCCCCGTGTGACCCCTCACGGCAGCCCACACAGGGCTGTCAACTTTGTCAGCTTCAGTTTCAGTGGAGGTGCCGCTTCACTTGGAATTTTTATAAACTTGTTTTGTTCCTAGCTTCCGACTCGCCATGTGTTCCATCCTCCTCCACAGGTCAAATGGAAGTGAGGCCTTTTATGAAGTTTCCCTCTTTTTAAACTGGAAAACTGGCAGCGATGTGGTTTAGAAGCCAGTTGGAAAGTCTGGGGCTGGCTGGCTGGCGGTGTTACCTTCTGAAGACGAGGGACGTTTACGAGTTTGTTTACAGAAAAGGGGAGAGCTGAGCTGTGTTTACTTGGCCCCGTGTTAGAATCTGACCATATTCATTAGACCTTTATGCTGAGCGATTAAAACTCATTGACTTAGGAACTTTCCATACCTGAGAGTATTATCAGGAGAAGGAAGAGGAAGTGGGTGTCTGGGTCGAGAAATTGAGACTCACTGGTGTCATGGGACAAACAGAGGTCTGGAGGGAGAAGGACGCTCAGAGGTCTTTTGCTGGCCCCACTACTGAGCAGCCAGCGGTGCTGGGCAAGTTATTCATCTCTCCAGGCTCCATGTCTGTTTCTGGAGCATTGAGGTTGCACCACATCATTTTGTAGAGCTTCCCATTCGTGACTCCATCATCCATGAGTAAGGTTGCCGCAAGCCCCGAAGCCCTGGATCTTGATTGAAATGCAGTCAAAGGTAGATCTGGAAGTCATTTTTAAAAGCAATTTAGATTGCTAAATATGATGTATTAGACTTCTGAAAAATATGACCAACAACTTCACGTTCTCAGTCATTCACCTGGACTACTGTTTGTTTGCCGAGAGCGAAAAAATTCTTGTGATAAAAGAGCAGAGTGTTTGGAGACTAATTGCACCTCTGGAATTATCTGGAGATGACAATTCCAGTTGTTTCGATAACGAAGAATCCCATCTGCCGTCCTGCACCAGAGGATGACACTACTTCAGCTCCTCGGCTCCTCCCGGTGCTTCTAAAAGTCCTTACGGCCTTCAAAGGCCTCTCGCACCAGCCCTGGCGTTTTCTCTGTCTCAAAAGGAGCCAGAAAATGGTTTCACAGACTCCTCCAATGGTACTTCCTAGAGGAAGCCCCAGGAGGCAGCCCCAGCATGTACCTGCCGCCGGGCCAGTTTGGGACACGGATCTCATGTGCTGAGGATTCGTCAATATCCCATAGCTGGCCGGGGCGGAGGTGGGGGGGGGGGACCCTCGAGGTTACGGAGTTGATGGCTTCCAAAACGCAGGCCCCCCGGTAAACAATCTGATTCTATCTGAAAGAGGCCACTGCTGCTGACCAGGTGGCTCCTGAATAGATAAGTCTGATCCATTGAGCTTAGTTGAAAAACAAGTTAAATGGAGTAAAAAAGAATCTCTTGAAGAGCAAGAACAACGTGGGCTGTGTTGGGGCCGTCAGCGGAACTTCGCTCAGCAGGAGCCACAGTTTTCATCAGAGAAAGGGTTATGGGCCCTTGAGGAAGGTTTCCAAGAAACAGCAAAATAGTCCCGATTCAGGTCCGGTAAATAATGAGGTGTCTGTCTGTTGGCAACTGAGACATCGAGCCTGAGTGAAGCCGAAAGTCAGGGAGGCCGGGAATGCACTGTCAGAGGCGGGTTCGTTGAAGGGGGAAACAAAGTGCTTTAATTAATACCAGCCGACCTGCAGACAGAAGGAGCATCGTGGTGGGAGGGCAGAGTGGAGATTTGTGGAGGTGGGAGGACCCCAAACTCACCCTGGACGGTCAAGTTTAAATGAAGGCCGAGCTCCGATTGTGGGTACTAGGCCACCGCTAGGAGCGGAGAGAGCTCTGACTTCTGCTCCATTTAAGTTCAAAAAGAATCTAAGTGATGTTGTTGAAACTTAGAAGTCAGGAAACAATGCTTTCAATTGCACGAAAATAGAAATAAGAGTCGAGAGTCACCCAGAAATCTTTCAATTCTACAGCCCTATAAATTATTGACAAATCCCTTCCTGGACAACAAAACTATTTAATAGGATCCTTTCAAGCTCATGATCACTTCAGAGGTCCTTATTTAGTCGTGAGAAGACTTGGGGCTCAGCTCTAAATCACAGCTCCGTGTTTTAAAACATTCCAGCCATTTGTGAACACAGTAACTCGAGAGAGAGCTTCGCTACCTTCATCACGTAGAACGCTGGGTTCTCGTGTTGAATATTTTATTGTAAAACACTGTCCTTTTTTCGTTTGTTTTGCTCTTTAGCACATGTTCATTATAAAACAACCACCCCACAAAGGGCGCTGAGGTACCTGAATGTAAAGGCTGTCGCCGCCTGTCCCACCTCAATACGCCGTTCCGGTTTGGTGAGTGCCACCCAGGCCGCTTCTTTGCACACACAAACTACATAATCACGTACCTCATTCCCCCTCAAGATTCTAGATGCAACATTCAAACCAACATCTAAGCATTCCTTTCTCTTGAGCTATATTTGATAACTAAGTACTTGTTTGAACCGTGATCTAAACCAGAAAGCTTTTCCTCGGGGAAAACGCCGGGCTCGACGCCACGTGCTGCAGTCAGGGCTGTGTTTTCACCTCTTTCCAGGGCTATAGTCGCTGAGGTGATCATGGTCAGAGAGCCAAGCCCGCGAGCTGGCTGGCACTGTGCAGTTCAGTCAGTCACGGAAAGGAAACGTAGGTGACATTGAGGTGCAGAAAGCGAAACCCCCAAGTACGGCACATGAGTGTGTGCAGTACTTTGAATTAAAGAAAATTGAAAGTTCTCAGAAATAAGCCCAGAATCAAGTTCTCTCTCTGACCTTCCCCTGTGCCCACATCCCTGACTTTCTTTCTGGAAGCACCAGGAGGGACTCTGTGCAGAATTCCCTTATCTAAGAAAACTTCTTTCCAAAAGAAATGCAATTGTCTTAAGACCCCTCGCTAGGAATCCTGTCAAACCACCAGGAAAGATCAGCCACCAGGGAAGGGAGAGGCAGAGCCGCCGCTGTGCCCAGACAGACGTCTCGTCTATTCTGAGGGCAGCTCCGAGAGATCACCTGGGAGGCTTTGTCTGCATAAAAAGACCACCTTCGCTCCCAGCGCACACCGCCCTCACCTTCCCACCACCTCCCCACAGCTCAGAGGAACTTCCTCAGCCACTGTTCTTTGGGCTCCTTTTTTCCCCTAAAAATCATGTGCGCGAATACTCCTATCCCCCTTCCCCTGTGGAGCACCTGGACGTCATTGGTTATCGGACAATCATCTGCCTGTGATTGTCCCATGCCTATGTGTGCTAAACAGATGTTGTCTCCCCTTTCCCTGTCAACCTGCCTTTTGTCCATCTGTTTTCAGCGAATCATTGGAGGGCGAAGGGGAAGCTTCCCCCTTCCAACCTCACAATATTTAGGAACCTGCGTAGACGTGGGACATCGCTCTTAACTTGCCTCTGTAGGAAGTACCCGAGAGCCAAGAGTTGTTTCACACCAGGATGAGCTTTTGATGATCTTTTAGGAAAACCTGAAAGGAAATGTAGTACCTCGATTTCATTTAAAACTGAAAGGACAAAAGAGACTGTGTGTGCAAAGAAGTTTCAAGAACCATTTGATCTCTAAACCCATCTGAAACTCACAGGGAGGGGCTTGTTTCTCAAAGTGTGGCCACCCCAGACCTGGTTCTCAGAAGCACCAGGGTGTCGTTAAACTTGCCGTCCCAGGTGCAAGAATGGGAATCTCTGCAGGAATAGTAACAAGCATGTAGAAAGCACCCCAGCTGGCCCTCAGTCACACCAAAGTTCAAAAATTGTCCAAGAGAACAGAAGAGAAGACAGAAGCTCCGTAGGTTCTCAGGGCTTGTTTCAGGCCCCCTGTGGAAGGAAGACGTCTAGGCCAAGAGACAGGAAGAGGTTTCCAGGGGTCTCATATGGCCTTGGCCAGCCACCGTGCACACACGGACATACATGGAAATCAGATACAAGGGGAAGGTTGCTCATGCAGAGGAAAGGAGGATTTCTGAAGCTAGAATAAGAAGTTTTTGGCCAGGTGTGGATGCCTGTAATCCTAGCACTCTGGGAGGCCGAGGCAGGAGGATTGCATGAGGCCATGAGTTCAAGCCTAGCTCTGAGCAAGAACGAGACCCCGTCTCTACAAAAAATAGAAAAATTAGCTGGGCTTGGTGACATGCACCTGCAGTCCCGGCTACTCAGGAGGCTGAGGCAGGAGGATCACTTGAGCCCAGGAGTTGGAGGTTGCAGTGAGCTATGATGACACCACTGCACTCTAGCCTGGGTGACAGAGGAAGACTTTGTCTCAAATAGAAAAAAAAAAGAGAGAGAGAGAGAAAATTACAGGCCAGTCTCTGTAAAATATTAGCAAAGCAAATCAATCAATAATAAGTAGAAAAATTTATCACAATTAAATTGTGCTTTCTTCTAGAAAGCTGGTTTAACATTAGAAAATTAATCAATGTAATTTATCACATTAACAGAAAAAAGGAGAAAAATCACATGAGCATATCGATGGATTTTTTAAAAACTTTTGATTAAATTTAATACATATTCATGAGAAAAATTCTTAACAACTGAGAATAGAAGAAAACTTCCCTAATCTGATAAGGATGTCTATAAAAAACCTACAGCATGCATCATGCTTTAGGTGAAATATTAAAAGCTTTCCCTGCAAGATTAGGAATGAATGAAGGATATCTGCTAACTCTGCCTCTATTCAGTATTGTTCTGAGGGTTGAGACAGTTCAATAAGGCAAGAAAAAGAAATAAAAGACATAAAAATTGAAAATCGAGGATTATTATTTCAGACATGTTTGTATATATAGAAAAGCTAAAAGAATCTAAACAAATTATAAAATTGATTAGCAATTAGTAATTTAGCAATTGCTAAGTGGATTTAGCAATTCAGTGAGTTTAGCAAGGTTACTAGATGTAAGGTAAATATACAAAAATTATATTTCTACATACCAGCAACAAACTGAAAATGAATATTTTGACAATGATACCATTTATAAGAGCATCAAGAAATATCAAACACCTAGAAATAATTAAAAAATACCTATATCCCCTATATTATACAACATTATTGAAAGAAATTTATAAAGACCTAAATAAATAGAGATCTATAAATAATGTTCATAGATCAAAAATACACAAAATTTTCAATTGTCATCAAATTAATAAATTTTTAAAAAATCCTACAGTTTAAAAATCTCAGAGGGTTTTTTAAAAATGTGTTTATTATGTATATTGAAAGACTGATTCTCAAACATGCATGGTAAAGGGCCAAGAACAGTCAGAAAAATGTTAATGAAGTATAAAGTTGAAGAACTTACTCTGCCAGATGTAGAGACTTAGCATAAAGCCATGTAAACATGGCAAAGGGACCAGTGGAACAGAAGAGAGTCTGGAAACAGCCCCCTACACATACAAGCATCTGATTTATGACAAAGGTAGCACTGTAGGGAGGGGAGGAAAGGAGATTTTTTTTTTTTATAAAGAGTGCTCAGTCAAGTGGATATTCATATGAAAAAAAATTAATTTGACACCTACCTCATACCAAAACTAAAAGCCAATTCTAGGTAAATAATAGATCTGAACGTGAAAGGTAAAACAATAAAATTTCTAGAAGAAATTTCTAGAAGAAGAAATTTCTAGAAGAAAATTCTAGAAATTTCTAGAAGAGTATATTGATAACTTTGAAGTAAGGAAAGATTTCTTAAGTAGGGCACAAAAAAAATACTATAAATAAAACAACTGATTAATTGGACTACATTAAAAGTAAGAACTTACAAAAGACTTGTACCCAGATACATAAGAAATTCTTATAGATCAATAAGAGAGACAGACAACCCGTTAGAAACATGGGCAAAAGCCTTGACCAGACGCTCTATGAAGGAGATACCGAGATGGCCGATGAACGTACGAAGAGGTGTTGAACCTCATCACTCACAGGGAAATGTAAATTATAACTATCGCTATATGCCGATATACCTCCACCAGGTGGCTAATAGTAGAAGATAAACATTATCAATGTGTGGTGAGTGAGTGAGCAACACTCAGTGCTAAGAGTGTAAATTAGTACAAACTCTTGGAAAACTGTTTGGCATTACCTTCTAAAGTGGTGAATAGAATGTCATCTATTTGCCCCAAAATGCCACTTCTGGGTATATACTCAACAGAAATGCCTACATGCAAACCAAAATGTGTATTACACCAAAAATGTGTATTACAATGTCCATAGCAATGTAATCTATAATAACCCTAATGTAGAAACTGCCCAAATGTCTGTCAACAGAAGGATGGATAAATATCGTAAGGTGTATTCATATAATGGAATATATTCAGTACTGAAAATGAACTACAGCTACAAGGTGGATGACTTTCAAAATCCAAATGATAAACAAATGAAACCAGATGCAGAAGAATACACATTTCTGATTCCATTTCCATAAAGTTTTTTAAAAATGGCTAAAGTAAGCCCTGGAGTTTAGGGATGGATGCTGTAGCTCTCGGGGTTGCTGGTCTGCACACTTACACACCCCATCCACCAGGAAACACGGAGCTTGCATCAGCGTGTCACTAAACACACTGCTTCGTTCAGTTGCCCTTTTTTTTTTTTTTGTAGCAAGGCATTCCAGATGAAGAAAGCAGAGTGTCGATTTAAATTCTAGTGCAAGCTCTACATCTTGAAGCTGACTGAGACTTTGAGTGTCACTGTTATCTATATATCTCCTACACTCAATGGGCTCGCCTGTAGCTGCAGTAGACAGTCCCAGTACAATGACAGTTTGCTGTCTCAAGCTCCCAAGCTTTCTCTAGCACCCTGAGAGTTTGCTCTGCCACTGCTATGGGTGGAATTGTGTCCTCCACCAAATTCCTAGGTTGAAGTCCTAACCCCCAATGTAGCTTTGTTTGGAGATACAGCCTTTATGGAAATAATTAAGGTTAAATGAAGTCATCAGGGTAGTCATAGGAGACACCAGGAAGTGAGCTCTCTCTCCCTCTCTCTCTCTCTCTCTCCCTGCCATGCGAGGACACAGCAAGAAGGTCACCATCTGCAAACCAGGAAGAGAGCCCTCACCAGAATCCAACCATGCTGACATCCCGATCTTGGACTTCCCGACTCCAGAATTATGAGAAAATAAATTTCTGTTCTTTAAACCACCTTGTTGACGGCATTTTGTTATGGCGGCCCAAGCTGACTAATAAGGGCATCAACGGATGCAACGGCAAGTGCAGGGCAGATGACATTCCCAGGGGCAGCTCTCAACGAGAATGTGGCAAATACATACCCCAGCTCCCCCATCCTCCAGCGGGACAACTATAAGGTGCTATGGACTGAATGTTTGTGACCCCCCCCCAATTCATCCAGTCTATGGCCATACCACCCTGAATACGCCCAAGCTCATCTTTGTGTTATATTTCGTAATATAAAAGTTTAATAATTTATGACATTATTAAGATCAAAGATTAAAATAATTTGGAAATTTTACGCTTTTAATTTATTAGTTGTATAACTAATATGGTTAAGTGTTTAGAAAGTTCTGCTTAGTAGATTCAGAATTTTAATAAATTGAACAAAATAGATAAAGCACAAAAGCTATTTGGACTTTAAGGATCCCAGCGACGTGTGGTCTGTTCTCTCAAGACGCGAGCAGAGGCTGGCTGGGACGTCTCTGTGAATGCCGAGTGTTGACCGTCCCGACAGGTGAACAGCAAATCCAAGTCAAGGCTGGCAGAGCGTGGCTCCCAGCCACTGAAAAGCAGGGCGAGCCTTGGGGGGCCCGGAGCTTTGCAGCAGCATCCAAGAGGGCCTCAGGCTCCCCGGGGTGGCTGCTTCTGCCTGGTTCCGGGAGCTGTCCCCATAAGGTTGCCAAATGGAGCAAATCAAAACACAGGATGCCAAATGTTGCCTGGAACATACTGAGCATAAAAATTATTCTCTGTTCATCTGAAATTCAAATTTAACTGGGCGTCCTGCATTTTATCTGGCAGCCCGGTGACCCAGCGAGGTGCCACCCCAGCCCACGCTCAGGGAGGCCCAGCACCCCGCGGCTCTCGCACTGCCTGGCGCCGAGACCCTGGGTTCTCGCTCAGCCTCAGCTCGGATTCCAACCACGACCCTGTGGGTTCTAATTCCCCTTTGTCCCAGGGTTTTGTTCCACAGGCACTTTACAAGGAGGGGATAAGTCTGGAAATCAGAATTCGTTTTCCTGCAGACATAGCATGATGGAGTTTCCAGGGCAGCCCATAACAATCCGTTTTAACTCACTACATACCAGTGTGTGCACAGGACAATAGTGCAACTTCAACTGATCCTGTTCTACGGAGTTCAAATAAATATATTCGAGTGTCGGCTGTGTGCTTTGCCTCTGCCAGGTGTTGCAGGAGGCTACAGAAAGGAATTGGAGGGTCCTGCCCTCCTGGAGTTTGCAATGTGGTATCATTACAGGACTGTCATTTTGTGACTTTTTCCCTACATGAACAAAATTTCTGGGTTTAACTCACAGTCTCAGGGTAGCAGCTGGTCCCCCAGCAGGAGGAGCTGTGGCAATAGGAATAGTGTGTGTGTATGTGCATACATGTGCATGTACACATATCTCCATGCCTCTGTGCACACGTGTGTATGTGTTGCACGTCTGCATGCGTGTGAAATTGTAGGCCATGTCAGAGCCACGGAGGCTGCCTGAAGAGTGGAAAACAATACTGACCAGAGATCATCAATAACCTGTTAACGTCACACAATGTAAGGAGGCACAGCATTTGTGTAACACATGCTTTTCACACACAGATGCGCACACACACCCCTGTGGCCCAGATCTGAATTGGGAGCCTCAAGGCAGCTCCCCTGATAAGCTGTGAACGCAGTAAGTCAGGGAACGGGATGGGCATCACCGCATGGACGTGGGAACAACCCCAGGAAGGACCAGAAACGAGGCCTGGGAGGCTCCCACCCTGCTGCCTGTGCACGTGGTGGGGGCATCCGCAGTCCTGGGTTTGAATCCTGCTCTGACCCCGACTGCGGTGCGTCCTCACACCCCTCCCCTGCCCCCAGGCTCAGACTTCTGGATTGAAAAACACAACAGGGATAATGCCCACTTCATGAAGTTATGATGATTACATGAGGTTAAAGTATATAAAAACCTTAACACAGTACCTGGCACAAGATCTGTTATTAAAAATAACATTATTCATAAAAATCAACGTCTTCATATTTTGCAGAAAAAGCGAAAATAAAAAGAAAAATCCAGCCTTAGAACCAAAAATCCTTGCAAAGTCAGGAAATGCTTTAAAAGGACCCCCTCTTCTTCCCCTTCCCGCGCCAGCCCAGGAACGGTGGGACTCTTCCACCACCTTGTGGACGCCCGGGGACGGCAGGTGAGCAGCCAGCGACGGACTGACCCGGCTTTCCAAGGTCCTGCGGGCACGCAGGCTGGCACAGCTGTTCCGGGTCTGACCTGTTGTTCTCTTTGGGATGACGCTGCGGCATGTCCAGTGTTCATGCTCTTTTCCCCCCAGCAGGGGGAGTGGGCGGGGGCTCACGTGCCCACCTGGTACTGGGGGCGGGGGTCCTGGCTACATGCTGGTCCCCCCCGCCCCCCTGTGACCCACAGGGCTGTGGGATTTGGCAGACCCCTGCTTTGCTGGGGTCCTGCTGCAGAGCTGGTGGGCATCTGCTACCCCATGGTCCTGCCTGTCCCTGTAGACCCCTCTGGGTCTCTCTGCCAAAGTCCCCATCAGCCTCCCAGCCTGACCGTCCTTCCCACGCTGAGGCTTAGGGTCACCCCCACCCCCCAGGTCAGGCCCCTGCCCATGGGGCCATCGCAGCCAAGGGAGCCTCACAGAACAAGTCAGACTCCCCCCAACACATACCCTGCTGTGCTCCCCCAGCCAGGCTGCGGCCCCCAAATTGGTGAGGGGCAGCGCTGCCCAGAGCAAACTCCTCCCAGGACAGGGCCAGGCCCGAGGAGCCAGCACAGGGAGAAGGGAGTTTGGGAAGCAGCTTAATCCTTCCTCCCTCCTCCCTCTCCCTCTTCCCTCTCCCTCCTTGTTCTGCCCCCTCCCCACAGCCAGGGCCTGGGGGGGTAGGGGGGGCTTCTCCTGTGCTCCTGCCGTGTTCTCCGGCTCCTTCCACTCTGGTCTCCTGTCTGGACCTACCGACAAAACAGGGAGATCTTGTCTACACAAGGGGAGAGACACCACACTCTGATTTGTCCTTGGAAAGGTTAAAAGCAAAAGTTCTAACCTTACCAGGTTCTAACTTCCCAAGGTTAAAACAGGTCAAAGGAATTTTAAAAATTATTTTGTTTCTTAATATTGCTTAGATTTCAAGCCTCTTCTCTTGCTGCAAAATCCTGTTGTGAATATCAGAAACCAGACGCTAACTTTGCTTCCTCAGCACCGTCAGTCTTCCTGCCCCTCACCTCCCCCAAACAGCTAACAGCTACTCCCCACCCCCATCTCCTCCTCTCCTGGGCGCAAGGCCACAGTCCCCAGCCATGGCCCTGGCCAGGGGCAGCTGTGTCACTGGGTCCCAGCCAGTGGGCTGTGAGTGGCCCAGGCCTCCTGCAAGCCCGGCCCCTCCCCCAGCCCACAGGGCAGAGCAAGACGGAGGGAGCCTGGATCCCTGGATGACTTCGTGGAGGTCCCCACCCATCAGAGCCTTCAGACTTCATGTGAACAAGAAATAAGCTTCTATTGTGCTAAAATCCCGAAATGTGGAGGGTTATTGGTTGCAGCCGTGAGCTCTACACTAACTAAATGGCAGGTCACCTGTGTGCAGTTGAGAAATAGAAGAACACACTGGGGAGCAGAGAGAAGAAGCAGCGAGATCGACTCTGCACCAACCAAAGGGCGAGCTCCGCTGCATCCCTGAGTCCAGCGTCCCGCCACTGTCGCGCCCCAGGGAAAGGCTGAAGGGGACGCTAAGGGAGATAAGGCCAAGGCAGAGGATGAACCACGGAGAAGATCCGCAAGGTTGTCTGCTAACACTGCTCCTCGGAAGCCAGAGCCCAAGCCTAAAAGGGCGGCTGCCCAGAAGGGAGAGGAGGTGCCCAGGGACACAGGGAAAAGGTGACGCCGGCCCGGAGGGAAGCGGCCCCGCAGACAACGCAGGTGCCCGAGCAGGCCCGGCGCAGGGCGCCCAGGTGTGGACGCGCCCGGGGAGGTGCGCGCATTTTTGGTAATTGTGTGCTTCTGGCGACCGTACAGTGTGAAATACTATTTTTTTTTTTTTTTTTGAGACAGAGTGTCACTTTGTTGCCCGGGCTAGAGTGAGTGCCGTGGCGTCAGCCTCGCTCACAGCAACCTCAAACTCCTGGGCTTAAGCGATCCTACTGCCTCAGCCTCCCGAGTAGCTGGGACTACAGGCATGCGCCACCATGCCCGGCTAATTTTTTCTATATATATTTTTAGTTGTCCAGATAGTTTATTTCTATTTTTAGTAGAGACAGGGTCTTGCTCAGGCTGGTCTCGAACTCCTGACCTTGAGCGATCCACCCGCCTCGGCCTCCCAGAGTGCTAGGATTACAGGCGTGAGCCACCGCGCCCGGCTGAAATACTATTTTTGATCAAGTTTTATAAAAATGTGGACTTGTGTTTTACTTTTTTTTTAAGTTGTGTTATTAGCACACAGAACACTTCATTGTTGTTTTCCGGGCAAGGGGCATACGTCACTAACAATGTCTCCGAAGCCAGACTGACACGGGGAAACACCTTTCCCCCTGGTTCTGGGAGACCCTCTTGCTCTCGGGAGGGATTCCCTGACGCCAACACGCAGCCGCCGTGGCACCAGCGCCTTGTGGACTGGAGAACTAATTCGCTTTTGTGTCCTATTGTCGCTCTGTGCCCTCAGCATGGTCTTAACTGCCTTAAACCCAGACACCTCCTGGGACGTGGCCCCCAATCATTGGTGACCAGTATGTCAAGCAATCTGGATTTTCCAGTGACACCACGGGATGGCGTCCCTCAGCGCAGCGGTTTCGTTTGCAGATTGTGGATCTTCAGATAAATTCTGCCATTTTCATTCCCTTTCCTGAAAGTCAGGGTCGGCTTGTGAAAGGATGTTAAACGACATGCTAAATGTGAAATGTCAACCCTCACTCTAAACCTTCCCTGTCTGGAGCATCAGATGAAGACGGCACTGGGTTTACAGTGGCTTTCTGATTCGGGTGGACCATGGAAGAAGAGGGTTTGAAAGTTGTTGTATACTGTTAACGACTGTCTGCCATGTCCCGCCTGAAATACCATGATTATTTATGAAAAGTATCTTTAATAAAGCTGCATACAGTTTGGCTTGGGAAAAAAAAGCACACTGGTATTTTTTCTAAGCTATGACTCCTGTTATAGAGAGAAGATAAGACAGAGCAGCTCTCAGAATGCTCATTCTCTTCGGCCTGGCCAGTAGCTATTAGGTTATTAAGTATGAAATGTCCAATTTCCTTGAGTGCTAAGTTTGTCAGTTAATATCTGTGACATTTCACTTTGACACATCTTATTTTATTTTTATTGTAAAGGTACATCCTCCATTCTTTCAAATGCACTTCTTGACTTGTGATTATATTGCAAACTTTTTAGAACAATTTTTGTACAACCATAGGTAAGTCAAAAATTTGTATTATTTTCAAATATGAGTTCCATCATAAAACCAATACAACACAGCTCAAATATCAACAAAGTGTGTGGAAAGGATGTGGCTGGTGAACACACAGTATGTAGATTGTTTAAAAATTTCCATTCTGGTAATTTTATTCTTAAAAATGAGCCACATGGATGACCCGAGACCAAGGTGGCTAATGATAAACTAAACACTGTGCTGGAAGTGAACTCATCTCAACTTATGCATAAATTAAAAACAAGGTTTGACATTTTTATTCTATTCCAACAATGTTAGACCATGTAAAACAAATTGACAAGGTAAAGAAGCTGGAGAGATGGGTACTACATAAATTAAACAAATGTAAAAGAAAAATCATCTCAAAGCTTGCCTTTCTTTGTGTCATGACAAAAAGGCGAACCATTCTACACCATATTGTTATGTGTGATAAAAAATAGACTCTTTTTGACAATCACAATTGTTTGGCACAATGACTGGGTAAAGATGAAGTACTGAAACACAGTCCAAAACCAAATATTCATCAAAAAAAGCTAATGGTGTCTGTTTGGTGGTCCAGTGCTGGTATTATCTATTACAGCTTCATGAAACCTGGTCAACTGAAATGATGAGGATGCTTGTGATTAAGCAGCCAAGATTGTTCAACAGAGACAGCCCAATCCTCTTGCGAGACAATGCTTGGCCACATGCCGCACAAACAATGCTGCTCAGACTACAGAGACTGGACTTAGAAACTCTCTGTCATCCACCGTATTCACCAGAACTTGCACCAACTGACTACCACTTCTTCCAGGCTTTGGACCACTTCTTGCAAGGAAAGATATTCAATTCTCAACAAGCTGTGGAAAACACCTTTCGAGATTTCATCACCACTCGCTCTCCAGGCTTCTTCGCTGCTGCATAAACAAGCCACCGTTAGGATGGCAAAATTGTGTCGATAGTTTAGGCACATACTTTGATTAATTGTACTGCTTCTTGTTTGAGGTATAATAAACTACACTTTTAATTCAAAATTGGACATTTCATATTTAATGACCTAATATTAAAATTCCCGAAGCTTCCCCTGCACTGCTCCCTGAGGGTGCGTGGTCCACAGTCGGTCTGCTATGAGCCCCACGGACAGGTGACTCACAAAGGACCCTCTCTGAGCTCCAGACCTATGTCTCTAATGGCGTAGAGTCTTCAAAGGCCCCTCGAACTCAGCATGTCCCAGAGCAAACCTGTGACTCTTACTCCACCCCCCACCTGCAGTCTACCTTCCCTCATTCAGGTACTTGAGCTGGAAACTTCTCAGCACTCCCCCTTCCTTCCCATATTTCCCACCCTCCACCTACCACCAAGTCCTGTTGGTTTTACCTCCTAAATACCTAGACAATCCATCACCCCTGTCCCTCTGCTGTCAACCCCTCCTCTCCCACCTGGGCCACCCCATTACCTTTTACCTGGTGACCCACCTGGGCCCCTGAGCCCTCCAATCCTTTTCCCACCCTGAGCTTTAAGATCTTTGCAAAATACGAATAAGATTTCCGTCACCCCCTCCCCTACATAAAACCTTTCCAGGCTTCTCCTTGCTGTCAGCATATGACAACTGCCCGGAGGCCCCACCTGGGCCCACCACACCTCCTCTTCTCCGGCCTCTGCTCTCCAGTGCTGACCCCTCTATCTGGAACCCGCTGCTCTCTCCACTCAGCCTTTACTGTGCCTCTCAAGTGTCCTTCCTCAAGTAACCCTCAGCCCCCTAAGGGGGTCAAATACCCCATTACAAACTTCCCCAGAGCCTGGTGCCTCCGCTCTGTAGCATTCCTGGGGCTGTAATGCCACCACAGGCTGTGTGATTATTTGATCTGGCATTGTGTGACTCAGCCCCCTCACTTCTACCCCAGGGCCTTGGCACTTGCTCTTCCCTGTGCCTGGCATGACCTTCCCCCCCTAGTGTCACCATGGCTGGCCCCCTTGCCTCCTCCAAGTCCTTAAGGCACCTTCCAGGTGAGGCCTCATCAATGACCCCATTGAAAACTGCAACAGCACCGCCCCTCGAGCCCACACCCCCTCCCTGGGGAGCGCTGTCTCCTGGCCTGCTGTTAGATTTCTTTTATGTCTTGTCTGATGTGTCCCCCTCTCTCTAACATGCCACCCCACAGGGGCAAGAACCTCGTCTTGTTCACTGCTGTGTCCTCAGTGCCCGGCGCAGGGCGTGCCCCGATGGGTTTGTTAACTGACTAAGTGATCGCAGGGTAGGACGCCCGGGCAGGCCAGCCGTGGGCACCGCGCCCGGCGCACTCCATGCAGCGCTCGTTTATAAATGACAAGAGGACGTGCACTTCTTTTAAGACCAGAAGAACCCGGGCCAAGGAAGATGCGTTAATCGCGACATCGGCGACCCCCCCCCGGGGCGAGGCAGCGCGAGAGCGACCGGCGCGGGGCGGCGCCGCTTTAAGGCCGCGCGGGGCGGGCGGGGGCTGCGGGCGTGACGTCACGGCCCCGCCCGCGGGGAGCAGCCGCAGCCGCAGCGCGGGCCGGGGGCGGCCGGGCGGGGACCGAGCTGCGCCCGGCGGCGGGACCCGGCCTGCGGAAGGGATGCCCCGCGTCGCCACCCTCAGGTACCCGCACTGCGCGTCCGCCCGCCCCGGCCTTGCCCCCGGGGTGCCCGGAGTGCCAGGATGGGGGCTCCAGGGCGGCACGAGACCTTTGTTCTTCTGGGAAGTCACATTAATTGACCGTAAATGGAGCCCCTGTGTCGCCTCCCGGGTGCAGAGCCCCCAGGCCCAGGCGAGGGTAGCATTCCGGTGACAGATTTTCCCATCCTTTGGCAAGGAGACAGAAACACCCGAATGCACCCCCGGCGTGCCGTGGCTTGTTGACGCTGGAGGCCTGTCCCCAGTCACCTGGGCAGGTGTCATCAGCTTCCGGTTCACCTTCTGCCCCAGGCCGAACCCTGTTGGTGGCCAGGGGCCCTTGGACAACCTCTGTCAGCATCCCAGGATGGCTTAGGAAGAGGCCAAGGATTCCTGCTTGAGCCAAGGGTAACATGGCAAGGTGGAAACAAGAGGCTTACAAGCAATTCGGTTAATTCCTCCCTCCACAATAAATGACTTCTCAAATTGTTTCTGGGCTACCATGATGTTTATGCTTGGCAGCTTGTATAGGGAAGTGGAGTCAGGTGCTGAGGAAACCCAGTTCAGTGTGTGCTTGGCCAGGGCTTTAGGGGAGAGTTGGCCTCAGGTGGGGCCGAATTGTGGAAGACAGGAAGCGAGAAACAGCCACAGTAACGAGCTTGCTGGATACATCCTCCCAAGTCCTTGGGGCCTTTAGTGGCCTGGGAGGACTTCCTTGAAGTAGTCACTTTGAGAATCCGTGGAAGGAGGGGTGGCCCTGAGTGACCCCATAGTGCAAATCTGTTGTCACATAGAGGAGAAAGAGATGAGGAAACAATTTTGGCTCACAGTAGGAGAATTTTAAGCATTCAAATTACATGGACATTGTTTATTTTTATTAATCATTTGCAGCTTAAATTTCCCATAACACAGTTTGAGGGATCAGTATTCTGAAAGCACTGAGGGCCCTGAGTGTCACCTCTGGGGGTCCAGGGACGTGTCTGCATTTTCTTTTGACTCAGTAAGATGGTCATAGAATGCGAAACAGATAAAGGTCTGTTGGATATTTGTATTAGTGCGTTAAAATTCTGTCATCATTTTAAATTTCACTTTCACTCATTTTTTATAATATTCAGAAATGAATTTTTAAAATTCTTTTTAGAATAAACTTTCATGAATAGCTTTTAAGAAATGTATTCTTTAATAAAAACAGTGATACTGATCCCTAACTTTGCAGGTGCGCCCTTAGCGAAGCCTTTTCAAGGTCAGGTTTAATTCTGGTGCAGATGGCAGAGAGGGCGGGGCAGGGTGTGAGGGTCTCACTGCCCTAGGACAGGCTGCAGGCGCTGGCAGGAGGTGATGGTGCGGTTGTCCTGTTGCAGGAGGTGAG